>NC_042623.1:205995336-206308004 GCF_901001135.1 Rhinatrema bivittatum
TCAAACTACATTCATCCTTGTTGCGATGCCGCGAGCAGGCTCTTACCTTCGGCACAGAAGCCGAAGAAGCCTCGACCTTGCCTGCACTCGGGAGCTGCCCGGGTGTTCTCCAGCCAGCCCGACTCACCTGACGCTGTCGACTGGGCTGTCTTCGCGGCCTGAGAGCCGCCAACACTGCCATCTGATTCCGCGGTCCAGAGGCCGTTCTTCAGCCTCCTCGATGCGGCAGGATGCCGCCGATGTCTATGGGCCTGCCCTGAGGCCCGCTCTGTCTCCTCTCCTCACAGTGGCAGCATGGCCACTGTCCAGGGTCCTGCCCCTTGCCTCCTGAGGGGCGGGCCTGCGGCTTCCATCTACATTTAAAGGGCCAGCCAGATGTGGTCCATCTGAACTCTTCCTAGGGAGTTGCCTTCTTCCAGCCCTATAAAAAGGCTCTTCAGTCAGTCCGTCTTTGCTTATGCAAGGGGCTAGTCCTCCAAGGACTTCTTATCACTAGCTCCTAACCAGGCATCCTGATCTTCATCCATGGACTTCCTGTATCTTCCTGGTCTCTGTCCTGATATTCCGTGATGTCCTAATCTTCCTGATGTTCCGTGATGTCCCAAGTTCTGTAATGTATCCGGTCCTAATGCTCCAGGTTCTGTAGGACCCATGCCTCCGGAGATTCCCTGCTTTTATCTGAGCTTCCAAGTTCCAAGTTTTATCTTTCAAGTTCCAGGGCCCGACTCCGGAGGATCCAAGGGGTTTACTGCATCCTGCGCTAAGAGACTTCCTGAGCCTGCCCCACTCTTCCTCATGGTCCGCAACTAGCCACCCGGCTGTATAGGGTGCGAAGGGGACAGTGCAGTCCGCGACCAGCCTCATGTGCTGTGTACAGTGCCTGAGGGTCTTGCTCATCCTTTTGTGCTTTGTGTCTTCGTTCCAAGCTCCAGTGTCTACGTCCCAAGTTCCATGTCTACGTTCAAAGCTTCACATCTACATTCCAAGCTCCACGTCTACGATCCACGCTCCTGACTCCCAGACTTGGATTGTTCACACCGCTAAGGCACACTTTCTCCTTGTTCCACACTGGAGAGTTACCATTTGTGCTCCGTTCCATCGTCAGCGCAACAGGATTGTCAAGCTTTGAGCATCCCGAGCTCAAGGCTGACGCAAGTTCCAACAGAATTGCCAAAGCCTTGTGCTCAGTGGCACTATCCTTGTCCCATGTCCTGTCCTGGACTCCAGAAATAAAAATTTGGGGGACTTTCTCCACGACCTGCTGGAAGCTCCAGCTCTTCTGATTATATGACCTGCAGGAGGCACCTGCATCCAGACTTTCTTGATCATTCCCAGGTTGGGGTCCCACGACCTGCAGGCGGTGCCTGCACCCTACCGGATGTTTGCTGCCATAGCCTGTTCCCACCCTGGATTCCCTCCCTTGTTCTCCATTGGTTCCCTGTGTTCTCTATTCCTTGCTCTGTTGTTCCTTGTTCTCTTGTTGTGTTTCTTGTTGTTTCTTCTTGTTATTTCTTGTTGTTCCTTCTGTTTTTGCTCCGCTGTAATTCTTGTTCCTTCTGTTCTTGCCCCGCTGTCTCTTGTTTCCTTTGCTCACTGTTTCTTATTTCCTCTGCTCCGCTGTTTCTTGTTCACTCTTGCTCCACTGTTCTGTTCCCTGTGCTCCGCTGTTTTCTTCTTTTTTGCTCTGCTGTTTCTCGTTCTCTGCTCCGCTGTTCTTTTGTTCTTGTACGCCATTCTTCCTTCTGCTGTTCTGCTTGTTCTTGTTCTCTGCTGTTTTCTTTTGCTCCGCTTGCTTCTTGTTCTCTTTTGCTCCACTTGTTTCTTGTTCCATTTGCTTGTTCTCGTTCCATTTGCTTGTTCTTGTTCCATGCTCCGTGTTTCCATGCTCCGTGTTCTCGTTTTTTTCTTGTTTGTTCCTTTTGTTGTTTCCTTGTACATTCCCTTGTTCTGTGTTTCTTGTTTCACATCTCTTCCACGACCTTCATGAGGCACCTGCAACATCTCAGTTCCAGTTGTCCTTCCGGGACCTCCCGAAGGAGGAGAGAGGACAGCCTTTGAGGGGGAGTGCTGTTGCAATTCTGCTCACGGCAAGGCCACGAGCAGGCTCTTACCTTTGCCCGGAGGCCACAGAAGCCACAAACTTGCCTGCACTCAGGAGCCGCCTATGTGTTCTCCAGCTGGTCCGACTCACCTGACACCATCGACCGGGCTGTCTTCACGGCCTAGGAGCCGCCGATGCCGCCATCTGGTTCCGCAGCCTGGAAGCCGCATCCCTCAATGTTTCCTACAGCAGGAAGCTGCTCTTCAGCCTCCTTGATGCGGCAGGATGCCGCCGACGGGCCTGCCCTGAGGCCTTCTCCGTCTCCTCTCCTCACAGCGGCAGCATGGTCACTGTCCAGGGACCTGCCCCTTGCCTCCTAAGGGGCGGGCCCACGGCTTCCTTCTACATTTAAAGGTCCAGCCAGGTGTGGTCCCTCTGAGATCTTCCCAGGGAGTTGCCTTCTTCCAGCCCTATAAAAGGATTCTTCAGTCAATCCGTCTTTACTTCGGCAAGGGGCTAGTCCTCCCAAGGACGAGAAGCTCCTAACCAGGCATCCTGATCTTTGTCCATGGACTTCCTGTATCTTCTTTGTCTCTATCTTGATGTTCCGTGATGTCCTAAGTTCCGTAATGTATCCGGTCCTAATGCTGCAGGTTCTGTAGGACCCGTGTCTCTGGAGATTCCCTGCTTTTATCTGAGCTTCCAAGTTCCAAGTTTTATCTTTCAAGTTCCAAGTCCCAACTCTGGAGGATCCAAGGGGTTACTGCATCCTGCGCTAAGAGACGTCCTGAGCCTGCCCTGCTCTTCCTCGTTGTCCGTGACCAGTCAACCGGCTGTGTAGGGCATGAAGGGGACAGTGTGGTCCGTGACCAGCCTCACGTGCTGTGTAGGGTGCTTGAGGGTCTTGCTCATCCCTCTCTGTTTTGTGTCTTCGTTCCAAGCTCCAGTGTCTACGTTGCAAGATCCACGTCTACGTTCCAAGCTCCAAGTCTACGATCCATGCTCCTGACTCCCAGACTTGGACTGTTCACACTGCTAGGGCACACTTTCTCCTTCTTCCACGCTGGAGAGTTCCCAGTTGTGCTCCAAGGATTGCCAAGCCTTGAGCATTCCGAGCTCAAGGCCGACACAAGCTCCAAAAATCCTCAGACTCATAGCCTACTGACCAATCTAATGGAAGTACAATAGTATATTCTGTTGGTATCCATGAAATCCCAAAAGTAGAGATACAGGATACAAATACAGAGAGAAAAATGTCACAGCCAAGAAACTTTAAAAAACTGGCAAATGTGGATGAACAGGGTGAACCTGCCTGTGGAAACTGCTCTGTATGTGACGTATCAAGGGACATCTGTGTCTTTGATCCATCTACAGTATCTCCCAATGAACACATTTGGGATAAATCTTTTCATTTGGATCAGTTTGTTTCCATTGTCCAGGTTTTTCCTTTCTTTTATCTTACTTGATTGACATCATAACAGCAGATAGACCAGGGTCTTTTGTAGACCAGGTGCCAATGGTGCCCTTACCTACAGCAGATAGTCTGGGTCCACTATCTGAACTAAGAGGCAATAATCTTAAAAGTTCTCCTTCTAACCATTATGAAAGCTTGACTTTCTAATTATACTGTTGATCTAACTGTACAAAATATAATGAGGTAAAATTATTAATTGTTATGTCCTATGTGTGCATGCTTATATTGATAGTCGGTGAGTAGAAATTGCATCTGTAGAATTCAGTAAAGATTGAAATATTGCTATTTGGTGAGGCAAATGTCCAGTTCTGGAGACAACGGGGTCACTTTCCAAATAGCCACTGAGTGGAAAAGATCATTGGATGGGATGGGAATCACTTGGGGTGAATTTGGCAGAGATGGTAGGGGAATGAGTGGTGGCTGTAAAAGGTGGAAATGTGTGTGTGGGGAGGGGGGGGGGGGGGGGGAGGGGTGCAGAATTAATGGACATGGAAGGTGATTATGTCTCCAGTGTTTTTTTCAGTGCTTATTATATACCAGGAGGAGGGGACAGGGAGAAATCACAGTTCAAATGAGTTTTTTTAAACAATGCTTATGGTATCCTAAGAGGTTGGGGGACCAGAGGGATCACTTTTCAGGGTGGGTTTGTTTTTTGTTAATACTTATCAGGTACCAGGATGGGGGATTGCGGATTTGGTGCAGGAGAGGGAGTATTAATTATTGCTTTCGGATAACTGAGCGGTCAGACAGATTTAGGCCTATTATTGTATAACCTAGGTTTATCCATCCAAATTTATCTGATTATCATTAAATATTGCACTAACTAATTACCAGACCCTGCACCTGGCACTTCTCTAACCTGTCCCCCTTTTGTCCAGATATCTGGGCTGCAATTTTGTGTGAAAAAATGTACCCAGCCAGAGGGGGGAAAACAGCGACATTTCTATGGATAAAAGTCAAATTTAACTGCAGAAATGTTTTGAATATTGAGCCCCATATGTACAAGAGAATATAGACAGATGATTTATTTCATAAGATTTATATGGCATCTTTTCAAATACAATTTGCTACTTTATTGCTAACTGAAAAGACTACAAAATAGAAGTAGACCAGAGAAGGGTTACCGAAATGGTATATTATCCGTACCGTAAACCCTTTAAAATGTGACTTAAAGAACTAAATATGTATTCCTGAGAGGAAAACAATACTATAATTTCTTGCTCTTCTTGCACATGACATATAAAGCCTCACACTGAGGTGAAATTTAGAAGCCCTGTGTGTGACAAAGCCAGGAGATACGCGCACAAATCGGGCCAGCGTGTACTGAGCGGATTTTAGAAGCCACCCAAGACTGTGAGTATCTCCCTCTTTGTGCGCAAATCAAACGTTTTGTAAAAGGGGCGGGGTGTGGGTGTGGTCCGGGCGGGGCATGGCCATACCGGGGGAAGACCAAGAGATGTGCGCGTAAATATTTACGCACACAGGTGCCTGCCGGGGTCCCCTGCCACATAACTGTATTACTGCAATGGATGGTATGTAAGTAATAAAATAAAACAAATCTGGGCTAGTCAGCAGGGTTTTAAGAGTCGGAGCTAACAGGTGGAAAGAGAGACTATTAAACTAGGGGGGGTTGGGAAGTCCTATCCCTTAACCAGGTGAACTGGGAAAACTACCTATGGCACTGGCGCGCCTTCCTTATAAAATTCCCCCACTGACGCGGTAGACGAGGCATTCACACGCACACACGCGCGCGTCCATTTAAAATTGCGCGCATATGTACATGCGTCCAGCCTATTTTATACTGTGCACGTATGTAATAAAATGGACGTATGTCTGGACGTGAGCCAGCAAATGTGTGCACACGGGCGCCAGCATGCCTGTTTAAAAGTTACCATCCCTGAGTGCATCAATACATTCAATGCCTACTAAGATGGTAAGGGATGGAAGAAGTTGCTTCCTGTGACAGACCTTAATGGACAGGTTGATGTAATCTTCTGCCACTCATGGCTGCAATCCCTTTCTGGGTCCTCTTTCGTCTTCCACTTGTCCAGCGTAAATTCCATTGATAGCTGTCCATTGGCTTTGGGGTAGGTGAAAACTAGGAACCTCTGCTAATAGTTCCGTAGTGTGATTTTTATTCACTATGTTGCATGTTTCTCACAGTTCTGTCCACCTGTATAATTTTCTTTTTCCCAGCCATGCAGATATTGGCTATTAATTCCCCCGAATGGCCAGTGTAATTTTAAGCATTTTTATAATGAATTTACTACATATGCAGAGAAATAAAGGTCATTAAACAGAAAAATGCTAGGAAATACCTTGTTATTGGGCTAGCTTGATGCGTTTCGTGACTAACTTTCAAGAGCTACACTCAGGAAAAATAAAAACGAGTAAAGTCAAAGCAAAAGATGATGTTAGCTGAACAGAGAAGCAAATCACAGATTACATTACAATGATGGTGTGAGGGCAAGGGGATATGGAGGGAGGTGGTGGAGGTGTTAGCAGAGTGATAAGAAGGTGACAGGCAGCAGATTATATCTGGTAAGGAGTTAAAAAGCCCAATTTTCAGTTAAATCCTTTTATGTTAGTTCTGAAGCATTTGATCATTTTAACTTCAAATGTCTTATGTTACTACATAGTTCTGAATTTCATTTTTAGTATTCATAAGGTTAGTGATATCATTGGTCTTGAAAAATGTTTTCCCATGGAGGTGTTGCTTTCCCCTTCTTTATGATGTGCAAAATTTGTGTCCGTGTAGGTTTATTCTTATCCTTCTGGTCTGTTGTGCCAATGTGGCATCTTTCTTCACATTTTCTGCACTGAATAATGAATATATTATATTAAAGGAAGGTCCCCTTATATTGAATACCTTTCTCATGTGGCTCACTGTGGTGTTCTGTGAAAAAGGTTGGCATAATTTGCAGCACAGTCACCTGTATGGTTCTGTAACATTTTCCTATTTCCATTTGATGTTTGTTTCATGCTAGATTTTCTTTCAAGTTTGGTAGTTGCCAGGAGGCTAGTAATAGATATTTCTTTCAGTGATTCTTCCTCCGGGTGTAGTAGCTGAAGGTTTTTCATAATTTTTTTTTCAGTTGCTCTACTTCTGAATTGTATGTTACACTACAAGGGGCGTCTATGGCTGACTTCAGTGCCAGGAAAAATAGTGGAAAGTGTTCTAAACATCAAAATCGCAGAACATATAGAAAGACATGGTTTAATGGAACAAAGTCAGCATGGCTTTACCCAGGGCAAGTCTTGCCTCACAAATCTGCTTCACTTTTTTGAAGGAGTTAATAAACATGTGGATAAAGGTGAACCGGTAGATATAGTATACTTGGATTTTCAGAAGGCGTTTGACAAAGTTCCTCATGAGAGGCTTCTAGGAAAAGTAAAAAGTCATGGGATAGGTGGCGATGTTCTTTCATGGATTGCAAACTGGCTAAAAGACAGGAAACAGAGAGTAGGATTAAATGGACAATTTTCTCAGTGGAAGGGAGTGGACAGTGGAGTGCCTCAGGGATCTGTATTGGGATCCTTACTTTTCAATATATTTATAAATGATCTGGAAAGAAATACGACAAGTGAGATAATCAAATTTGCAGATGACACAAAATTGTTCAGAGTAGTTAAATCACAAGCAGATTGTGATAAATTGCAGGAAGACCTTGTGAGACTGGAAAATTGGGCATCCAAATGGCAGATGGAATTTAATGTGGATAAGTGCAAGGTGATGCATATAGGGAAAAATAACCTATGCTATAATTACACAATGTTGGGTTCCATATTAGGTGCTACAACCCAAGAAAGAGATCTAGGTGTCATAGTGGATAACACATTGAAATCATCGGTTCAGTGTGCTGCGGCAGTCAAAAAAGCAAACAGAATGTTGGGAATTATTAGAAAGGGAATGGTGAATAAAACAGAAAATGTCATAATGCCTCTGTGTCGCTCCATGGTGAGACCGCACCTTGAATACTGTGTACAATTCTGGTCGCCGCATCTCAAAAAAGATATAATTGCGATGGAGAAGGTACAGAGAAGGGCTACCAAAATGATAAGGGGAATGGAACTGCTCCCCTATGAGGAAAGACTAAAGAGGTTAGGACGTTTCAGCTTGGAGAAGAGACGACTGAGGGGGGGATATGATAGAGGTGTTTAAAATCATGAGAGGTCTAGAACGGGTAGATATGAATCGGTTATTTACTCTTTCGGATAGTAGAAAGACTAGGGGGCACTCCATGAAGTTAGCATGGGGCACATTTAAAACTAATCGGAGAAAGTTCTTTTTTACTCAACGCACAATTAAACTCTGGAATTTGTTGCCAGAGGATGTGGTTAGTGCAGTTAGTATAGCTGTGTTTAAAAAAGGATTGGATAAGTTCTTGGAGGAGAAGTCCATTACCTGCTATTAAGTTCACCTAGAGAATAGCCACTGCCATTAGCAATGGTAACATGGAATAGACTTAGTTTTTGGGTACTTGCCAGGTTCTTGTGGCCTGGATTGGCCACTGTTGGAAGCAGGAAGCTGAGCTTGATGGACCCTTGGTCTGACCCAGTATGGCATTTTCTTATGTTCTTATGTACGCTGTGGTTTTCTTTTCTTGATTTGACCTGGATATTTGAAATCAAGGTATAATCATCTTGGAGATGATTTTAGGGTTGTAGCCTTTTTTGTTTGAAGGATTCAGTTAGCACTTTGAAGTATCTCTCCCTGCCTTTTGTATCTGAGCATGTGCTGTGACTGCAGGAGTCTTTGCTGTGTATAATGTGTATGTGAAGGTGGAAGGTAGCTGCATTTGGCGGTGTTACTTTGACCTGATGAAGGGAATACTGTTCACTAAAGCTAGCCAAGAAATAAATTTAAGTTATCATTTAAATACATTTCTTATTTTATTGACCTTTAATTCCATGCACTTTTCTTATTGACCTTTAATTCCATGCAGTCAAATGGACTAACATGGTAATGCATAAAGTAGAGTAGAAATAAGAAGGTTGGTGTTGTGCATTATTATTTTCCATCTCATGCAGCACAATAGAATCGCAACAAATGGCCTGATTGGGCAATATCTTCCAGCACCAGGATTTGGGTAGTCTTGAAAGTCCCTGTCATCAGCTGCACAATGGCATATACAAAACTGGAACAGGAGAGTGGTACTCATGGAGGTAGAGTCCAAATAGCAAACGTATAGCGCTAGTAGAGGTACGGATCTAAAGTGATATAAAGGTACAAACTTGATCACTCAAGAAGTAGTGAAGATTCGTCTTTGATTCGGCATGGTTTATTGTAAATCCAGTTTTAGTTTAGTAACCAGCAGTTTTCCAGTCTTCTGATATGGACCATGTTTCGTGACTCCGACTGCATTGGGGGGGTGGCGCTACTCATGTATCATGTGACCGGTAGAGAACGCTGTTGTGAACCTGTCCCTCCCGAGGCAGCCAGAGTGAATAAACACAGTCCATGTCAAGAGACTGCAAAGTTGCTGGTTACCTAACTAAAACTGGAGTTACAATAAACCATGTTGAATCAAAGACAAATCCTCACTACTTCTTGAGCGATCAAGTTTGTACCTTTATATCACTTTGGATCCATATTTCCACTGATGCTACACTTTTGCTATTTGATGATCTGCATAATAGCATTTAGCTTTCTGTGATGCTTATGTCTAGCCACAAGGCAGAGCAATATTCTGCAGCAAAGTATCCAAGCGTGCTATAGATGTGCTCCCTCATAGTGGGGTGGATTTTAAAAGCCCTGCTCGCGTAAATCCGCCCGGATTTACGCGAGCAGGGCCTTGCGCGCCTATTTTCCACAGGCCTGCCGGCGCGCGCAGAGCCCCGGGACTCGCGTAAGTCCCGGGGTTTTTTGTCGGCTGTGTACCACAGCCGCCCACAGCTGCGAAACTCCTACCTGAGCCGCAGCGTCGGGCCGCCACGGCAGCGCCAAGGTACCCAGCCCGGGCATCTCCGCACCCTGCTGCACCTTCCCATGGTGATGGCCGGCGGGGGAGATGCCCCAGGCCTTCCCTCGTGGCATCGGACCGGTCTGCAGGGCTTCCGAGGATCCAAGATGGCCACCTCCTCCTTAGGTGCGAGGCCACACCCCCTGTGCTGATTTAAAGGGGCCTCATCCTCTTTATTGCTTGCAGCTGTTCCTAATGGACCAGACCAGGGGAAGTATATAAGGAGACTTCCTCCGCTCACTCTTCGACTTGGCAAGTTGTTTGCTACAAGTCTGCTCACTCCGGTAAGTCTCCTGGTGCTTCGGTTCCTGGTTCCTGCTTCTTCTCGGTGATTCCTCGGTGTGTGACTTCGGACTGGCAAGTGGTGATTCCTCGGTATGTGACTTCGGACTGGCAAGCGGTGATCCCTCGGTGTGTGACTTCGGACTGGCAAGTGGCGATCCTCTGGTATTCGGCCTCGGACTTCTCTTGGACTATCCTCCTTCAAGGGCCCACCCAAGTCCCAGCAGCCCAGGTCCCTACGGGGTCCTCCCGGGGGGACCGCGGGCTTCCAGTGGTGAAGATCCAGTTGGCCCTTGCACCGTCCTCATGCCTCTTCGACCTCTCAAAGGTCCACCTAAGTCCCAGCGGCCCGTGTCCCTTTGGGCTCCTCCTGGGGGGACCGCGGGTCTCCAGTGGCGAAGATCCAACTGTCCCTTGCTCCGACTTAACGCCTCTCTGCCCTCTCCATGACCATCCAAGTCTTTGGCACCGAAGACCCAGCCAGTCTCAACGTCTGTTCCGCTTCGCCACCCGTCGGGGGAACCTGAGGGGCCATCTCCTAAGGTTATCAACAACCTCCCGTCGGTCCAAGGGTTCACATTCCCTCTGGTCATAACAATATCCCTCAGCGTAATCTCAGGTCCACCAAAGCCCTTCTGATAGTACCAACAGTAAGGTCTGCACACTTAAGCGAAGTAAGGGCCCATGCAATTTCTATTGCTGGACCGTCCCTCTGGAACAAACTGCCCCAAGAACTACGGCTACAAGATAATCTGAAGAGATTCAGGAAAGATCTAAAAACTTGGCTTTTTAAACAAGCTTTTGAAATGGTCACTGAAGTATAATCCAGGTTTTTTTTATATGATCCATTCTTCCCCGTTTTAGTCGGTTCGTATCTTTTTTAATATTAATTTTAGTCCTATTTTAGAAAGTTTTATAGAATTTTATTTCTGGATATTTTAAGATATATTGTTATTTTCTCTTTCTTTTATCATGTTCTTAAAATGTGACTATTGTAAACCGTAGAGATAGAACTCGTTTCTGTACAACGGTATATAAAAACTGTATAAATAAATAAAAATAAATAAATAGTCTTCTCTGGCCTCTCTCCCACTGACTCAGAATTTCCCAGCCATCATCTCAGCAACAAAACTTATGAGCCTGAAAATCTCCAACCACTAACCATCAGCCTGAGAATGCAGCACTGATACCTTCAGATCCCACCTTGAGCCAGTTCTGCACAGAGGTCCTCTGGCCACTAAGGTGGGCAAAAGCAGCATCTCTGCTTAGTGCAAGCGGCACAGAGGGCGTGCCAGTCTCCTCTGCAGATCTAGTTGAAGTTCTATTGGGGGTGCAAAGGAGGACTTCTGATTTTTACTACTTTCCATCAACAACTGGACCTTCTCTGCCTGGGTGCATCACAACAAGGTAGGCTCAGAACCAGAGAGGATCCATACTTGGAAGTGGGTTTCTAGCATTACTCATCAACCATTTGGCAAGTGCCTATATTTTTGCATTAGAACTTCTTTTCATTTTTACATCGGCACCAGGAAATGGAGCTGATTTATTTTTTTCACCTGTTTTTATTATGCTTGCTTTTCCTTCCCTGTAAACCAACTAAACCCCACCCTCCAAACAGGGAATCAAAGAGCCCCAAATCATAAGCAACCTGTAGGTGCAGTGATGCTGCTCCCTTCTCTGGCTCTAGATACCACCATGGGAGTGGCAAGACATAGCTTACCACAAACTATTTTAGAATTAAATGTTTTCAGTCTCTCAGTCTTGCAGTATATTATTCTTAATAAGCAGCAAGGCGTAGCACGGAATAATGCAGGGAGGTGCGGGTACTCCTTAGTCAGGATTGTGATACAGAATCCAGCAGGCATTCATTCATCTTGCCTAGTCCCCCACCCTGCAATGATTTCAGTATCATGTAATCCCTGCTCTTAGTGCTGTCAATGCAGCAGTAGTTTCCATGATCCTTTCAACAGTTTGGGAAGTGAAATTTAGCATTTTCTGCTGCTAAATTATCGCCATCCAATGCAACTGCCTATATTACCCAACCACCAAGTCTGGCTCTGCTTGGAACCTTGAGCAAGTCACACACCCCCACCCCAAACCTATAAAATGATCCTTATCTCAATAGTTATCTCCATTCAGCTTTCTTCTACTTCACCCTGAAGCAGAAACATATCTGCTCTCCAAAGATTACATACAACATCATTTTTAGAGAGTCCATACGATGGTTTTATAAGATGTATCACACTTACCCCAGGACCAACATAGCTACTGGAACTCTCTTTAATTTCTCGGCTTTACTTATTCCCTACCCCTTGATCCCAAAACATTGTCCTCATTTACTTGTTTAGCTCTTTTTTTTTTCCACCACTTCTATATTGTTCCCCTTCCTCCAACTTCCTGCTCTCAGGGGGAATTGGCCTATCAGGGGATTGGGCATCCTCCGGTGGGCAGTCATTCCATTCACATTTTTTTTTAAGCTTCCTGGCCTGAAGAAAAGGTCGGCAGTGCCGCAGCCAGAAGAGAAATCTGTGTGGTCATGGCAGAGCCCATCCTGCTGTGGCCCAAAGAGAGGCCTGCGCAAATGCATCAAATCCCATTCTTATGCGGCCTGAAGGAAGGCCTACATGGTTGTGGTAGAGCTCATCCTCTCACGGCCTGAAGACAGGCCTGCACGTCTGCGGCAGACCCCATACTGATGCAGCCCAAAGAGAGGCCTGCGTGGATGTGGCAGATCCCATCTTGCCATAGCCTGAAGAGAGGCCTGCACAGCCGCTACAGATCCCATCCTGCCATAGCCCAAATTGAGGCCTGCATGGCCCTGGCAGAACCCATCCTGCTGAGGCCTGAAGAGAGAACTGCGCAGCTGAAGCCCTCTTCCTCCTACCCTTCATCTTGCAGGAGCAGCTGGTAGCAGTGGCCATTTTCCACCTTCCTTCCAGCATTGAGAAGCAGCGCTGCCATCTCACAGTGGCCAGAAAAAAGAGTGAGGCCTGAAAGCTCTATGTGTGTATGCTTGAGTGTATGAGAGAGAGCGAGCATGGGTGTCTAGTGGGTGTGAGAGCCTGCGTGTGTGTGAGAGAGCCTGCATGTGTGTTTTAGAACCTGCATGTGTATGCGAGATCAAGAGAGCCTGCATGTGTGTGTCAGATCCTGTGTGTGTATGAAAGAGTAACAGAGCCTGTGTATATGAGGGAGATTGCATATGTATGACAGAACGAGAGCCTGCCTGTGTGTATGTGAGAGCAAGAGAGACTGTGTGTGTGTGTGGGAGTAAGAAAGCCTGTGTATATGATAGCATGTGTGTGTGTTGGGGGGGAGAGAGAGGATAAAGATTGTGAGGTCCCCCTCCCCCAATCCACAACAATCTGTGGGTAACTGGAAATCCAAAGCTCCTAGTTACGGAGAGCTGAAGATTTTAATCCTATTATTTTAAATTTTAGGGTGTTATTTCATGTGTCTGCTGTTTGAAATATTTGGTGTTTGGGAAACATTAGAACAAAATTGTGTATTTATTTAACAATTTATTTCTATACCAGTGTATGGAGCTAACCTTCACATCGGTTTACAATCTTTTAAAAAGCATAAAAACTATATCATACATCAAAACAATAGTAAATAACAATAACTGTTAAAACTACAGAAATTTCTTACAATTCTTGAATTCATAATTTATTTCTTCAACACTTTTTCGAGACTGCTTAGTTGTTATTCTCACCATAGGCTTGTTTGAATAGCCATGTTTTTAAAAGTTTTTTGAATTATGTCTGTCTGGATTCCAACTTTAGTTCCACTGGTAGCGAATTCCAAATGTATTATTTTAATTACTGGATGTTTGTTGCCTGCTTGACATATTTATTGTTTTTATTAGCATGGTTTTACATTGAATGATGTTTGATATCCATTGACTTTGTTGCTTAATGTTTTATGAGGAATGATGTTTCTGTTTTTCCGTTGCTGCACTGCATAGTAGTTAGGCTTGCTGTGGTTTCCACAGCATGTGTGCGAGCGAGAGTGAGTGAGCCAATTAGCATGTCTGTGAGTGAGAATGAGCGAGCCAATAAGCATATGTGTGAACAAGAGACTATTTAAACCAGTGAGCATATGTGTGAGCCAGAGTTTGTGAGCCAGTCAGCATGTATGTGAAAGAGAATATAAGGGAGTTTGTGTGAGAATGAACATATATGTTATAAAGTGTGTATCTATAAAAGAGAGGCGAAAGATTGCACATTCATCCTATCCCTGACTAATTCATGACAATCTCAGGGTGTCTGGAATCTAAGGGGTAGATTTTTAAACTTACTCATGCGCGTCCATGTGTGTGTGCTTCCTGGCGCGCGCACATGGCCGCACCGACTTTATAACATGCGTGCGCTGGCGCACGCATGTTATAAAATCCAGGTGTCGCATGCACATGCGTGCCAGATTTTATAATCCGCTCACGCATGTGCGGGCGGCGTGACCAAGGGGGAGGGGAGGACTTATACAATTTTCGCACGGTGACGCATCCCGGCCTTCCACAGTTCCCTACCCCCCTCGCCCTAACTAACTTCCTTTACCCTTCCCCTCTTCTCTCCACCCCGTAAATCTAACCTACCTTACATTATTTTTTTTTTTTAAGTTGCTGCTCCTCTGGAGCAGAAGCAACTTGCACCCGCCGGTCAACTGCCGGCGCCTGCTTCCCCGGCACAGCGGCAAATGGCCACTATACCGGGCGCTTCCAGCCCCTCCCCTCCCTGCCCCCCGAACCGCCCCTTTATCTGGGCCTGGCACTTCGTGTAACAGGGGTTACGCGCATGGCTGGGCCCCTGTTGCACTGCAGACGGAGTCTGTCTTATGGTTTCCAATTCAGTTTCTGTTTTAGTTAAACTTTATTGTCTCTTTATTCTGCATTTGGTAAGGGTCTGTGTGTTCTGCATGTGTTACTGAGGTGAGGTATTCTGCTTGGGTGTAGCTTCTGTGTAGGGACCTATAACAGCTTTGCTTGTTCTGTTTTCCTAATATCAAATGTGTTGGTGTTTTAGGGCTTGGTGTAATATTTGCAATGTTGCCTTTTCCTAAGTAAGGTTGTTACTGTCTGAGTGCTGGAAGTTAGTGCTGTTTTCATATGGGAGGTTAACTGTATTGTAATTCAGTTTACTCAAAACTTTCTGAAGGTCAACATGTTTTACAATAGTCCTAATACCATATGGGTGCAGGTGTCTTTTTTTTTTTGCAAAGTTTTCTGGGTAATACCATAGCAGTGCATGTAAATAATATACATGCTGTAAGTGATATTTTTACTTTGGAACCCTGAATGTTCTTTTTTACATGTAAAATCTGTTACTATAAATGCATCATTTTTAATTGTTTGTGTGAAAGTGGGGATAGGAGTGTATGCAAGGCTGTAAGGTTCATCTCTGACACCTAATACCTTGCACCAGCCCTGGGTTAGTGGCTCTCCCCATTCTCGGCCAGGGCTTAATTTTCTCTTTTTATAAGCCCAGAGAACAGTATGGGTCACTTCTGTTCCCCCATCCCCTGGAGTAGATAGGTAGAGCAGAGCTTGAGGAACTGTAAAAGCAGCAGACTGTGTAGCCTGCAATCAATGGGAAGGCACAAGAGTGGTGGGAGGGTTGCGGAGAAGTGGAGGCCAGCTACAGGCACAGGAAGGAAAGGGATACACAAGGAGAAAGTGCCTGTGCAGTGTTGGGGAGGCTTCTGGCTGAGGTGACTATACTGAGCTCTGAGAGAAACAGCTGGCTGTGGAACCAGTGAGTCTCCTAGAGAATGGGTTTGGGAAAGGAGGAGCTGCTGCAGAATGGGGAAGGGCTGGCAGCAAGAAAGACCTTTACATCATGATGCAGAAGTGCTGGACTGGGGGCACTCACTATGAGCACATAAGCAGCAACACAACAGCAGCACATCTGTGTATGTGTGTGTGTGTGTGTGTGTGTGTCAGTGCCTGTGTCTGTGTCAGAGAGTATAAGAGACACACACCCAAGTGTGTGTGTGTGTGTGTGTATGTGTATGTGTATCTTTCTCTCTGACACAGACACACACACACATACTCTCTCAGTGTGTAGGTATGCCTTTAAGAAGAACATAAGAACATAAGAAAATGCCATACTGGGTCAGACCAAGGGTCCATCAAGCCCAGCATCCTGTTTCCAACAGTGGCCAATCCAGGCCATAAGAACCTGGCAAGTACCCAAAAACTAAGTCTATTCCATGTAACCATTGCTAATGGCAGTGGCTATTCTCTAAGTGAACTTAATAGCAGGTAATGGACTTCTCCAAGAACTTATCCAATCCTTTTTTAAACACAGCTATACTAACTGCACGAACCACATTCTCTGGCAACAAATTCCAGAGTTTAATTGTGCGTTGAGTAAAAAAGAACTTTCTCCGATTAGTTTTAAATGTGCCCCATGCTAACTTCATGGAGTGCCCCCTAGTCTTTCTACTATCCGAAAGAGTAAATAACCGATTCACATCTACCCGTTCTAGACCTCTCATGATTTTAAACACCTCTATCATATCCCCCCTCAGTCGTCTCTTCTCCAAGCTGAAAACTCCTAACCTCTTTAGTCTTTCCTCATAGGGGAGTTGTTCCATTCCCCTTATCATTTTGGTAGCCCTTCTCTGTACCTTCTCCATCGCAATTATATCTTTTTTGAGATGCGGCAACCAGAATTGTACACAGTATTCAAGGTGCGGTCTCACCATGGAGCGATACAGAGGCATTATGACATTTTCCGTTTTATTCATCATTCCTTTCCTAATAATTCCCAACATTCTGTTTGCTTTTTTGACTGCCGCAGCACACTGCACCGACGATTTCAATGTGTTATCCACTATGACACCTAGATCTCTTTCTTGGGTTGTAGCACCTAATATGGAACCCAACATTGTGTAATTATAGCATGGGTTATTTTTCCCTATATGCATCACCTTGCACTTATCCACATTAAATTTCATCTGCCATTTGGATGCCCAATTTTCCAGTCTCACAAGGTCTTCCTGCAATTTATCACAATCTGCTTGTGATTTAACTACTCTGAACAATTTTGTGTCATCTGCAAATTTGATTATCTCACTCGTTGTATTTCTTTCCAGATCATTTATAAATATATTGAACAGTAAGGGTCCCAATACAGATCCCTGAGGTACTCCACTGTCCACTCCCTTCCACTGAGAAAATTGCCCATTCAATCCTACTCTCTGTTTCCTGTCTTTTAGCCAGTTTGCAATCCACGAAAGGACATCGCCACCTATCCCATGACTTTTTACTTTTCCTAGAAGCCTCTCATGAGGAACTTTGTCAAACGCCTTCTGAAAATCCAAGTATACTATATCTACCGGTTCACCTTTATCCACATGTTTATTAACTCCTTCAAAAACGTGAAGCAGATTTGTGAGGCAAGACTTGCCCTGGGTAAAGCCATGCTGACTTTGTTCCATTAAACCATGTCTTTCTATATGTTCTGCGATTTTGATGTTTAGAACACTTTCCACTATTTTTCCTGGCATTGAAGTCAGGCTAACCGGTCTGTAGTTTCCCGGATCACCCCTGGAGCCCTTTTTAAATATTGGCTACATTTGCTATCCTCCAGTCTTCAGGTACAATGGATGATTTGTGTCTGAGAGAGTGTATGTGTCTTTCTGTGTGTCTTTCTGTGTGTTGGTGTGTTTATGCTAATAAAGTTTCTGCAATCTAAAAATCTGTTTGTAACTGAACATGTGTGTGTGTCTGACACTGGCTGGCAGTGTCATTACTTGCAACTGGTTCAAGAGCCAGACCGGGAATCCAGGATAGATCTCTCTCTAAAAGCTATAAGCAGATGTGTAAGGGGGTCCAACCAATTTGCATGGATGGAACGGGGCTGCAGCTCTGTTCATCTCTGGGCTAGAATGTGCTCAACTTCTTAGTTGTTTAGGAAAGATAGAGATAGTTTGGCTCAATTCTTCCGGGTTCAAGGGTCGACTTGGCGTGCTTTTGGGAGGTGTTGACCCATGTACCCTCTTGTTTGATGTAATTTCCAACTTTGGTTCTATGTAAACCGACGTGATATGTACTAGTACAGGAACATCGGTATATAAAAGCCTGAAATAAATAAATAAATAAATAAATAAATAGATAAATAAATAAATAAATAAATAAATAAATGTGCTGCAGGGAAAATGCATGAGGGCATCAGATACCCCATGGGCCGGTTTTGAAAAAAAATCCCCTGGGCTGATATTTTCCTACCATCCCCCCCTGGCTGCTCTTATTTGTTTCCACCTTTTCTATATTACACTGTCTCCCATTTCTTACATACTTCCCTACATACATTTAACATCATCATAACCTTGTTCCTCATCCACTGTACTTTCCCCACACAATTTGAATTAGATTCCTGTTTATAACCCTCACAAACTCAAATTATAGTACACCCTGTTCATCAAGAGAGCTAAATATGCATAAATTATACAGAAACCCTGTAGGCAATATGAGGGTAACTTTCAAACTGTGTGCAGAAGTGTGAAGTCTGCAAGTTCTTGTTATTACAGATTTTACATCAGTTTTCAAAGGGGAACCATTCCCTTTGAAAATTGTGTGAAAGTAGGCACACAAATCGGAATATACTATTTGTGTGATTTTTTTTTCAAATGCCAATGCAAATGCCAACCCCTGTCCAACTTCACCCTCAGAGACTCCTCTATTTGCACATAAAAGAATGTGTACTGGTGTTACTTGCATATTTTTACTCGGATGACCATTTATACACATAAATCACTGTTTTTACCCGTGACAGCGAGATCACTTAGAAGCCAATGAGCTAACCCAAGGTATTTACTGTGTGTTAGAGGGCATTTTGGAAGCTCTCTAGCATCTGTAGTAAAATTGCACAAGACCATTTTCGGGCGTTGCCATGGCCGGGAACTTCATGCATTCCCAGCCATGGCAATGCACGAACCTAGCTTGGGTAGAGGCGGTTTGCATAAACTGCCATGGGGATTTAAAAGGGTCCCTGACCCTCCCCCATATCACTGACAGTCCCTGGTGGCCTTACTGACCCTTCACCCAGACCCCTCCCCAAAACTCTTTGCAAGCCAAAAATGCCATACCCCTCTGTGAAACCCTACCCCCCCCCCAACTGCCCTGCTCCCTTGTCTCTCAAAATCACATAAACCCCAATTAGGGGATCAATTCCCCACCCCCTCAACTCCCAGGCCCCCAAACCTTATCCCATAACAGCAGAGGTCTTCCAGGGACAGGAGCGAACGTCACTCACTCCTGTCCCATTCTGTACCTGGTTCCAAAATGGCACCAATTGTCTTCAGTTGATCCCACTTTGGAACTCAGCACAGATAAAGTGGGATTGCTTCTGCCCCTGGAAGATCCCCAGCACTATGGGCAGAAGCTTTTAGGGACACAGGAGTGAAAGGGTCAAGCCCTAATTGGGGAGTTTATGTGATTTGGAGGGGCAAGGGGACATGGTTTTTCACAGGGGTATAACTTTGAAATTTTCAGCTCACAACAGGCACAGGGGGTCTGGGTGGGTGAGAGGTTCCATTAAGACCACCAAGAACTTTCAATGATACTTGAGAGGTTCGGGGGGGGGGGGGGGGGGAGGGGGTGCAGGAACCTTGCCAGCACCGTAAGATTCCTTTACATTCCCATGGCAATTTGCATGAATAACCATGTCACAGGCTTGAGTGGGAGAATAACTACACCTCTTGAGGTCAGAGTTGCCATCCAGCTCCAGATTTTCAGGACAGGTTGATCAGGCCCTGATTTAATTTTATTCCCCTGCATGCAGGTACTTATACTCTTGATTTCCTGAAAGAATGCAATAGATAAACCAGAATAAGTCCCAGCATGCAATGGAGTAAAACCAGGGTCGGATCAACCAGTCCTGAAAATCTGGGGCCGGTTGGCAACCCTACTAGAGGTGTAGTTGTATTATTGCAAAAATCAGCTTTTCTCTGCACATCTGTTTTCAGAAAATGCCACATTAATTAGTTTGTTTTGTATGTTTTTGCATCGTAGCAGCTTATTAATATACCATTTGAATACATTTTTCCACGTAGTGGACTACGTGGAAAGTTTACTGTTGTGAAACACAATTTTGTTCAATTTTTTTTTAGCAATTTTTTTGTGGAAAATTTCACACAAAACACCCACCCTGTGGCATTTTTGGTATTTTTGAGGGCATTTTGGAAACCACCTTTTTGCAAATCAGTTTTGCAGCTTAGTAACAACTACACACAGCAAGATCCAATCAAGGGGACTGGTAGGTTAAGATTATGAAAGTGCATTTGAGATGGGCCTAAATGTCTACATAAATTATTGTAGAGGCTGCCTAGATATACTTTTGTGATGTCTATATGTTCAAAATGATCGTAAGATAATTTAAAATTACAGCTTTTACTAAGGCTTTTCTCACATTCTGAGTCTGGGAGGAAAATACTTAGTAAATCAGGCCCTTAGTTTGGTTCAAGATAAGGTCACAGCTTTTGTAACTGTACGAGATTCTTTTTCTTTTTGCACCTGTTTGGGTATGTGAAAATTATGCTGCCTTGTGCCAGGGCTTCTGTGCTGGCTTAACGCTGTTGGATTGCTGTCAAGATAAAAATAAAAGTACTCATTTTGTTTTGAAGTATGGGCAAGCATTTCTGGCTTCATGCCCACTCTCTGAAGATATGAACCATCCAGGCATGCTCAGTGGGCTCCCTCTACTCCTATTCTAGATATATCTGACAGGGAAAATGAAAGAGATAATGTATTCCACAGCCAGGAACATAAGCAGGCTTGCATAATGTTCAAATCCCAGTTACAGAAAAGTCCTATGATCATATTTTAAACTGTAGATGTGAATATTTATAGTCATACCAGCACCCAACTGTCACAGTTGGGTGCTGGTATGCAGAAAGACATATCTCCAGGTCCCCATTGGAAATCATTAGAACAGAGGCCCTTGTGCACTGCTATAAAAAAATATATGAGAATCAATATATACTGTATCTGAATGGATAAAATGTGGACCTGATATCTTTTGCTTCCGCTATTACTTACGCTATAGCAAGTTGGATAATGCACCTAACAGATCAATCAAATGCCTAACCCAATCAAAAGCAGGTCAATGCCATCCTAGCAACAGGATGGAGCTTCACCCACTGAAGCTGCTGAAAGCTTAAGAAAACAGAATAGCTTAGAACTGAGATGGAATTGCATTAGTATTATGTAAATAATCAAACTGACCTAGAAGGTTAAAATCTATAATTGGAGTGATACTTCAAAGGAATTACTACCTTTTCAAAGCTGTTTTGTACAGAGAGATGGGGCAATGACTTGTTGAGATTTTATTGGCTAGCAATAGAATTTCAAAAGTGATATTTTCAACAGCTGCTGGTACATTTGTGCTCTGACAAACTAGAGGCTAAATCGAAGCTTTAAAGAACATCAAAGGCTTAATTTAATGCAAAAAAACAAGCACTCCAACTGCATCTATTTTACAGTGAATTAATAATGCAGATTTATACAGAATGGGATGCTGCGAGTGCTTTGTTTTCCAGGGAATCAAAAAGACATTTTTAGTCACAAAATGTTGCATGCTATCTTTTAATGCTATGCAAATGCCAGCATTTAGTGCAAAATAAACTGTTTGCCTTTCCCTTGAATAACAGTTGCACTAAATCAGTTAATTTGTAATATTAATGTATTAAATGTCTAGTAAATTAAATATTTATCATGTTGAAAAGTAAATAAGTTAAAAGATTTAGTACAAATCAGATCTGTAGAGGTCATTTTCATTAATTGCACGATAAGCTGAATGAGGTTTATTCTAATTACGACAGAACACAAAGTCTCATTAATTAAGGAGTGTCTCTGTAATGTCAATAAATGTCAATAAATTATTTCACTAAAATGAAAGGATTTCTTATCAGATGAATTATGAAGCAAAGTAACTGTAGTACCTGGGTCACAATTGAAGTTTGAACACCTGGGATACCCTACTCAGGGTGGGTGGGTGACAAATCATAGGATTAAGTTAAATTACCATGGTGTAGGGAAGCCATGAATTAAATGCAGGTGGCCAAAGACAAATAATTGCCAATGTAAAGAGAGCACTGGTGAGTGGGATATAACAGGCATTTTACTGGCAGCCTGCAAGAACTTAAGAATCTATTCAAGAAAATCCTTATTTAAATATGTAAGTAATCATATATTGTTTCACAAAGATAGTATAAATTTGGGATAGCAATTCTGCTGCCTAAGGAAAAGCAAGGTTGTCCAATAGAAGCTATTTTAGAAATAGTGCTGCAGCACAGTGCTTTGTGCTTGGTATAGGGACTTAGAAGGAGGTGAGCATATAGACAATCCCCTCCTTGGCATGAGAAAATATTTTAAAATTCTCTTCCCTTTTCCCTCAAAATAATCATAACAATTTGGCATATATCAACACTGAAGGAAAGGCTCATTTTTGGATGCTTGCAGATATAGCTGTTGCCTTCAGTTACAAGCTTTACCTTAGCTCCTAGTTCCTGAAGTATCTATGACGAATAGATGTTTTCGCAGAATTTGCTGATTGTTTGGAAAAATGTAGTCATTGATATCACCTCACTTACAGGCCGATACAGTACCGACGCATTAAAAAAAAAAGTGCGGCAGTGTCCGGCGCCCGCTCATTTGACGCGCGCACATTTTGGGTTGCAAGCCGCTGGATTCAGTATTCAAATTAGATGCAAATCCACGTGCCGCCAAAGACGGGCCAAAAGTGCGCCTATCAAGCGGTAGGCATTCACAATTGATATAACTGTATAGGACGTTATAGAGCACCTATACAGTATCCAGGGTTGCGCTGCTTCCATACATGTCATATCTATGGAACGGGAAATGTCATTTTGTCAAATATCATTTTGAAAATGTAACGAAATGTTACATTCCAAACTTTTCATTGATCTGGAAACTTATCCCATTGTTCCCCCTTTCTGACATTATTGCCGCATCATAATCCTACCTTGGACGTGTATATAAGTCACATCGCCAAGTTAAAAAGTCCCTTTGTATTTGGTTCGGGCCAGGACAGAGCAGTTACAGCGGTACCTTTGGATATCTTTCAGAAGATCGGCAACGCTTTCTTCAGGTAAGGGCATACTATTGGATGGTTCTTTCCAACAGACCCCGCATGGACACCAAATGGACACCAGGACTGCTGTCCTGAGCATCCGGACGTCCATGATCAGAGGCCCCACTACATTCCACGTCCGGGTGCTCAAGGCACTCAAGGCAGTGGCCATGGATGTTGGAAAGCAGCGGGGCCTCCGATCATGGACATCCAGAAAGAGGTGGGAATGTCCATGATCGGAGACCCCTACCTTCCACGTCCGGGTGCTCAAGGCAGCGGCCATGGATGTTGGAAGGCAGCGGGGCCTCCGATCATGGACGTCCGGAAAGAGCTGCCTTCCAACTTCCATGGCTGCTGCCTTGAGCACCTTGAGTGTCTGGACATGGAAGTTAGCGGGGCCTCTGATCATGGACGTCCGGGCGCTCAAGGTGGCCATGGCAGTGGCAATGGAGGTTGGAAGGCAGCGGGGCCTCCGGTCATGGATGTCCAGAAAGAGGCGGGAATGTCCATGAACAGAGGCCCCTACCTTCCACGTCCAGGCGCTCAAGGCAGCAGCCATGGACATCTTTATTGCATGTTCTGCATGTGCTTCTCTTCTGTTTTGTTGATTTTGACTGTTTACTGTGCGCCTCTTCTCTTTTGTCAATTTTCAATCTTTATTGTATGCTCTGCATGTGCTCCTCTTCTCTTTTGTTGATTTTGACCTTTTAATGTTTGCTATGCATGTGCTCCTCTTCTGTTTTGTCAATTTTCACTCTTTATTGTATGCTCTGCATGTGCTACTCTTCTGTTTTGTTGATTTTCAATCTTTATTGTATGCTCTGCATGTGCTCCTCTTCTCTTTTGTTGATTTTGACCTTTTAATGTTTGCTATGCATGTGCTCCTCTTCTCTTTTGTCTATTTTCACTCTTTATTGTATGCTCTGCATGTGCTCCTCTTCTCTTTTGTTGATTTTGACCTTTTAATGTTTGCTATGCATGTGCTCCTCTTCTGTTTTGTCAATTTTCACTCTTTATTGTATGCTCTGCATGTGCTACTCTTCTGTTTTGTTGATTTTCAATCTTTATTGTATGCTCTGCATGTGCTCCTCTTCTGTTTTGTTGATTTTGACTGTTTAATGTTTGCTATGCATGTGCTCTTCTTCTCTTTTGTCTATTTTCACTCTTTATTGTATGCTCTGCAGGTGCTCCTCTTCTCTTTTGCCAATTTTCACTTTGTATGCTCTGCATGTGCTCCTCTTCTGTTTTGTCAATTTTCACTCTTTATTGTATGCTCTGCATGTGCTGCTCTTCTGTTTTGTTGATTTTCAATCTTTATTGTATGCTCTGCATGTGGTCCTCTTCTGTTTTGTTGATTTTGACTGTTTAATGTTTGCTATGCATGTGCTCCTCTTCTCTTTTGTCTATTTTCATTCTTTATTGTATGCTCTGCATGTGTTCCTCTTCTCTTTTGTCGATTTTCAATCTTTATGGTATGATCTGCAAGTGCTCCTCTTCTGTTTTGTTGATTTTGACCTTTTAATGTTTGCTATGCATGTGCTCCTCTTCTCTTTTGTTGATTTTCAATCTTTATTGTATGCTCTGCATGGGCTCCTCTTCTGTTTTTTTTATATTGACTGTTTAATGTTTGCTATGCATGTGCTCCTCTTCTAGTCGATTTTCTCTCTTTATTGCATGCTCTGCATGTGCTCCTCTTCTCTGTTATCGATTTTCAATCTTTATTGTATGCTCTGCATGTGCTCCTCTTCTGTTTTGTTGATTTTGACCTTTTAATGTTTGCTATGTATGTGCTCCTCTTCTCTTTTGTCAATTTTCACTCTTTATTGCATGCTCTGCATGTGCTCCTCTTCTCTTTTGTCAATTTTCAATCTTTATTGTATGCTCTGCATGTGCTCCTCTTCTGTTTTGTTGATTTTGACCTTTTAGTGTTTGCTATGCATGTGCTCCTCTTCTCTTTTGTCGATTTTCACTCTTTATTGTATGCTGTGCATGTGCTCCTCTTCTGTTTTGTCAATTTTCACTCTTTATTGTATGCTCTGCATGTGCTCCTTTCTGTTTTGTTAATTTTCAATCTTTATTGTATGCTCTGCATGTGCTCCTCTTCTGTTTTGTTGATTTTGACCTTTTAGTGTTTGCTATGCATGTGCTCCTCTTCTCTTTTGTCGATTTTCACTCTTTATTGTATGCTGTGCATGTGCTCCTCTTCTGTTTTGTCAATTTTCACTCTTTATTGTATGCTCTGCATGTGCTCCTTTCTGTTTTGTTGATTTTGACCTTTTAATGTTTGTTCTGCATGTGCTCCTCTTCTGTTTTGTTGATTTTGACTGTTTAATGTTTGCTATGCATGTGCTCCTCTTCTGTTGATTTTCACTCTTTATTGTATGCTCTGCATGTGCTCCTCTTCCTTCGGGGTCATTCTGTTCTTGATTATCGCTCCATTCATTGATCCCTTTCCTCCGTTTTTTTTCCACCTATTCAGACAATCATGCCAGGAAAACATTCCATTGCACGGGTAGAGGCAGAGTCCGGAGATCAGCAACCGCTGGAAGACACTAATTTAGGCTGTTACTTGATGCTGTCCATGGGCCTCTCTTGTTTCTGGTTCAATATTTTTTTCATTAATTCTGCTTCTATCAATTCTTGTCATTCTCTCCACTCATTAATCCCGATTCTTCTTTTTTTTTTCCCATTCAGGCATTATCATGGCTGGAATATGTACTATTGTGTTGCGGTCTCGGCCGCCACGGGGGCGACCGAGCCCTTACCTTCCCTCCAGGTCCCGGGTCTGGACCGCGGTCCGCGGGCTCGGAGCTCGTGCGGGCAGCATGGGCCTGGTTCCTCCTCGTGCGAAACGCCGCCGGCCGTCGCGAGGGGCTCCTCCCCTTCGGGGGAACGCGCGCGCGTGACGGGGGGTTTTTTCTGCTGTCAGCACCCGGATGTGCTGACACGCCCCCCGTGATGTCAGACGCCGGGTAAGGGATTTAAACCGGGACCCGGGGCTTTTCGAATTGCCTTGCAACGAGGTTCCTTCTTTGAAGTACTAGTTGCCTTGCTGCTAACCCGGTTCCTGATTCCTGCTGCCTGTCCTTGGATTCCGTCTGCCTGACCGTGATTTTGCCTGCTGCCTGGTTTATTGAACTTCTGCTTGCCGTGACTCCGATTCCAGCTTGTCTTCTGCCTGCCTTGACCCCGGTCCGTGACTCCGATTCCAGCTTGTCTTCTGCCTGCCTTGACCCCGGTCCGTGACTCCGATTCCAGCTTGTCTTCTGCCTGCCTTGACCCCGGTCCGTGACTCCGATTCCAGCTTGTCTTCTGCCTGCCTTGACCCCGGTCCGTGACTCCGATTTCTGCTTGCCTGCCGCCTGCCTAGACTCCGGTCCGTACTTCACTCCTGGGCTTCTTCATCCTCGCCTAAGTCCCAGCGGTCCGGGTCCCTACGGGCTCCTCCTGGGGGGACCTCGGACTTCCAGGGCGAAGACTCCTAAGTCCTAGCGACCCGGGCTCTCACAGCTCCTCTGGAAGAGTCGCGGGTTTCCAGGTGAAGCTCCAGTTGCTCAGTGGGAGTTCTGCCTCCCGACTGTTCCCGCGGGGCAGTCGGCCTAAGGGTCCACTTCCGGATTCCGTCCATCACAACAGTTTGCAAGGCCATGGATCCGGCAGACCTCGCCGGGCTACAGGCCATTCCGGGTTTGGCCCAGCGCTTAGTTCAGCAACAACAAGTCTTGGACTCTCTGGCCGCAACAGTAGAGCGGTTGGCGGCTCGCATGGATGTCGAGCCGCCCGCACCTGTACAGGTACCAGTACCTGCTCCTGTACCGCTGGTAACCCTCCAGACTCCTACGCAGCTTCCAGCCCCATCTCGCTACTCCGGGGATGCCAAGGCGTGCCGAGGGTTTTTAAACCAATGTTACGTGCGCTTTGCACTATTGCCTAACCAGTTCCCTACTGACGGTGCCAAGGTGGCGTACATTTTCTCCCTTTTGGACGGACGGGCCTTGAACTGGGCTTCTCCCATGTGGGAGAATAGTGATCCGGCTCTGGGAGATTTGAACCGTTTTGTGGAGGAGTTTAAAGCGGCTTTTGATGAGCCAGCACGACAAGCTTCCGCTACTTCGGAGTTGCTCCAGCTTCGGCAAGGAACACGGTCTCTTGCGGACTACGCATTGGATTTCCGCACGCTCGCCCACGAGGTAGGCTGGCAAGATGAAGCTCTACGGGGCGTTTTTCTGGAGGGCTTAGCGGGCCGTATTAAGGACGAGCTAGCGGCTCGCGATCTGCCAGAGAACCTCAATTCCCTTATTGACCTGGCGGGCCGAATTGATCAGCGTTTACAGCAGAGGGTGAAAGAGGGTCGCCCTTTTCGACGCCTGACATCTGTGGCACCGAAGACCCTGAATTTGGGCTCTCGAGGTACTACAGCCTCTTCAGCAACTTCTTCAGAGGAGCCTATGCAATTGGGTCGCTCTTCTTTGTCGCCCGAGGAAAGGCAGCGTCGCCGCGACCTGAGGCTGTGTCTGTACTGTGGCGGTAAGGGTCACTACCTTGCGCAATGCAAGGAACGAGCGGAAAACTCCCGCGCCTAGAGGTAAGGGAGGAGTGTCCCCTAGGCTGCCTTAGCGCTGCTCCTCAATGTACCATACCGGTAACTTTGGAATATCCTGGTGGTTCTTTTCTCACGCAAGCCTTGGTCGACTCCGGGGCTGGAGGCAACTTCATTACAAAGGAGCTCGTGCAACAGTTGTCTCTTCCTACACGAACTAGGACTCCTGCCTTGAGGGTAACCTCTATTCAGGGTACTCCTCTGTCTGGGTGCATTTCCACAGAGACCTTTCCGCTTATTTTGCGGACGGGGTTATTGCACACCGAAGAAATTTCATTTTTGATTCTGGAGAAAGCTGTACATCCGATGGTCCTTGGTCTACCCTGGCTCCAAAAGCACTCTCCTGTAATTCGTTGGAAGGACTTCCAGATCGCTCAGTGGAGTCCCGACTGTTTCCAGTCCTGTCTCCAAGCAAAGAAAGTCCAACGGATTCCATTGGCACTCATCGAGCCGGAGTTACCGGCCCCGTACGCGGATTTTATGGATGTCTTCTCCAAAGAGAAAGCGGAACTGTTACCACAACACCGACCTTTTGACTGTGCTATTGAACTGCTCCCGGGTTCTACTCCCCCTCGGGGACGGGTATACCCTTTGTCTCAGCCTGAGACCCGGGCTATGTCGGAATACATTACCGAAAATCTGGCTAAGGGCTTCATCCGCCCTTCAAAGTCTCCCGCAGGAGCTGGTTTCTTTTTTGTTGCAAAGAAGGACGGAGCCTTACGGCCTTGCATAGATTACCGAGGGCTCAACGCCATCACCAAGAAGAACCGCTACCCGCTGCCTCTTATCCCAGAGTTATTGGACAGACTCCAAGGGGCTCAAGTTTTCACCAAATTGGATCTTCGCGGTGCATACAACTTGGTCCGAATCCGTCCCAGGGATGAATGGAAGACGGCGTTCAACACCCGGGACGGCCATTACGAATACTTAGTAATGCTGTTTGGGCTGTGTAATGCCCCTGCCGTTTTCCAGCACTTAATGAACGAGATTCTACGAGAGTTATTACACTCCTGTGTAATTGTCTATTTGGACGACGTGCTCATACATTCCCCAGACCTTACCTCCCATCGGCAACATGTGAGACAAGTACTCCAGATCCTACGGGACCATCATCTGTATGCAAAGTTTGAAAAATGTCTCTTTGAGCGGGAGTCGTTACCCTTCTTAGGGTATATAGTGTCCTCTACCGGTTTCCGAATGGACCCCAGTAAGGTGTCCGCCATCAAGAAGTGGCCCCGCCCTGAGGGGCTTAAAGCGTTGCAACGTTTTTTGGGTTTTGCTAACTTCTATAGACACTTCATTCCCCAGTACTCTCGTTTGGTGGCACCTTTAACCGCTTTGACTCGGAAGGGGGCTAACACCCGTCTTTGGCCTGAAGAAGCTTGCGAGGCTTTTGAACAGTTGAAGAAGGCGTTTCTCCGGGATACTTGTCTACGCCACCCGGATCCCACTCGGCCATTCTTTGTCGAAGTAGACGCTTCGAATATTGCGGTGGGAGCGGTCCTCTCGCAAGTTTCTACTTCCGGACATCTCCTGCCCTGCTCCTATTTCTCCAGAAAGTTCTCTTCAGCTGAGTGTAACTACGGCATAGGGGATAAGGAGTTGCTGGCCGTCAAACTTGCGCTGGAAGAGTGGAGACAGTGGTTGGAGGGCTCTCTCCATCCGGTCACGATTTACACTGATCATAGGAACCTGGAGTTCTTAAACCAGGCCCAACGATTGAATCCCAGACAAGCACGTTGGTCTCTATTCTTTAACCGTTTTGATTTCATACTAAAATATCGGCCTGCCGCGAAGAACGTACAGGCTGATGCACTCTCCCGTTATGAAATTCAGGAGGAAAAGGAAAATTTTCCCCAGCACATCATTGACCCGGCTAAGATCCAGGTGGCCAGTTCCACAGTTTCTACTCTAGGTCGAGTTGTGGTTTCCCGCAGGGACCGAAGAAAGGTGTTAGTCTGGGCCCACGATTCCCTTTCGGGAGGTCATGCTGGCAGAGCGAGGACACTCGATCTACTAAATCGCTATTACTGGTGGCCTCAAATTCGTCAGGATGTACGGTTATATGTGGATTCGTGTCCAGTATGCGCCCGGCAAAAACCCTTGAATGGCCGGTCCTGGGGCCTTCTGCACCCACTACCTATTCCCGCGGAACCGTGGTCCCACATTGCCACGGATTTTGTGGTGGATCTGCCACCCTCAGAAGGTAATACGGTGATTTGGGTAACCGTAGACCGTTTTTCTAAAATGATCCATTTAGTGCCTCTGCCTAAACTACCCTCTGCACCTGAACTCGCACTCTTGTTTACTCAACACATCTTCCGGGCTCATGGACTACCTCAGAGTATCGTATCCGACAGAGGACCACAGTTTACGGCCCGTTTCTGGCGTGCCCTTTGTAAGAAATTTGGGGTACAGCTGAATTTATCCACGGCTTTCCACCCCCAGACCAATGGTCAGATGGAGCGCACAAATCGTACTCTTAAAACTTTCCTCCGAAGTATTGTTTCTGAGAAGGGGACTAACTGGGTTTCTCTTCTGCCTTGGGCTGAGTTCGCCTACAACAATCACACCCATGCCATCACGGGACAAACGCCTTTTCAGATTGTGTTTGGTCGCCACCCGCGGCCCCCAATACCAGTACCTGTTTCCGTTCCATCCCCAGCTGCATTAACAACAGCACGGCAAGTGCATCGTCTCTGGAGGAGAATTCAACACAGACTAACCATCACAGCGAAAAAGTCTCAGCAGTTTGCTAATCGCCACCGACGTCCAGCGCCAGTCTTCCTGCCAGGCACCAAGGTGTGGCTAAGCACCCGGAACCTTCACCTACCTAATCGTTCTCGCAAGTTGGCCCCCCGTTACTGCGGCCCTTTTCAAGTTGCGGAACGTATAGGAGCGGTATCCTATAGACTTCGACTTCCCTCTGCACTACGCATACATAACGTTTTCCACATCTCCTTGCTGAAACCGGTGGTTTTTTCACGCTTCCATCACCCCTCCTCGGATGCACTTTCTTCTTCTTCTTCAGGAGAGAATACGTATCAGGTACGGGAGGTTCTGGACGTCCGCTTCCGCTGGGAGTACCTGCTGGCATGGGAGGGGTGCGGTCCCGAGGAGGACTCATGGGAACCAGCTCGGAACATCTTGGACAAGTCTCTGCTAACTCAGTTCCATCTGGACAATCCTGGGAAACCCGGTCCTCGGCGGAGAGGGCGTAAGGGAGGGGGTACTGTTGCGGTCTCGGCCGCCACGGGGGCGTCCGAGCCCTTACCTTCCCTTCGGGTCCCGGGTCTGGACCGCGGTCCGCGGGCTCGGAGCTCGTGCGGGCAGCATGGGCCTGGTTCCTCCTCGTGCGAAACGCCGCCGGCCGTCGCGAGGGGCTCCTCCCCTTCGGGGGAACGCGCGCGCGCGACGGGGGGTTTTTTCTGCTGTCAGCACCCGGATGTGCTGACACGCCCCCCGTGATGTCAGACGCCGGGTAAGGGATTTAAACCGGGACCCGGGGCTTTTCGAATTGCCTTGCAACGAGGTTCCTTCTTTGAAGTACTAGTTGCCTTGCTGCTAACCCGGTTCCTGATTCCTGCTGCCTGTCCTTGGATTCCGTCTGCCTGACCGTGATTTTGCCTGCTGCCTGGTTTATTGAACTTCTGCTTGCCGTGACTCCGATTCCAGCTTGTCTTCTGCCTGCCTTGACCCCGGTCCGTGACTCCGATTCCAGCTTGTCTTCTGCCTGCCTTGACCCCGGTCCGTGACTCCGATTCCAGCTTGTCTTCTGCCTGCCTTGACCCCGGTCCGTGACTCCGATTTCTGCTTGCCTGCCGCCTGCCTAGACTCCGGTCCATACTTCACTCCTGGGCTTCTTCATCCTCGCCTAAGTCCCAGCGGTCCGGGTCCCTACGGGCTCCTCCTGGGGGGACCTCGGACTTCCAGGGCGAAGACTCCTAAGTCCTAGCGACCCGGGCTCTCACAGCTCCTCTGGAAGAGTCGCGGGTTTCCAGGTGAAGCTCCAGTTGCCCAGTGGGAGTTCTGCCTCCCGACTGTTCCCGCGGGGCAGTCGGCCTAAGGGTCCACTTCCGGATTCCGTCCATCACAACACTATTGTGCAGGTCGAGACAGAGTACGGTGAACATCAAGAGCAGGAAGGCACAAGTTCTAGCCAGCCATCCAAAAAGCAAACCCGCAATGCTCGCTTCACATCTGAAGAAAAGGAGTTACTGTGCCGTGCTGTCTGTGACAAATATAAAGTTCTCTTTCAGTCCAAGTTTTCTTGCTCCACGAAGAAACAGATTTGGGAGAAGATTGCACAGGATGTGAGCTCCCTTTCTGTCATGCCCAGGGATGTAAAACAGGTACAGCACCGGTGGCACGACACTAGAAAAGAGGCAAAAGAAAAGGCTGCCAAAATTGATGCTGCAGCAAAGAGGACCGGCGGAGGACCATGTTGTAATATTGTGTTGATACCTGTGGAGAAGCAGGTTCTCAGTACTGTGAGGCCAGAGATCATCATCGGTGTGCACACACAGTTTGGCGCTGACACAGGGGCAAGTCAAGGTAGGCATAAACATATATCTTGTTTGCATTGGATGTTGACTTTTGTGTTCCTGAGGGGTAAACTGACAACTTAACTGCAACCTCTTTCTCCACCTTTCTCCACAGATCGCATGAATGATGGTGATGTTACTAGCGAAGAATCCATTCCCACGCCTGACGATTTTGTATTCCCCATGTCAAACGCAGACTCCCCCAGCCAACTCGTCTCCACAGAGGAAGTGTTCACACTTAATCTGTTTGATGTGACTCCTGAGAGCCAACAACCTGAGGCATCTGTCGCAATGGAACCATTTCTAGCGTCAGGCTACAGGCTGCTGCTCCACCAGCACAGGAAATATCACAGGACCTGGAACAGGCCTAAGCGAGTAGTTTATGAATGGAATCACCTCTCGACAGGATCAACAGAATGACTTGATGCTCCAGGAAATGAGGTTGATCCGAGCCGACATCAATGGTGCGCTGGCTTCTCACGCGATTTTGCTGAAGTCAATGATGACAGAATTGATCGATGCCGTTAGAGATGTCGCTTCAGCTTTTTGTTCCATTAGACAGTAATTTTTAAATAAATAACCTTTTTTTTGTACATAAACTGCTGTTTCTTTTTTATGTGGCATGCCACTCCTCACAACACACAATAGTTTCATTCATTAAGTATTCTAAATAAATAGTGAAATCAAACTTGTACAATTTTTTAACTATAAATATATTTGAACTATAAATTTAACAAAAACAAAATAGTTGTGTAATGGGGTGGAGGAGGAACCGTACCATGGGGGAAGAGGAGGATCATCATCATTGATGTTGATCAGACAGTGCCTGTCCCACAGGATCCTGCGCCATGATGTGCAGGGATTGAGGTCCTGCCATTGCGCGCAGGAGCTCAATGATCTCCCGCTGGCTATGGTGCAAGTCATGCAGGATGGTCACCGCCTGCACTGCCATTCCCTCCTGGACCTCCAGGCTGCGAATCAACTGCGCCAGGAGAGCCAGCACAGCATCCAGGCACCCCTCAAGGGCTGAGGGCCCTTCCCTGGCTGCTGCGCCGGCCTCCGGCCATCGACCTGCCCCTGGAAGTCCAGGAGAGACAGGGTTGATGTCCTTGATGTCCTCCTCGTCTTCCATGGCAGGTGGGGCAATAAGGGGGGGCAAAAAGGGGGGGCTCAATAAGGGGGAGGGGCTCAATTTGATGGTGTTGCTGTGCATCCTCCTCCTCCTCCTCCTCCTCCTCCTCTGCCGATGTGTCTGAAAAGAGAAAAAGCGAAAGCGTTACTGCTGCCGCACATGCAAACATCCAGAACGGTAGGAAGGAGAACTTGCTTATAGCCATTTGAAACTGGACCCTAACCCCTAGCATTACCGTAAGCATGACATTTAAAAATGCAAATGTGAGCGGCGTGCCACACGGCATAAAACACCCATATACTTTTACAAGGCCGATGCTATAAAAGGCTTACCTTGCTGTTCTGCTGGAGGACCTGATTCCTCCAGCAGAACAGCAAGGTAAGCCTTGCTTACCTTGCTGTTCTACTGGAGGAAAGACCCCTCGGTGGTGCTCTCTGAAAACAGAAAAAGAAAAAGTGTCACAGCTGCACATGCAAAGATCCAGAATGGTACAAATGTTAAATTTCTTAGAGCCATTATTAAAGAAGACCTCGCCGCTTACATGGTAACCATGACATTTCAATTGCAAACAGCACATACCTTCCTCCACTCTTCGGTGGGCCTGCAGGTAGTCGGGCTCCTCCCGCCTGATGTGCCTCGCCTTTTTTTTCAATGCCTCAACCTGGCGAAAATAAAACAGAAATAGGAAACACATTCAGGCCTATCCTGTAAAGTGCGGCCGCGTTTACCCTGCTCCTAAGCCGCTTTTAACTCACGTTCCGGCCGCGTTAGCCCTTCCTGCGATCCCGAATCCCCTTTAACCTACTCCTACCGCGTCCTAAATTCCCCGGGCAACCCCTTCCGCCCGCGGCATGTATATTGCATGCAAACGAGCGAATTAGCTCGATATTGCATGCAAACGAGCCAATTAGCTATTCCCTAGCATCCCGTAACCCGCGCCCCGACTATCGCTAGTTTTCCCTGCCGTTTTGTCGCGCGTTTAACCTGCAAACTTACCGCCTACCCTGACCCCTGCGGTAGAGGCAGGGGTAAGGGTAGATGGCAAGCTTTCCCCCAGCCCCCGCTCACCTGCCCCGGCCGCGATCATGGGTGCCGGTCTCCGTGGCAGCCCCAGTCCTCTCCCCTGCTCCCGAAGCCAAAAAAAAAAAGCGAAAAAAACGTTGCAGCCCCCCTCCGATGTCCGGAGGGGGGCTGCAATGTTTTTTTCGCTTTTTTTTTGGCTTCGGGAGGAGGGGAGAGGACTGGGGCTGCCACGGAGCCCGCTTTCCCCCGTGCAAGTAAGTTGATTCGCCGCTTCAGTTCTTCCCTCCTCCCGGAGCTGCTTTTTCAGCCTTGCTCCAGGAGGAGGGAAGAATAGACACTGACAACGGCGAAGACAACGGCGAAGCAACGGCGGAGACAGCGGCGAAGCAAAAAAAAACCAAAAGCAATTTTGGTTTTTTTTTTTCAAAAGCGACAATTTTTTTTTTTTTCCAAAAGCGACTTACTTTTGGGATCTGTCAAGATCCCAAAAGTAAGTCGCTTTTGGACGCCTGCCAACTTACTTTTCTGAAGCCATCATCAGGAACACATGCGATCGTAGCTCCTCCCGACGAAGATGGCCGCCTGCACGGGGAAAGCGTGCAATTGGCCGCTGAAGACGTGACGTCACGTCTTGAGCGTGAAGAGTGAAGCGGCGAAGCGACTTACTTTTTGCTTTTGGTTTTTTCGCTTCCTGGTATCTGTCATTTCAAATGACATTTGAAATGACAGATACCAGCGTGGCGTGAAGCCTTAGGCCCGCGCACCCAGGATACTGTATAGGCGCTCTATCCAGTAAAATGGGTTGCACGGGCCTACGGCATTACGGACGCGGTTTACATTTACATATAATTAGTGTTCAGGATCGAGCGGTAGGTGAGCTGCACTGTGCGGGCGGTAACCGCGGGTGCCATAGGCACTAACGCAGCTCTTCCTACCGCTCGGTACTGGATAGACCTGATTGTTAATATTAAACTTTTACTTTGCTTTTGAGGCACAAAAATAATTCAAACCAAACAAGTCAAGTGTCAGTTTTTCTTTTCTCACCCACAGCAATACAAAACAACCCCAAAATACTAAATGCAATTTAACTTGGATTTTTTCCTGCTAGCTAGAAGTATAAGCTGTGTCATTCTTACAAGCAACATAGACCAGATCTTTACCAACCACAACATAAGCCTATGAACTTACCTCCCTCGGGTATGAAGCCTGGGTGTTGTATTGCACCCTGAGCGCCCGCCAGGCCTCATCGGCCCAATCCTGATCCCGCGGACGCCCAGGGTGGAACTAGAGGTTACTATCATGGTGGCCAGGAGCCGGACGTCGCCCTCATTGAAGTTGGGAAGCCTCCCACACGGCATTTTGAACAATTCCTGCTAATAGCATTAAATCAATAACAAAATGGCCGTCCTGGCGTGGCCACAGGGAATAGCGTATCATGTCCATAGAGGCATCCATGTCTCCATTGGACCCGGGAGCCGCAGGGACACCTAATTCTTGTTGACGCTGGAAGAAGGCCTGGAATGGCGTCCTTCTCACGGCGTCCATAGAGGCGTCCATGTCTCTGATGGGCCTGCAGAGCTGCAGGGACGCCTAATTGTTGACGCCGGAGGAAGGCCTGGAACGGCGTCCTTCTCATGGCGTCCATAGAGGCATCCATGTCTCCGATGGGCCCGCGGAGCAAAATGGATGCCGAAATAACATAACATAACATAAGAACCTTTAATAAAATAAGGAAAGGAAGCAATTTATTAAGGATTAAATCAGTGCACAATTTATTGATTTAATACTTCAAGAAGTATTTATGAAGCAATGGGAAACAGAGGAGACAAGTAAAAATTCCAAAAACATTTTATTAGTTTCACTATTATTTGTTATTTGATGGATGGATGGATCAGCTTGCTGGGAAACGGTTAGATGGATGGATCACAGCTCCTGAAAGAAACACAATACAAGACAAGATTAAATATACTGAACAGCATTAAAGTATTATATCTCGAATTTCGCAGAGCTATGTGCAACAATAAAAGTACCAAATCAGTATGGAGAAATTAATGTATAACAGATAAGAACTTACACGAGAAATATGTTTCGATGATCCTTCGTCGGACATCATTCCCCCATGCAGTGTTGTCCGCCTCAGCAGCCAGCTCCACAGGCGGATCTGGCGGCAAGTTTTCTGCTACCTCTGCATCCACACCAAATCGCTGACAAATGTTGTGTAGCATGCAGCAGGCAACAATGATGTTCGCCACTTTTTCTGCACTGTACTGCAGGGTTCCCCCAGAGTGATCCAGACATCGGAATCATCCTTTCAGAACTCCAAAAGTCCACTTGATCACTTTTCTGGTGCTGCCATGAGCCTCATTGTAGCATTTTTTGGCCGCAGTGTATGGAGATTGGAGTTAGCAATCAGGGCTTACAGCCATAGCCACCATCATCTATAGGGTGAATAATCAGGAATGCATTAAAAACAACTTCACAGCGCTTAACATCATTAACACATCACATATATAAATGCACACATATTTGTATACTGAACATCCCAGACCTGTACACATGACATAGAATCCCAGGCCATAGCCAATGTCACTTACCAAGTAGTCATCCTTCACCTTACTTCCCCTCTGGGAAATGTGTCCCCATAGATGAATGTGCCAGAATGTAGGCGTCATGACAGCTCCCAGGATACTTCGCTACAAACATTTAGAATCCGAAGGTGTGTATCGCAAACGACTTGAACATTCATTGAATGGAAGTGCTTGCAATTCCGGAAGAAACTCTCTTCCTCCAACCTGGAGGTAAATGCAATATGGGTGCAGTCTATAGCACCCAACATGTTCCGCATCCCTGCAATAACCATGAACCCATTGCAGATCTGTTGCAGCTCCACTGGATCGGTAGGATTTTATTTATTTATTTATTTAAGGTTTTTATATACCGGCATTCGAGATCGCAGTCCCATCATGCTGGTTCACATAAAACAAGGGTGCATCGTGAAACATAAACTAGAACAGTGGTGCGGAAAATGCAGTTACATATAACAGGGTAATTAAAAACTTGGCGGGGAGGAAGAGAAAGGACAGATTATAATTCAAACATGTAAAAACGATAGTGGAGATAATTGATTATAGTGTGGGCGGAGATAAGGAGGCGTGGATGAGCTAAATCAATTGGAGTCCGGGAATGCTTGTATGAATATCCATGTCTTTAGTCTTTTTTTGAAGGTTGCGATGCATGTTTCCAGTCTGAGGTTTGTAGAGATGGAGTTCCATATTGGTGGAATGGCTGTGGAGAAAGCCCGATTTCTTAGCGTGTTGTGTCTGGTAGATTTAGGCGGTGGTACCTGTAGCGATCCTTTGTATGCCTCTCTTGTCGGTCTTGACGAATTATGTAGTTGGAGAGGGATTTGTAGGTCGATGGGAGCCAGTAGGTGGATATTTTTGTATGTAGTAAGAATGGCCTTGTATATTATTCTAAAGTGTATGGGTAGCCAATGGAGGCTTTTTAGGATGGGGGTTATGTGATCCCTTCTCCTAGAATTTGTCAGTATTCGAGCAGCTGTATTTTGTACCATTTGGAGCGGTTTGGTTCACGATACACGATGTACTTCTCCATCCACTTCATCATGGCCTTCAAGACCTGTGCCAGATGCCATGAGAAGGAGGCCTGTGTCATACCCGCAATGACACTCATGGGGGTTTGAAAACTTCTGGTACCAAAAAAATTTAAGGCACCAAGAAGTTTCATCAACCCTGGCACAGCATGGTGGGGATTGGCCAGGGGATCAAGGTCGCTGCGCAGATCTTCATAGAGGAACAGGATTGCCCATGGCTCAGCCAGTAGGTTCGGACTACATCTCACTCCGACATGCCAAAGATAGTTGTCCGTGGGCGAATGATACATCCAGGTCTGCCGATGGCCTGTCCTGGTCTACCGATGTCCCTGTCCTGTGTGCCTGTGTGAAAAACAACACAAGAAAATCAGCATAACCTAATACATCTTGCTTATTCATTTAACAAATATACATTAACAATTATTCATTTAACAAATATACATTAACCATAACAATAGAAGTGGAGCCTCAGGGATGCCTAATGCTAGACGCCAGAGGAAGGCCTGGTGTGGCATCCTTCTCCCGGAACCAGTACAGGCGTCCGTGTCGCCGATGGACCCACGGAGCCCCAGAGACGCCTAATTCAAGACGCCAGAGGAAGGTCGGATGCAGAGTCCTTCTCCTGGCGTCCGTACAGGCATCCGTACAGGCGTCTGTCTCTTCGCTACCGACAGAAAAATGCTACCATTGGATATTCAAAAACAACACATATACATACCTCCTCCAGTCTTTGTGCCGGGTTCTGCTGTTGGCTGTTGTCTCCACAAGGTCGTCTAGAATTCGCTCGCAGATCATTTCTTAATCTCACTCTCACCCGTAGAAAAAAAGATCGCCAAAGTCCATGTAGTCCATGACGCTGTCCGATGCTGTCCATTGGATATTCATGACTGACAAGAGCATAGCGCCACACTAACGCCAGGGTCAGGGTAGGCGGTAAAAATAGAGGGTAAAGACGTGGAAAATGTGCTGGTTAAAGACGCGCTATTTTGGGCGCACGTTACTGTATCGAGGGGAATAGCTAATTCGATCATTAAACACCATTAACATACCATCTACATGCGGCGGGCGCAAATTGCAACGCGTCGTTTTCAGCACTCGCTAAGGATGCGTTAGAGCATATACTGAATCGCGCATCCATCTTACGAGTCTAAAACGCGCATCTAATTAACGTTCAAAAGCACGCAAGCCGGGCCTCGCTTTACTGTATCGGCCCATTAGAACAGTACCTATTGCAACATAAATTGTTACCCCATACTAAATGTTAAATACTGTAAGAGCAACTTTTATTTCCTCAATGATTATCAAATTCACTTAAATCAAGTTACCTTACAAAACCTATAATATATATCACAGTAATGCATCTCTAATCAATCAGATGTCTAAAATATTATTTGTATCAAACACCCAATAAGACTCATACTCTGAAACCCCCCAATCAACTGCTTGCTATAAATCACTCTTACTCACTCACTCACTCACTTCACTCACATACACATGCAGTCTAGGGATGTGAATCGTTTTTTGACGATTTAAAATATCGTCCGATATATTTTAAATCGTCAAAAATCGTTAGGGCCACGATACAATACCAATTCCCCCGATTTATCGTCAAAAAATCGTAAATCAGGGGAAGGGGGAGGGCAGGAAAACCGGCACACTAAAACCCCCTAAAACCCACCCCTGACCCTTTAAATTAAATCCCCCACCCTCCAGAACCCCCCCCCCCAAATGCATTAAATTACCTGGGAGTCCTCCGTAGCGGCGGTCCGTGGCTAAATCGGGGGAAGGGGGAGAGCACGAAAACCAGCATACTAGATCGTGAGGTCTTCAGCCGGCGCCATTTTTCAAAATGGCCACCGCAAAATGGCGGCGGCCATAGACGAAAATGATTCGACGCAAGAGGTCGTTCCGGACCCCCGCTGGACTTTTGGCAAGTCTTGTGGGGGTCAGGAGGCCCCCCCAAGCTGGCCAAAAGTTCCTGGGGGTCCAGCGGGGGTCAAGGAGTGATTTCCTGCCGCGAATCGTTTTCTGTACGGAAAATGGCGCCGGCAGGAGATCGACTGCAGGAGGTCATTCAGCGAGGTCCGGAAATCTCGCGAGGGTTCCGGACCTCGCTGAACGACCTCCTGCAGTCGATCTCCTGCCGGCGCCATTTTCCGTACGGAAAACGATTCGCGGCAGGAAATCGCTCCTTGACCCCCGCTGGACCCCCAGGAACTTTTGGCCAGCTTGGGGGGGCCTCCTGACCCCCACAAGACTTGCCAAAAGTCCAGCGGGGGTCCGGAACGACCTCTTGCGTCGAATCGTTTTCGTCTATGGCCGCCGCCATTTTGCGGCGGCCATTTTGAAAAATGGCGCCGGCTGAAGACCTCACGATCTAGTGTGCCAGTTTTCGTGCTCTCCCCCTTCCCCCGATTTAGCCACGGACCGCCGCTACGGAGGACTCCCAGGTAATTTAATGCATTTGGGAGGGGGGTTCGGGAGGGTGGGGGATTTAATTTAAAGGGTCGGGGGTGGGTTTTAGGGGGTTTTAGTGTGCCGCTGGACCACCAGGTAATTTAAGGCATTTGGGGGGGGGGGGGTTCGGGAGGGGGGGATTTAATTTAAAGGGTCGGGGGTGGGTTTTAGGGGGTTTTAGTGTGCCGGCTCACGATTTTAACGATTATGACGATACTTTACACACACAAACGGCAACAATACGATTCCCTCCCCCTCCCAGCCGAAATCGATCGTTAAGACGATCGAGGACACGATTCACATCTCTAATGCAGTCATCTAAAAAATCTAAATGCCCACAGGCCAAAAAAGTGCACTAAACTTGGGAAACAAAATGTCCAAAATGATGGTAATCATTCCTTATTATATTTGGAGACCAAAGTGTCCAAAATGATGGTAGAACATCCTCAATAAAAGGTAATATGGAGCCAAAAAATACAAGCAATACAAAAGATACAGATAAAAAGAGTCCACAGTAATTCCAAATGCTGAGTAATTCCTTCTGGACCATTCAACTTGGATGATAGTCATAGCGACACCATGGGGCAAAGCCCTTCAAGGATCACAAAACCTATTGATTATATGGTGTTATGAACTCTGCCCGCGGGTTTTCCCACGAGCAGGCTCACTCACCCACGCTGTGTTTTCTTCGCCGACGGGGCAGGACGCCGCCGTCGGCCTGCCCAAGCGGCCCGGAGGCCGTCTGCGTCTCTCCTCTTCACCGCGGCTGGAGCCACAGACTTTTCCACCTTCTTCGGGGCCCGGGACCGACCCCGTTGCTGACTGCATCTTCGCGGTGCTAAGGCCGCAGCCCCGGGCGGGAGTAGCGGCTGGAGCCGCCCCCGGGGCTCCCCGCAGCGGCTGGAGCCGCTGCTGACGTCAGGGCCTGCTCCTCAGGCCCTGCCCTGCTTCCTACGCGACTACGTCGGTGCAGGCCGCTGTCCGCGGTCCTGCACAGCTCCTGCTCTCTCCTTAGGCGCCGGCGCGTGCCTCGAACCGTGCCACATTACTTTCAAAAAGAAACTAAAGACTTGGTTTTTTGCACAAGCTTTCCCGGAAATCTAAAAGCCGGAAGAAAACAATATCAGCCTGGTCTCTGACCCATCTCACCTTATGTACATTGTTTACTGTATATTGTATACTTAGTTACCTCTATTTAGCTATTTATGCTTAATCTCTGTATCATTTGCCAAGTTCCGCTGGCCCCCCCCCCCCCCCCCATATTATCTGTTATCTTGTTATCTTGTTTCAATGTAAACTGCCCACTGAGGCGTCAGTTTGAGTTCCTTGTAAACCGGTGTGATATGTATATTATACAGGAACATCGGTATATAAAAACTAAAAATAAATAAATAAATAAATAAATTTAAAGGGCCAGACACAGGAAGTGTCCTGGCCCTACCTTGGTGACTGTTTCCTGCTTCAGCCCTATAAAGGGCTGCTCCCGTCTGTTGTTCCTGGCCTTGCATCATGGTGACTTCGCTCTGGAGGCTCCTGCCTGCCAGAGCCTTTGTAAGGTCTTCCAGTCTTGTGGAGCTCCTCATCGTGATGTCTTCTCGTCATGCCATGTCATGTCTTCGTGCCTGAGGTCCTCGTCCAGGTGTCCTGGTGTCTTGATCTTCTACGTCCTGGTGTTCCTGCCTTCCTCGATGTTCATTCCTACGTCTCGTCTTCGCTCTCGAGCCTTCTGGTCCGGTAGGCCGGGGGTCCCTCAGATGATGTGTGCCTGAGTGGACTAGCCTGCTGGTGGACGGTTGTCCTGTGCTCCTGAGCTGTCATGTCCTGGATCTTTCCTGCGCTGCCCCATTCTCCTCGTGGTCCGTGACCAGTCTGCAAGGGCTGTGTAGGGTGCGCAGTGGGACAGGGTGGTCCGCGACTCAGTCCCGCAGGTGGCCTGAGTAGGGCACCCTGAGCGACAGTGCCAATGTCCGCCTTCCTTGCTTCTTGTCTGGATTCCAAGTTCCTCGTTGTGTCTGCCCTTCAGCATCATGTTTCTGATGTCGTAGCATCGACCCTGGTCTGGGATGCCGTCGCATCGACCACTGGTCCGTGATGTCTTCGCATCAGCCTTGGTGTCAAGTCTCATCTGCGATGCCGTTGCATCGATCCTGGTGTCACGTCTTCATAGTCCTGGTGTCATGTCTTTAACCCAAGTCTTCGTGCCATGTGATGCCGTCGCATCAACCCAAGTCTTCGTGCCATGTGATGCCGTCGCATCAATCTTCTTGTCTACGTGTCAAGATCCGTCTGCCCCCTCAGGCCAGGCCTGCTGCTCCATGCTGCTCACAGCAGGTCCAAAAGGGCTCGGAATGGTCAGAGGACCATTCACCTTCCAACATCCTTGGATGTTGGCCATGGGAGCTCGCCGGCCTGGCCGAGGGCAAGATTGTTCAGCCACGCGGAGCCACAGTCAACCCTTGGCTCAGCCCTGAAGGTCTGGGTCGGGCTGAGGCCCATGGGCACACTAAACAACCCGTTCTCAACATATGGTTCTTATTCATAGAACTTAATCCACTCAAAAAATCTTAAATGTTCAATCACTTATGACATTGTCTCCCTAAGTGTGCCAGATTCAAAGCATTTTTCACCATATCGTATGGAAACACATCTTGTTGCTGATTCTGAGTATATACTATCCCCCTGATGCAGACATATTGATGTGCCGAAACGCTGCAGTGTTGGGTATCTTTGAAGGACTATACGATTGGGTATAAGTGCTCCATCTTTGGACAGACATTGTGGGATACTTTTTTGATGAAACTGCTCATCGGTGATAAGTGTTTTGAACCTGGCACACTTGGGGATTTTCTGAGTGTAAGTCCTACGAATAAGAACTATATACTCAAGAGGTTTTGAGATCCTTGAAGGGCTTTGCCCCATGATGTGTCGCTATAACTATCATCCGAGTTGAATGGTCCAGAAGAAATTACTCCACATTTGATTACATCTTGCTGTGGACTCTTTTTAACAGTATCTTTTGTAATGTTTGTATTTTTTGGCTCCATACTACACCTTTCTTTGAGGATGTGCAACCATCATTTTGGACACTTTGGTCTCCAAATATAATAAGGATGGATACCATCATGTTGGACATTTTTTTTCCCGTTAAGTGCACTTTTTTGGCCTGTTGACATTTAGATTTTTTCGATGAGTGCATGTGTATGTGAGTGAAGTGAGTGAGTGAGTGAGAGTGATTTATTGCAAGGGATTGATTGGGAGGTTTCAGAATATGAGTCTTATTGTGTGTTTGATACAAATAACAATGTTTTAGACATCTTATTGATTAGATATGCATTAGTGTGATATATATTATAGGTTTTGTAAGTTAACTTATGTGAATGTGTCTTGATAATCATTGAGAAAATAAAAGTTGCTGTTACAGTATTTAATATTTAGTGTGGGGTAACAATTTATATTGCAATAACTGTTCTGAGGTGATATCGTTGTTGATTTGATAGAACAGCCTAAGCAGTCTTGCTGTGTGACACTAGAAAATCTAGTCATTACCTTTTCCAGCCCAAGGCACATTAACAAAACTGCTGTGCAGCACACCAAACTCCAAGGTGCAGGCAGTGTGCACATGAAGAGGGACTTGTGGCCAGAAGAAGAGCTACGTATTTTTTCCTGTTATTGTAAACCGTCGTGATGGTTTTCCCGAAACGACGGTATATAAAATTTAATAAAGTAGAAACTAGAAGCACTGAAAGCCCCATCAATCTCTCTCTCTTCCAAATTTTAAAACAAAAGGAGGGAGAAGACGGAGGCACACATGAACCCATTTACATACTAGCGCAAAAGAAGGCAGGTTGGGGGGGGGGGGGTTCAGGCAGCTGGCTAATAGGGTCATTTATCAAAATGCGAAGTGGCCTTATCAGGTCCGTTAGGGCCTTATCGCACGCGATCACACCCTGCCGCACACGGTGATGACCGCATCGTGACGGTATTATTTAAATGAAGGGAAAGGGGAGAAGTGTGGGCGGGGTTTGGGTGTGGTTATGGCCCGGCAGTGCTGCGGGCAATAATGTTTTTCCCACATTATCGCCAGCAGCACTGAGGGAAAGAGCTACACTTTTTCCCCATGGCGCTATGGGTGTGAAAGCGTGCGGCCTGCCCCGCCACCGTGGCAGGCGAAAACACACCGCCGCGATGTGGCCCGCTGCACAATTTCGCCCCCTGCCCCTTTTTTTTTTTTAGCGCGGCTCATCGTTCCGCTATAAATACAGTAGAATGATGAATCTAGCTCTTAGTTACCTTGGCTGCCACATGTGGCTGCTCGAGCTCCTTCACTGATGCTGCTTCCAGCACTTAGAATGTACCTCAGCCACTGCTCGTTGCATGCTCTCCCTGTCTCTCGGCCTGGGGATAAGGCTGGAAGGACAGAAAGAAAGACGCTCATAAGGAGGAAGATGAGGATGTTCTGTATGCACTGTTTACCGCATAAAGCGTACTCTGCATGCTGCTTGTTAATTCCCACACTCCAGGGCTCTTGCTGTAGCTAAGAAAGGAATGTGTGACTATACATATTCTTAGAAAGTGGCTTCTATGTGTTTAAGAATCACTGCTTGTGACTCTTGCTGCAATGAGGCACTGAGAGCAGAGCCCAGGTGCTGGCCTGGATCTGAGCATCAAGCAATGGTGACTTTTCTGTTGCACATCTGATCAGGCATGAAGGCACGCCAGTGCGCCATGCCACGCTGCTTGGGAAACACTACTTTATGGGGTAGCATGACTATGTTGCACGTGACCATTCCTGTAACTCTCATGTGAAATAGGGATGTGAATCGTTTTAGGACGATTAAAATTATCGTCCGATAATTTTAATATCGTCTTAAACCATTATGGAACACAATACAATAGAGATTCTAACGATTTATCGTTATAAATCGTTAGAATCGTGAGCCGGCACACTAAAACCCCCTAAAACCCACCCCCGACCCTTTAAATTAAATCCCCCCCCCTCCCGAACCCCCCCCCCCCAAATGACTTAAATAACCTGTGGGTCCAGCGGTGGTCCGGAACGGCAGCGGTCCGGAACGGGCTCCTGCTACTGAATCTTGTTGTCTTCAGCCGGCGCCATTTTCCAAAATGGCGCCGAAAAATGGCGGCGGCCATAGACGAACACGATTGGACGGCAGGAGGTCCTTCCGGACCCCCGCTGGACTTTTGGCAAGTCTTGTGGGGGTCAGGAGGCCCCCCCCAAGCTGGCCAAAATTTCCTGGAGGTCCAGTGGGGGTCAGGGAGCGATTTCCCGCCGCGAATCGTTTTTGTACGGAAAATGGCGCCGGCAGGAGATCGACTGCAGGAGGTCGTTCAGCGAGGCGCCGGAACCCTCGCTGAACGACCTCCTGCAGTCGATCTCCTGCCGGCGCCATTTTCCGTACGAAAACGATTCGCGGCGGGAAATCGCTCCCTGACCCCCACTGGACCTCCAGGAAATTTTGGCCAGCTTGGGGGGGGCCTCCTGACCCCCACAAGACTTGCCAAAAGTCCAGCGGGGGTCCGGAAGGACCTCCTGCCGTCCAATTGTGTTCGTCTATGGCCGCCGCCATTTTTCGGCGCCATTTTGGAAAATGGCGCCGGCTGAAGACAACAAGATTCAGTAGCAGGAGCCCGTTCCGGACCGCTGCCGTTCCGGACCGCCACTGGACCCGCAGGTTATTTAAGTCATTTGGGGGGGGGGTTCGGGAGGGTGGGGGATTTAATTTAAAGGGTCGGGGGTGGGTTTTAGGGGGTTTTAATGTGCCGGTTTTGCGATTTTACGTTTTTTCGATTTTTCACGATTTTTCACGATATTTTACCCCCCCAAACGACAACAATACGATTCCCTCCCCCTCCCAGCTGAAATCGATCGTTAAGACGATCGAGGACACGATTCACATCTCTAATGTGAAAGCCCATATAGAAGCAAATGCTGCATTTTTTTATGCCCTAAATGAAAACAGATAATAATTTCTAGTTTTGCTCTGCTCAGTATCATGTAAAAATGTGCACTCTAATATTAAGGGGTGAATTTTCAAAATGTTACATGCATAAAAATTAGTATATGCTCGTGTAAGTAGCCTCTACTCGCATATTCCTTTTTTTTTTTTTTATTAAAAGTCGAAAATATAGGCATAAAAAAATGGCTGTTTAGGGGCGTTCTCAGGAGGGGCCAGCACTTACGTGCGTAAGTTGCAATTTTAAAAGACATTTATGCTTGTCCATTTTCCAACTTACTCGTGTATTTTTATACCTGCTAATTATATAGCATAAGTAATATAAATGGTGTTGTGTGGTACTGACCAGGTGGGAGATCTAGATGGACTTGGGGGAGTTCAGGCTGAAGAACCAGGAAGGTCTCAATGACTAGGAGAAGGGTGAACTGGTGGAATAACTGTTAAACTAGTAATTTCCTTGACATGTGCATGTTTTTTAAAATTGGCTGACTTACATACAGAAATTGAGACTTATGAGTAAGTCCTACTTGTGTGCAAAATATAAACACATAGGGGTAGATTTTTAAAAAATATGCACGCACGTCCATGTGCATGTGCTACCCGGCATTCACACATGGACGCATGATTTTATAACATGCGCATGCCAATCCACGGATGTTATAAAATTGGGGGTGGCACATGCAAGGGGGGGGGTCGAATTGCGCAACATTCCTGCAGCGATCCATTGGAGCCTTCCTCGGTTCCCTCCCAGTCCACTCCAATTAAAGTCCACCCTAACCTCCATTCCCCTTCCCCGTCCCCTCTCCTCCCCACCCTCTAAAACCCTTTCTTTTTTTTTTTAACCTTATAATGGGGAAGTTACTTCAGGGCCCGACTTAAAGTAACTTGCGCGTGCCGGCAGTCGGCCAGGGCGCGAGGCTCTGGGACGGCGAGGATTGGCGTTGTCTTGGCCCGCCCCACCCTGCCCCCGGGACCACCCCTTCACAGAGGCCTGGCTCTTGTGGGCGTAACGGGGGTTACGCGCGCGGCCGGGCCTCTTCTAAAATGCACACAGCGCACGCAAGGCTTGGCCACACACTTAACCCCCATTTTTTATGTGCAGGGGGGGTGTAAAATCTGGCCAATATATTTTTAAAATAGGTAGGAAAAATACATACATTCAGTGCATTGATATATATGTGGTTTCAATACATTGCATGTATTTGAGTGGGTTAAAGATACCTGTATTTTATAATACACGCATGAGAGATATAAAATACTATGGTAAAACTACGCACAGCCACATACACGCACGCAGTTGTTTGAAAGTAATCCTCTATATGAAGAAGAAAAACAGATAAAATAAATAAGAACCCAAATATACCAATGTGCAACTGCTTTACAGTATGTAAGTAAAGTAAATAAGTTTTTCCTAATATCCTGAAATAAAATTTGCTTGCCTATTTCAGATTTTTTTTAATAGAGGTAAAGCAAATGGAAACATTATTATCATAGTATCAACACTACTCATTCTGAATATAAACTGTGTTCATTCCTACATAAAAACAGAGACAAATAAAAAAAAAAAAATTGACACAATCCTTGATTTGGAAATTAAGGATTTGCTTTTATTATACATTAGAATATATCACCCTTCCTCATTAATTTCACTGAAGCCTCCAGATGGGAAACAAAATATTAATTTTCTTCAGCCTTAGGCATTGTTGACTGTTAAGGTACTCACTAAATCACTGATCGTATATGCATTAATATCAGATTCCTGCTAGAAAAAGTTAAGACCCATGGGTATAAGGTTCAGTTTGTCATAAGTGTAATTAATTGTTTTTAGAAATGACTAATTTGTCAAACTGGCAAAAAAATGTTGGGCAGACAAGACTCCTGAGAAAGCTAGCCTACCTTAAAGTCATAGATATACTCATGGAATTATGTAAATTAATTGACTCTTTCAATGTTGCATAAAATGCTACTACTAGTACAATCCATGGTACATTAGGCTGTTCATCCAACAAAAAAGTTGCATTTTAAAGGCTAGAGTCTTTAGAAAGGAGGCCTTATGGTTGAGAGTCCTTAAAACCACAATCTAGTTTTCTGTAAAGCAATAGACTTGTTTCAGTCACTGCACAGCAAGCACTGTGTTTATATTATTATTATTTATTAGAAAATCTTAAAGCAACTGTCAAGAAAGCACAACACTATTTTGTTGCCATCCATTGTCTAAGACAAAGCAACATAAGATTCATATTTCTTTGAATGATGTTATGAGACTGCAGTAGCTATTTGTCTACTGTTATATTAATAGTTTCACTGAAAATGTGAAATGTAAAAGTCAAGAAAGCCATGATATTCTATATTTCAATCTAAAGCCTATCTGAATTATGCAAATAAAATTCACTAACTACCTATCAAGCAATCAAATCATTGGCTTGGTATTGTGAAAACCCATTTACATTAATTTGTGCACCCAAAACTGATTGATAAATATACAGTAAGTGAAATGTGCCTGTTGTCAGATTAAAGGTAATCATTCTTTAGAATTGCATTGGAACCATTCTTCAATCAACAGCGCTCATTTTAAAATCTACCTTTTAATGAGGGTATGCGGTTATTGACTGGTGGGCAAACCTTTTTGGCTTTGTGGTCACTGCCCAGTTCTGGAAGTTCATACATGTTGTAATTTATTTATTTATTTATTTAACATTTTTATATACCGACCTTCATGAAAGAAATTCATATCAGATCGGTTTACAAATAACATGAGGGGAATAACAAAGTCAACCATATAACAAGAAATGAAAGTTACATATAACAAGGGGTATTAACCTGGAGGGCTAGGATAGCCGGAGCGATAGAAGGCATAACTGAACAAGTTAGATAATACAATAATATGATGTGAAGAGGCATAAGTGTATAGGCTACACTTGTCAGAGAGTTTAGGTAGGAGTCAGTGTCTGAATTAGTGAGGAATTGCTGGATCTGTAGGTTAAGTGAAGGCCTGGATGAAGAGCCATGTCTTAAGTTTTTTACGGAAGGTAAGCGGGCATGGTTCTAATCTGAGTTCTGTGGGCATCTTGTTCCAGATGGCTGGGCCAGCTGTAGAGAAGGTTCGTTCTTTGGTTGATGATAGGCGAGTAGATTTCGTTGTAGGGGGTTGCAGGGTGCCTTTATATGCTTCTCGAATCGGTCTGTCTGATGAGTATAATTTGAGGGGAATCTGGAGGTCTAGTTGTTGTTGGTTGTGAATGACTTTGTGGATTATAGTGAGAGCCTTGTGTAATATTCTATATTTGATTGGCAGCCAGTGCAGGTTCTGTAGTATGGGAGTGATGTGTGTTCCTCTGTTGGTATTAGTCAGGATTCTTGCCGCAGCATTTTGGAGCATCTGTAATGGTTTGATAGATGAAGTAGGGAGCCCGAGGAGAAGAGAGTTACAGTAATCTGTTTTGGAAAAGAGTGTGACTTGGAGCACTGTCCTGAAATCTTGGAAGTGGAGGAGGGGTTTGAGCCTTTTCATGACTTGTAATTTATAAAAGCAGTCCTTGGTAGTGTTATTGATGGCTTTCTTAAGATTCAGACGGTTATCAATGATTACTCCAAGGTCCCTTACTTGCGTGATCTGGGTGTTGCCTGCTGGTGGATTGATTAAGGCCGAGTGGTCCGAGGAGATGATTAGGAGTTCAGTCTTATTTGCATTCAGAACTAGATTCAAGTTGGTGAGCAGACTATTTATAGATTTGAGGCAGATTTCCCAAAAGGCGAGAGATTTAGGGAGAGATTCTGTAATGGGAATCAGAATCTGTACGTCATCTGCATAGAGATAGAATTTTAATTTTAGGTCCGTAAGCAGTTGACAGAGGGGCAGGAGGTATATATTGAATAGTGTGGGTAACAAGGAAGAGCCTTGTGGTACTCCTAATGTTGATTTGACATCTGGGGATTCGTTGTTATTGATTTTTACTTTGAAGCTTCTGTTACTTAGAAAGGAGTTAAACCAGCTGTGTGCAGATTCTGTTAATCCGATTTCTGCTAGGCGATTTAGTAGGATGGAGTGGTTCACGGTGTCAAATGCGGATGAAATGTCCAGAAGGACTAGGATAAAAGATTGACCTTTGTCTAGGCCCATGAGGATGTGATCGGCAAGGGAGATAAGTAGGGTTTCTGTACTAACTGCTTTACGAAAGCCATATTGGGATGGGTGAAAGATATTGTGCTCTTCCAGGTATACAGAAAGTTGTGTATTAACAACTTTCTCCATGATTTTTGCTAAAAAAGGGAGGTTGGATATGGGGCGGAAGTTGGAGGGTTCATTTGTGTCGAGGTTAGGTTTCTTCAGGAGAGGTTTGAGGGATGCGGTTTTCAGCCTGTCCGGGTAGATTCCTTGGGCGAGTGAGCAATTTATAATGTTGGCCAATGCTCTGGAAATAGTATTCGGGATGAGAAGCAGTAGTTTAGTTGGAATGTGATCTGCTGGGTGGTTTGATGGTTTTAGTTTCTTAAGTATAGATTCGATTTGCAGTGGTGTTGTAGGTTCAAAGGAATCAAGGATGGCCCCAATATAAGTCCTGGAATTGAAAATTATGGAGGGTGGAGTTGCATTGTTTGGTAGGCGTGCTAATGTGTCTGCAGTTTTTTTCTGAAAGTAGAGTGCTAATTCATCTGCTTTGGTTTGTGCTTGGTCGTCTGGAATGGTGGGTGTAGGGGATTTTGTGAGTTGGGAGACGTAAGAGAATAGGGTCCTGGCATCAAATTGAAGGTCGTGTATTCTGTGGGCATAGAAGTCTCTTTTTGTCTTTAAGATGGTGATCCTGTAGTTGTGGAGGGTGCGTTTGTAATCAGATAAATTAGTGGAGTTGGGGATCTTACGCCATTCGTATTCTTTGTGTCTGAGGTTTTGTTTCATCTGCTTGAGTTCTGGGGAGAACCAGGGTTGTTTCTTCTTCTGTATTGAGTTGATTATTTTCACCGTTTTAGGACATAATTTATTTGCTATTGCCTCAGTGATATTGTGCCAAGAGAGGAAGGCTGCATCTGGGCTAGTGGTGTCCAGATTGGGGAGTTCTTTGGTGAGATGATCACTGAGTGTGTCAGAAGTGCAGGTTTTCCTAAATTGGATGTTGGAAGGTGGTTGAGGAGGTTTAGGGCTTTCTTGAGTCATGAGTGTGGTTGTAATTATTGAATGGTCTGACCAGGGAATTGTGGTACAGATAGGATCATTTTTATAAGATATATTAGAATTGATGAAGATGAGGTCCAGAGTGTGTCCTGCTTTATGGGTAGGTTTTTCTATGATTTGTTTAAAGCCCATTGCACCCAGGGTGGTAAGGAGTGCTTCACAGTTAGGGGTGAGGGGAGAGGCGTCTACATGGAGGTTGAAGTCCCCCATTATTATGGCTGGCGAGTCCATGTTGATGTATTTGGCTATTGTTTCTATTAGGGGGGAGATATCTGAGTCCAGTAGTCCTGGCGGAGCATATATTAGAAGAATTTGTAGGTGTTTAGATTTGAAAAGACCTAATTCGAGTTTTGTAGGTGTGATGGTTTTGATTGGAAGTGAATTAAGTTTGAATTCCTTTTTGGTGGCTAGAAGAATACCACCTCCTCGTTTCTTTTGTCTGGGGATCGAGATGATGTCGTAGAGGTGAATCGGTAACTGGTTTATTAGGGCTGTGTCTGAGCTTTTTAGCCAGGTTTCTGTGATGGCACAGATATCTGGCTTTGAATCTGAGAGGAAGTCATTGAGGACGTGTGTTTTCTTTGTCAGAGATTGTGCGTTGAGAAGGGTAAGGGAGAACATGATGAGACCTAGCATCTGCGTGAGCGGAGACGTCATGATTGGAATGAGAGATCTGGTAGTGTGTCTTGATGGTTGTTGAAAGGCTTTTGTGTGATGGAGGTGGCGGTGGTATATGATGGGGATTGGGAAGATTTGCATGTTGACTTCTCTAGGAAGGATGTGGGTCGTGGTGGAAGGCTAGTCTGACTGTGGGAGGAAAGGACCCCTAGAAAACTGAATGGTTATAAGAGCTTAGGTCAAATTGAGAGTGAAGCATGAGTCTGTCTGCTGAAGAGCTGGATGTTTGAGCGAGCTGTTTGAGTCTGTCTGGATGGGAGAGCTGAGCGTTGTGCGCTTCAGGAGGGTAGGGGGTGATGCCCTTTACATGGGGTCTCAGAGGTGGCTGGAGAGTTGCTGGAGAGGTAGACTTTTATTCCATACTGCTGAAACGGTCTGTTCCATAACTTTGCTGGCTGTTGCCTATGTTGGGGGTTTAGGTTGTTCCGCAGGTATGGCTCGAGCCTCCTCGGGGCTCTACGAAGGGGCGAGACAAAGGGGCTGGCCCCTTTGTCGCGCTCCTTCGGCGCACGACGCTCGGCGCGCGGCGCCTAGCCGGGAAGGTTTTAAAGTCCTGCTGGGCTGTCTCTGGTTGGCTGCCCTCCTTTTTTAGGGCGGGCCTAGGCGCGTTTTTTTAATTTTTTAAAGGTTTCCTTCGCCGGAAACGGCCTCGGCGATCGCGGTCGGCGTCGGGGTCCCCCGGGTGGGGAGGCCGCACACTGACCTGACCTTCCCCGGTGGGGCTCCGGCGCCGGCCGCACAGGTCCTCGGTCGCCGCGTGGAGAGGAGACAAGAGAGAGAGATGGCGCCTAGCCGGGTAGGTTTAAAGTCTCTGGTTGGCTGCCCTCCTTTTTTAGGGTGGGCCTAGGCGCGTTTTTTTAATTTTTTAAAGGTTTCCTTCGCCGGAAACGGCCTCGGCGATCGCGGTCGGCGTCGGGGTCCCCCGGGTGGGGAGGCCGCACACTGACCTGACCTTCCCCCGGTGGGGCTCCGGCGCCGGCCGCACAGGTCCTCGGTCGCCGCGTGGAGAGGAGAGAAGAGAGAGAGATGGCGCCTAGCCGGGTAGGTTTAAAGTCCTGCCGGGCTGTCTCTGGTTGGCTGCCCTCCTTTTTTAGGGCGGGCCTAGGCGCGTTTTTTTAATTTTTTAAAGGTTTCCTTCGCCGGAAACGGCCTCGGCGATCGCGGTCGGCGTCGGGGTCCCCCGGGTGGGGAGGCCGCACACTGACCTGACCTTCCCCCGGTGGGGCTCCGGCGCCGGCCGCGCAGGTCCTCGGTCGCTGCGTGGAGAGGAGAGAAGAGAGAGAGATGGCGCCTAGCCGGGTAGGTTTAAAGTCCTGCCGGGCTGTCTCTGGTTGGCTGCCCTCCTTTTTTAGGGCGGGCCTAGGCGCGTTTTTTTAATTTTTTAAAGGTTTCCTTCGCCGGAAACGGCCTCGGCGATCGCGGTCGGCGTCGGGGTCCCCCGGGTGGGGAGGCCGCACACTGACCTGACCTTCCCCCGGTGGGGCTCCGGCGCCGGCCGCGCAGGTCCTCGGTCGCCGCGTGGAGAGGAGAGAAGATGATATTGTATTACTCTATTCCAAACAGGTGCTGCTCTAAAAAGGCACATAAAATTCTATGTATGTGATTTTCTGAATTATACGTAGAGATCCATTTCCAAAAGCATTTACCCAGATAACTGAGAAGTTAACCAGCTAGAATTTATCAGGCTAAGTTAGGGTTGCTCCGTAGGAATGTGCATTCATTTAAAACAAAAATGCAAAAGGCAACGAATAAGGCTAATTTGTTTCATTTGGGATGGACCTGAAGCAAATGAAACCAACCTTATTTGTTCATTTTGTTTTAAACTAATGCATCAGACCTAGACCTAGGCACAAATCTGGGCCTCTCCTAGGCCCGGGCATGACACCGAGGTCTCAGCGGATGCATGGGCCAATGCCAGAGCCTTGGCTAAGACCTCCAAAAGTAAAAAAAAACAAAAACATACCTGATCCATCGAGTATCTGGCAAAGGCTGGGTCCCGATGCTGGGAGCCTCAGCCCCAGACCCAGGGCTGACACTGCGACTCAACCCGGAGGCTGGATCCTGGTGCAGGGGCTTTGGTCTAGGCCTGATACTGCAAACCGTCAGGAAGTCAGGTCCCAATGCCTGCACATTGGCCTAGGCCGGAGCTCGAGCCCTGGCCCAAATGCTCGACCTGACCCAGAGATAGGATCCTGGTGCCAGGTCCTTGGTCCGGACCCAGGCCTGATGCCACAACCAGAATTGGATGCTGGGACCTGATAATGGGGCCTAGGCCCAGACCCAACCCCGATGCCGGGGCCTAGGCCAGGAGGCTGGGTCATGATATCCTGGGCCTCGGCATAACTCCAGGTTATTCACCCTAGCAGATGGCGCCATTTTGATGTATTCAAAATGGCGCTGATAGCCTTTGACCTTACCTTGTCACAGGGGCTACTGGTGCCATTGGTCGGCCCCTGTCACATGGTAGGAGTGATGGACGGCCGGCGCCATCTTGTGCCCCTCCATGTGACAGGGGCCGACCAATGGCACCGGTAGCCCCTGTGACATAGTAAGGGCAAAGGCTATCAGTGCCATTTTGAATACTGGCAGCCGACGGCCCGAGTGCAGGAAATGGCTCCAGGACCCCTTGAAGTCTTGAAGCCTTGCCAAAAGTCCCTGGTGGTCCAGCAGGGGGTCCTGGAGCCATCTCCAGCACTCGGGCCATCGGCTGCCAGTATGCAAAATGGCACCGATAGCCTTTGCCCTTACTATGTCACAGGGGCTATCGGCGCCATTTTGAATACCGGCAGACGACAGTGTGAGTGCAGTAGATGGCTCCCGGACCCCCGCTGGACCACCAGGGAGTTTTGGTAAGTCTTGGGGGGGGGGTCAGGAGGGGGGGTTTATGTTTAAATTTGCACCTTTAGACGGCCGAATAATTCGGTGAAGATTCGTTGTATTCATGGGAATCGTGATACGTTTCGCTTCCCCACGAATATAACAAATATGGTCCTATACGTTGCGGATTGCCAATATGTTGGAAATGAATGCACACGCCGATATAAAATCAGCACAAGAATGTGTGCACAGCTATTAGATTCTATAAACGTGCGTGGCGATATGCATGTTATAAAATTAGTGCGTCCTTGTGCGCGCGCTGGGAACTGCACGTATAAAGACGCCCGCATGCTCCTTTTAAAATTTACCTTTATGTTAACCAAATAAGTAGGTCCTCCCTGAAATGACCATTTTCCACCTACCACTTAGCCAGATAAGTACTTATTTAGCTAAATACATATCCAGATAAGTGGCAACCACAAATGTGGCCAGATATTCAGCCACCGCCACTTAGCTAGATAAGTGCTTACTTATTCATCTATGTGGCACTGAATATCAACCTCTAGGAGAATCAGATACCCAAAAGTATCCTTGGGAGTCAGGGAGCCCAGTATCTGTGCAAGGGAGCCTTAAACCAGGAAAAGGAGTGAGAGAATTTCAGGAGTGTGCATCAGCAAGGATTAGCTAGCAAACCCTTTGAGAAAACTCAGGAATTGCTTTTGGATTTTCGATACCCAAAAGATTGTTCAGTTGCCATTTTCAGATCGGAACTGTTTAAACAAAGTCTTTTATTTATTTAACAGAAATACTTTGTGTCATGTCTCCTTGGTGCAATACCATCTAAATACCTTGGGCCCTGAAGTTAAGCCTTTTCCCTGTTGGAGGATCCACACCATGGATTTGTAGGACTGAGTTGGAACTAAGCTCTGGTTATTCAAAATGGCACCGATAGCCATTTTGAATAACCTGGTTATTCAAACAAGCTTTTCCGGACCACCCCTAATTGCTGCCTCATCAACCTCCACAACTAAATCACAGCAGCCCTTGTAAATAACACCTCTAGATGTTAATCCAATTCAGTATTTCTCTACGCCACTAGTTCGATGTTATCTACTTTTGTATTTCCCTTTCTCTCCCAGTTCGATCTCCCTTGTTATTTGTAACTGCAATTTCCTTACACTTGTTTTTAGTTTTTAATGTATTCGCACCCCTGTTTAACTGTAAACCAGCATGATGTGATTGTATCATGAATGCCGGTATATAAAAACCTTAAATAAATAAATAAAATAAATCAAGTGTGCTCCATGCTTAAAAATGTAAATGAAAGTGAGCTTACATATTTATTTATTTTAGCTCTTTTAAAGTATTTTTTACCCATCCTTCCAAAAAGATTTGGGGTCGGGTCCAAAAATCATACGTAGGATAAAAGCAAATAGTATACAAAGTAGTTAACTTCCTTATTAGGGAGACCGATCATCAGAATAATAATAGGAGGAGAACTACAAGTGAGTGCGAAACATAGTGTTGGAGGGAAAAGTTTCATTAAATAGATGGGTTTTGAAGAGCTTTTTAAATGCTTTAGTATCCTTTTTGGTGCATATATATGTAAGTAGGGAGTTCCACAGGGAGGGACTGAAGATAGAAAAGGAGCATTCATAAGTTACAGATAGCCAGACATACCTTGGGGACATACATCAAGCAGAAACTGTCCGGATGGATGGAGAACTCAGCTAGGGGTGTGAATATGTAGGGTTGAACAAATCCATGGAGAGGATACATTATTGATGAGATTGTGTATGATGACTACTGTTTTATATTTGATTCTCTAGAATATTGGCAACCAGTCCAGTGACATGAGAACAGGAGTGATTTGATCTCTGATTAGTGTACCAGAAGTACAGCAGAGTTTTCAATTTTTTTGTAAAGGCTGTAGAGTATTTTGTGGTAAATCAGAATATAATGGATTATGGTAATCAATACTATTGAGAACCAGATGGGTCAATCAATGGTTTAAAATGACCTAAGAGTTTTAATTTCAGAAATAAGCACTTGACTACTGATTTTACATGAGGTACCATAGACAGTTTAGGATCAATAGTTACCCCAAATCTCTTACGTTTTGGGATATTGGGATGATATTTCCATCAAATTGAAATTACAATGAGATTAGAGAAAGTTGTCCAAAAATAATAACTTCAATTCTTTTGACAACCCTATATAGATCTCACTTGAATAGGATGCAGATGTGTATACAATGAATTGTATATCAATGTAAATTCATAAAAGAATGACCATCATACCAAGACTTTGATAGGCTTATCATGCTATGTTGCAATTTTGCCCATATCAAGTACTTGTATTTTTAATCATCAGTCATTCTTAAATAGGTGAGGGATCTCCTCTCACTGTGTGCCCTGAACACTTTAATCTCATTTTGGTTTTTTTTTAAAAACATTTTATGTACTTAAAAAGATCATTTATATAATGTTAGACAACACTTATCTTTAAAGTTGTCTTCAAAAAGTGAATGGGATGCTGATTGAGAGATGCTCCCCAATGTATGGATATTTCACATAAGATAAGTGGTCTAACATTATATAAATAAACTTTTTAAGTGCATACAATTTTTTTCAAAAAAAACAAAAGGAGATTAAAGGGTTCAGCACTGGCCGTCCATTGCTCCTACCATGTGACAGAGGCCGGCCAATGGCACCGATAGCCCTGTCACATGGTAAGGGCAAAGGGCCATCGGCGCCATTTTGATTAGTGGCAGCTGATGGCCCGAGAGGGGGAGATTGCTCCCCGGACCCCGCTGGACTACCAGGGACTTTCAGTAAGTCTTGGGGGGGGGGGGGGGGTCGGGCAAGTTTTTGGGGGGTCAGGAGGGTGGGGGGTTGCAATTAATTAAATTTGAAGGGTTGGGGTGGGTTTGCATTTTTTTTTTTAATCTGAAGGGTTGGGGCGGGTTTCGGGCATCGTTTTGGGGGGCAGATGAAATAAAATTGACCCAAACCGCAGGAAAATGAAATTTCCCGCGGTGGGCTGATAACGAAGGCCGAACCAAAAGGGTCGGCCGAATCACATCTCGCTGGGCAGACTGGATGGACCTTTTGGCCTTTTTCTGCCAACAATACTATGTTCCTATGTTATTGGTAAGTACTACATTTGTCATCAGTGCTACTCCAATATGAAAGTGAGAGATAGTAATATCTAAAGGAGAAAAGAATATAAGAAGGATAACGTTTATAACAACTAATGCAACTTATGTATTGCTAACATGTATAAGTTACTTCAATTTTCAAAGCAAACATGCACATAAATTTGCTTTGAAAATTAATCCTAAGAATGTACACAAAGTACCTGCCCAAAGTTACACCTATTCTTTACAGGATATAACTTTTGCGGTTTCACTAACATAGGAATCAGAGACTTTCCTGTAGGGATGTGAATCGTTTTAGGACGATTAAAATTATCGTCCGATAATTTTAATATCGTCTTAAACCGTTATGGAACACAATACAATAGAGATTCTAACGATTTATCGTTATAAATCGTTAGAATCGTGAGCCGGCACACTAAAACCCCCTAAAACCCACCCCCGACCCTTTAAATTAAATCTCCCACCCTCCCGAACCCCCCCCCAATGAGTTAAATAACCTGCGGGTCCGGAACGGCAGCGGTCCGGAACGGGCTCCTGCTCCTGCATCTTGTTGTGTTCAGCCGGCGCCATTTCCAAAATGGCGCCGAAAAATGGCGGCGTCCATAGGCGAACACGATTGGACGGCAGGAGGTCCTTCCGGACCCCCGCTGGACTTTTGGCAAGTCTTGTAGGGGTCAGGAGGCCCCCCACAAGCTGGCCAAAAGTTCCTGGAGGTCCAGCGGGGGTCAGGGAGCGATTTCCCGCCGCGAATCGTTTTCGTACGGCAAATGGCGCCGGCCATACGCGTATGGCCGGCGCCATTTTCCGTACGGAAAATGGCGCCAGCAGGAGATCGACTGCAGGAGGTCGTTCAGCGAGGGTTCCGGCGCCTCGCTGAACGACCTCCTGCAGTCGATCTCCTGCCGGCGCCATTTTCCGTATGGAAAATGGCGCCGGCCATACGCGTATGGCCGGCGCCATTTGCCGTACGAAAATGATTCGCGGCGGGAAATCGCTCCCTGACCCCCGCTGGACCTCCAGGAACTTTTGGCCAGCTTGTGGGGGGCCTCCTGACCCCTACAAGACTTGCCAAAAGTCCAGCGGGGGTCCGGAAGGACCTCCTGCCGTCCAATCGTGTTCGCCTATGGCCGCCGCCATTTTTCGGCGCCATTTTGGAAAATGGCGCCGGCTGAACACAACAAGATGCAGGAGCAGGAGCCCGTTCCGGACCGCTGCCGTTCCGGACCCACAGGTTATTTAACTCATTGGGGGGGGGTTCGGGAGGGTGGGGGATTTAATTTAAAGGGTCGGGGGTGGGTTTTAGGGGGTTTTAATGTGCCGGTTTTGCGATTTTACGATTTTTCGATTTTTCACGATTTTTCACGATATTTTACCCCCCCAAACGGCAACAATACGATTCCCTCCCCCTCCCAGCCGAAATCGATCGTTAAGACGATCGAGGACACGATTCACATCTCTACTTTCCTGACACCCCTCCCTTACTCCTTTCCTTTCAATAATATACAACTACACACAAGAAATTGATTTATAAAAGGTCATGGTTTATTATTAACATTGACATCAACAACCTAAGCCCAACTTACAACATCAACACAATGCACACCCCCAAAAATCCACTACAGCTTTGGAGCAGTCTACTGCCACATCCTGGCAGCACACCACCAACAGCCTACTAATGACTCCAATGCAGCTCTGGCAATCAACCACCATTTACCAAACTCTACCTGTCACATTCAGCCAGGAAGGGTCCTCTCAACCTGATCAATGACCACAGCATTCCAACACTGCCTTGTGTAGCAACTTCCCAGCTACACTCTAAGCATAAACTCCAATCTCACAAAATATATGAACCTAAGTATTTATACATCCGAATTAACCTAAACTCAGGTTACCCCAGCACTGAGTCAAAATCACCAATTTATAATTAACAGAACAAGCAGGGGAGGGAGAGTGGGAGAGCGACAAGAACAGGAATGAAGGTGTAACTCTCCTGAACAAATTAAAAGGTGAGAGTGAACCCCAATCCTGCCCAACATTTCCCACTGGTTCCAGAGAACCAGAGATCACTTGGACCCCTATTTGGATCCAAAACTACAGGGAGGAGGGGGCTGGCATAAACAGCAGCACCATGACACCATACTGCATGCTCCTACACACCCTAGGGCTAGTGCTCAAGGAAGGTGAACTGCACGGGAGGATAGCCTAGCTCGTTAATAATGGTATGCTAAGAATTTACCCTCTGAGCCTCTAATTTATGCACATATACTTTAAAATAAAAAATATTTATGTGCATTCCATCTCAGCCTCCATTGTTCTCCATTTCAAACAACACCCCCTCCCCCCCCCCCCCCCCCCCGGCAATTGCTTATATACATAAAAGTATGCACAAAATTGGGTTACTTATATGTATGCAATCTCCATGTATTTTTCTAAGAAGCATGTAAAGGAATGTATATCAAGACCTCCTTAAGGCATTTAGCCTGGTCTGCCTTAAGATAGACCAGAAAGAAATTCTGGTGCCAGGGTGCTTCCCTAAGTGAGAGAATAAAAGAGTAAGCCAAGAAGGGAACAGGAGGCCCTGGGGATGAGAAGAAGGCAGCTCCTACTACATAAGCTGTAACCTCTTGATTTAGCACTGCTGAAGTTAGCAGATCTTTTCTAACTGTTTTCCAGTTATTGCTCCTTTCTTCACTTTTCTCTGGTTCTATGTATCCCCTCCCCCTTCCCTGTTTATTGTAATTTCCATTCTATAATTTCGCTGTAAACCGATATGATGTCTCCACTAATATCGGTATAGAAGATCCTTTAATTAAATAAATACATACAAGCATAAATAAATAAATAAATACATAAATAAATAAAGCTGATTTTGTGGGGAGTCCCGACTACTCTGTTCTCCGGCAAGCCAAAGACTGCTCACACTTTATCACAAAGCCGTTCACACACATAAACCTATGTTTTATACATATAGATGGCTTTGAAAATTAGCCCAAACTTTCTGGGTGATGCATCAAGCTGCAGTAGTGCTCTAACATGCGCTGTATGGCATATATCACATGATAATCATGATATTTCCTATCTTCCTGCCCAGATTCCCTCCTCTATTATTAAAATGATCTTCTTTGCATGTGATTTCCATGCATGAATAATGCAAATGCACGCGATGACGGTCATTACTAGTCAAATTGATGTAAATATTTTATCGCAGCTGATGGAGAAGGTGGTCAGTTGTGATAAAATAACTACACCTATCTGAAATGTGTTAAATGTGCGGTGGGACATCCTGGACCCTAACGCAGGGCCTGAGGCTCCCGCCACACATTTAAAGTGGTAGGAAAAAAAAATCATGGCAAAAAGGGAGGTTGTGCTGACCCCCATTTCAACCCTGGGCCACCAGTCGAGGAGGCCCCAAAATGTTAAAAAAAAGGCCTGTGTGTTGATGGCCCTGGTCCCCTTTCCCCCTCCTCAAAGCACAGAAGTCAAATGTGGCCCCCTGCCCACCCCAGGAGACAAAGACAGACACCTCCCCGACCTCTACCCCCCCCCCCCAAATGACAGCAACTGCTCCCACTCCCTAGTGACAGTGACGACCGCCTCCCCCTCTCTCCACCCCCAAGGGACAGTGAAGGCCACTATTTGTAAAAACAAAAATGCCCTGGGCCCCACTCTCCCCCTGAAAGTGCAAAAAAAAGGAGTGTCCCAGTCCCTTCCTCCCATTCCCACCTTCCCACGCCCCCCTCCCCTCATGCCGAAAAATGGAAGTTGCATGGAGGCCAGGAGCACCTTCATGCCCAGCCGAGTTAGTGCCAATCCCTGGATCTTGCCCTAGTCACATGGCTGGGGCCCTCTCAGGTCAGCGCCATTTTGGAAAATGGTGCTGACCAGGCAGGGAGCGGGGGTTCACCTGACCCCAACACGGGATTCATATTTAGGTGCAGGGGTGTAAGAGAGGCCTGGGGTGGGGGTAGGGTGAGGGCTGGGTCACTACTTTTTCTTTTTTGTCTTTTGTCGGGATGAGTAGGGCCTGGGGGCCTTTCTTTCTTTCTTTTTACTTTTACAATCAGGGGGCAGTCACTGTCGCTTGGGGGACGAGGGGAAGGGAGGTGGCCGTCGCTGTCTCTAGGGGCATGGAGGGAGGAGCCATTGCTGTCACTAAGGGGTGGAGGAGGGGGCTATTGTCACTTGGGGTGGTGGTAGGGGGCGATCTCTGTTTCCAGGGGGTGGGGGAGGTGGAGGTGGTCATTGCTGTCACTAGGGGGGGTGGGGGAGGTGGCTGTCACTGTCACTTGGGAGGTGTGTGGGGGGGGGGGTTCTGTCACTGTCACTTTTGTGGGGGGGAAGATCAGGCTTGGGGGCCGGGGTCACATTAGACTTTTGTGCTTTGGGGAGGGGGCAGGGAGGCTTTGGCATTTGCAGCGATATCTTTATTTTAGAATTAGAGGGGAGTCGGGGATGCATTGACTGGCCATGTGCAGCACTAACCCCCTGCTCAACCTCCCCATGTGGCCATGACTTTTTTGGGGGGCCAGCGGCTCTTTAAGGCAATGGCAGTCCCTTGAGGGTGCCATAGATCCATAGAGCTGCAATATTTTAGGGGGGAGGGGCCCCACTATTGTAATACCGATTGAACATGATTTTGATTTTACTTACAAATTAATAACTATTTATCTAGATGCCATAAAAAAATTATTATCACAAATGAAATTAATCCTCAATACAGATAAAACAGAAATTATATTGCTAGAAAGAAAATATTCCCAAGCTGTTATTCCACCATTCCAATTCGAGAATACCAAATTGACCCCCACATCTTTTGCAAGAGATCTCGGTGTGATAATGGACACTGAGTTAAATATGAGAAAACATATTGCGATAAAATTAAGAGACGGTTATTTTAAACTTTTAACGTTGAGAAGATTGAAACCCCTGTTGGAATTCTCTGATTTTAGATCAGTACTTCAAGCTTTGCTTTTTGCCAATCTTGATTACTGTAATGCATTAATGCTTGGTTTGCCTCAGTCTACGATTAGGCCTTTACAGGTTTTTCAGAATGCAGCAGCTCGGATCCTAACAGGAAAAAGGAAGTTTGAGCATATTACACCAACTTTGATGTCTTTACATTGGTTACCTGTGCATTTCAGAATACAATATAAGGCTGCATGCCTAATACATACCATTATCTATGGAGAGAGAACAGAATGGCTTAACGCCGCGTTGCGACTACATGTACCACAAAGAGACCTCAGATCCGCTAACAAAGGTCTATTGTCTATTCCTTCCATTAAAACAGCACACCTTAGCCAGATTCGAGAAAGGGCACTGTCTATCGCGGGATCAAAGCTGTGGAATTCACTACCAATACAACTAAGAATGCAGCAAGAAAAAAATAAGTTTAAAGCAGAACTTAAAACTTGGCTATTCTATGTGGCATTTAATGAAGAAAAGAAATAGGCATCAATGAAACTGTACAATCACAGGTAGCTCTGACTTTTATTAACCTCAATACTTAAAGCATGTTTTATGTTTTTAGTATTTATTGGTTTAATATTTATGGCTTCAGACATTATTTTATTAAGATATCTTTTATTCTTACTTGTTAAATTTTATCTTCTATTATTATTATTGTTTGTAATTTTCTTTTATTGTATTTTATTGCTATGTTAACCGCTGTGAAGGCTACACCGAAACAACAGTATATAAGCACAAATAAACCTTAAACCTTAGTGACACCCCCCTCCATGATAGTGGGATCCCTCCTGTGATAAAACATCGTGATTTGATGATTCTGGGAGTATATTAGATTGCAAAACTTACGTCACCAATGAATGTGAATGTAAAATAGTTCTGGTTAACAGCAATAATTTAATATCAATAGTTAAAACTGAATTTAGATAAACATAGTACTATAGGTTTATATAATAAAAATATGTCATCATTAATAAGTGATGATTAACATTTACATGTAGATTATATAATACTAGATAAAAAAAAATTAAATGAAACCATAGTGGCAAATAATAATATTAATATTCTGATCGGAATGGCTTTAAGTGAAGATATGGATTTGAATTATATTATAATAATATTTGAGATTCATCATAGTGGGATGTATTGTCTTTATAAGATATATATTCTCCTAGAACATATACTTCGGCTGCAGCCCTCCAAATGCTATTTTGTACTACTGAAAACAAAGCAGTGCTATTAGTCAAATGAAGCAGTGAACTCAACTGATAATGTCTGAAACAGCAACGCCAAGCATTAGTCTAACAGAAACACATAAATTCCCAGAGTTGCATTATCAATAATATTGCTATTAATGTAAACAGGAACAATGCTACAGATATAACAAGGCGCAAGAATTAGAATGTTTACACAATTTCAGATAGAGAAATGTATAAAGGATCTTCCTTAAGATAAAGCTACGCCATTCCCTGAAACGCTAACTTTTCATGTTCTGCTTAGGCAAGCATCAGAAGATAACAACAAAAGGGGAGTGGAAGTGGTCTTATATCATAGAAAGAGAACCTACTGCTCCATGCGGACACCGGATATGATGTTAAAATTACTACAAAAAACCCCCCCTTGCATTAGATTGCCAAAACACTACAGCATTTCTGAAAATGGTTTTTTTAAATTATTTTAAGGGCAATTTTCAAAACTGCAGGTAGATGAAATCTCCATGTGTACATTTACCTGCCGGTATTGCATCATTTCTCATGTGCATCCTTTCCCTTTGAAAACTGCCCAAACTGCCCAAGATTTCCACTTGCTTTTGTGAGGGGAACTTTTCCCAGGCTCTGGTATTGAAGATGCAAAACAACCACATGTGCTTGCAATCCCTTGCTTGACGCTGCCCTGGCAACGTCCCTGTGAAAATGCAAAGAAAAGAAGAAGCTTTGAGCAGCAAGCAATGCACCTTCTTTTACCCAGAGAAAGGGTGGCCAGTTAGCAAATAACCCGTTCCCCCAGGTGCATAGTCATTTATCTGGGAAAATGAAACTTGAAAATAGTCCTTTTAGGGATCTATGCACTGAAATGTGTTACTGCTAATGTGAGTGTACGACACATGTTTAACACTTGCAATAGTTAATATAATTTAGTGTGTTAGTCTGCATTAATATTCATGCTACCTGAAGGTGGCCAAATTTAAAATATTTTAAAATGAGCTGTGCAACATACTACACAGCTCATGAACATTTAACGAGGGTTAGAACAAATTGCATTACGTAAAAGGGATAAGCATGCACAAAATTCTCGTCATTTCAATGGGTCATTTCAATGAGTTTTGATGGGGAATTTTTATTTTGGGTCATTTTGTTTTCCTTTCCTTTTTCTGTTCTACACAGTTTATGCATGTAGTTCAGTAGCTTGCACACATTGGCGGTTGTACACACACAGTTTGTGTGCATAAATTGGCAACTTGTGTGCGGAACTACCGATTTGCGAACAAGGCCTCTGAATTGCGGGCACAAATTGCTGAAAACACATAAAAATGAACATTTTCGTTCCTTTTGGAGGCACTGCCCATTCATTTCATTCCATTGTGGATGAACAAAAAATTGGTCTCATTCGTCACACATTGCACATTCATTTGAAATAAACGCACGGCTCTACTAAAAGCAACGTGATTGGCGCTAGCCCGTTGGAAGCACTGCAATGCGACTGTAGCTCCTGGGCTGTTATCGGGTTTTAGCCTTTTAGGGCTAATGCAATCCCTGACAGTGGGTTCAGTTAGTCCTCTCCCACACCCCAAGTGATAAATACTCTGCTCTCCCCACCCTTTTAGGCTGCCAATGTGCTTATGCTTTTATGCTATTTATATCATACTTAACGGTCAACGTTTTTTAATGCATGTTTTAGATTGCTAAACCATTTTGAGCACATTATGGGGAAAATAGTCAAGAATTCAAAATAAATAAGTACAAGTTGGATCTTGATAGCAGAAGGACAGGAAGGAGATGTTACTCCCTCATGCTCTCAGCTTCACTTTTGAAGAAATTGGAAGGATGAGCAAGAAGGGAGGGAAGAGATCTGGAAGTAGATTTGGGCCCTGGGACCCCTCTGTGTGAGCACTTGGGTAGTGGGGTGGCTGGGGTGTTGAGCTTGGATCATTGAAGGCTCCTTGTTTGATCACTCAGGGTTAGAGGAACTGAGAAAAGCCCCCAACATGACCTACACTAGCTACTACTGGTAATGTATCTGAATTAACCAATACAATAGCCTCATTTTAAATCTGAATGTACTAAAGGCGTTGTGCCTTTTAATACATCAGGTGTTATAATCACTGCTTGCATCTTTGTTTTAAATAGTTTGTTAACCTGTATTACCAGCTGATTTTAAAGCAGCTTAGTACATAGGCCCCTTAGTGTCAGAAAAGGCTTTTGGGCCCTATGCATAGTAGACAAAGTATCTGTCTAAAGTTAGCCAGATAACTTGTCTCAGATATTCAGCAGGGTAAATATTCTGCTGAATATTCTGGATTAAAGTTATGTCATGGTTTTGCCTACCGTGCAGCCTCACAGTGCCCTGTTTCTACCTGCAATGATGCTTCCCCACCAGCAGAGGCCTCCAGTGAGCTCTATTTACAGCTATCCAAATCACCTCTTCACTGATCACCTGACTTATCAGTTCCTGAACTACTTAAGCTAGCCTGTCCAGTCCACTGATACCTTTTCATAGAGTCATCCTTGATTTTTCGACCTGGCCATGCTTACCTTGTTCCTTTCCTTGTGGCTTCCGGGCCTGCTCTCGCCTTGTGCCTTGTCTTGTGGCCTACTCAAGCCTTTCCTTCCCCTGTGGCCTCCAGACATGCTCCTACCTTGTACCTTGCTCTGTAGCCTACTCAAGCCTTTCCTTCCCTTGTGGCTTCTGGACCTCCTCTCACTTTGTGCTTTGTCTTGAAGCCTATCCAGGCCTCTCCTTGCCTAGTGGCTTCTGGGCCTTATACCTAGTGGCCTACAGGCCTTCTGCATTGCTGCCTTCGAGCCTCAGTTTTTTCAGTTCTGTAAGGGACAAACTTTGCATCCCTAGTGCTCAAAAGCCCCAGGCGCTCTGGAGATATGGCTGTGCATGGGTTAGGAAAAAAGACGCTCAGTATAAGCATCCGTTTTATCCTGCCACAGATAGCTCACACGCACAATATACACACATGCATGCCTGCAACTTATATATTGTGTGTGTGTATATTGTATGCCCACAAATATTTTTTTTGTTATGGAGTCCTTCCTTTTTTGTAAATTTTAATCCCTGGAGGCAATGGATCTTAGTATCCCAATGATACTTAAGTAGGAGAAATCAGTGACAGCAGGATATTTTGTTTTTTCTTGAACCCTTGGCACGTGGTATGATTTTATGCCACCTCTGGATCTAGCGTTGTTTGCCCTGCTAACGAGTGTATGTTGGCTGCCAGGGGGGGAGGGGGGCTGCTTCCAGGGCAATAGTTAATTGCCTCATCTCCATGGCATTTAACCACGCTTGTTTCGACACACGTTTTGGATGAGCTAATCCCATTACTGCACCGGGAGTTATTCTAGCACGTCTAAAACGTGTGTCCAACCACATGTTAAGCACATATTACATTGGCCTGTCAGCCCAGCTACCTCCCACATTAGCTTTGCCAACACTGCCCAGGCTCTTTCTCCTGGCTCACCCTCTCCCTTTTTGTGATTGTAGCTAGCCTCTACTTCTCTGGCCCCTACCCCATTCCTATTGACTATGTACTACAGATTCTGCTGCTTTTATGGTTTCCTAGGCTCTTCCCTGCCCTGCTCACCTAATTCAGGGGAGAGGGGACCACTAGTAATCCATGCTGCTCCTCTGGGGCATTAAGAAAAATACATTTAAGCCCTGGCCAAGACTGGGGAGAGCTACTGACCCAAAGCAGCATAGCCACAGATAGTCTTGCTTTCTCACGTAGAGCCAGATCAGCCAAGATATTTTTAGGAGGGGGAGGTCTGGCCATTATTTGCTTTTACGGCTCTGATTGGGCCTCCTTACCCTTAGGGTAATCTGCATGGAGCAGCAGCAAGACACCTTGCTGGCAGACGGAATGGATCTCGGTGGTCTGTATCTGCTGCCATTTACTAATGTTAATATTAGGTACCCTAATACAGCCTTGCACCCAGTCCCTGGCCCTGCTCCTGCCCTCCCTCCATTTAAAATGTATGTATTTATATCAGATGTTACATTAAAAAAGACATTCAAAGTACAGTCAAGGTAAAAATATCACATGCATATTATATTTACATGCTATAAATATAATATTTATATTATAAATATTATATATATATATGCAGGAAACCCCACAGAAAAGCAAAGGAGACACATGGAATTCATATGGCATTAGACCTATCATTACATGTATTAGTTGTGGGCTTGATCCTCAGAAAGCCATGAGGAAACAGAATTACAATTACAATAGACTATATTAAGCCTTCCATACCAAAACAGCCCTAAGTGGCTGGACTCAAACAGTATCGGTCTTACCCATGAAAAGACAACATTACAAATAGTATACCACATCCTAAAACACCAAAAATCTCCTATTAAGAACAAGCCATAGATCCCTAGACAGAAACTGCATGCTGCCAGATTACCTCACCTCAGTTACAAATGCAGAAAAGAAAAGCAGACCCTCACCAAATACAGAATAAAGTGACCATAAAGTATAAATACAAATGTGCAGACAAAAACTGAATTGTGAAGCACAAGAAGCCAGCCTTTGTATGCAGTGCAACAATGGAAAACTCCATTCCTCATAAAATAGCAAATAAAATCAAGAAATGTAAAACATAAAATCAATAAGAAAACTATACTAATGAAAAGAATATTTTAAAACAGCTGACAAATCCTTTTAAAATTTTCTAAATTACACTAAAATATTTCAAAACAGCAGATACATCAAATAAAAAAATTGCCTGTTCTCCCTACCTGGAATCTTTGATTCTAGTCACCCAGAGATTGTCATGGATAAGTGGAGGGTGCATACAAGCTTTTTCCCCTCTTTCATATACACACAGGCTCTAATGCACACAACATTCATTCTTACATACACACACACTTAAATGCACACTCACTGACTTGCTTACACGCTCACTTGCTTGCACACTCTCGCTCATGTGTTAACTCTTCTCCCCATCCATAATGCACAAGCTGCAGCAGTTGTTCATGAATAAAAACTGTTTGTACTTACACTTGTGGGGGGGGGGGGGGGCAGGCAAAGGGCTCCAGGAAAATAGGGTCTGGATGGGCTGTCCCTTCCCCCCGTGATGGGAGAAAAGGCAGGCTGCAAAATCCAAAGATTATTTTTTATTATTACATTTTGCTGCCAGCGGAGCATGAGGGGCCCAGTGGTAGAGGAGGTATTCAGCCGGCAGTGAGGCAACCACGGGAGGATTCCTTGCTGCCTCCCTCCCAGATAGGCAGGGTATGTGTTACGCGTGCCACCCGCAGCGGACTCGCAGCGCGGCCCCCTCACCTTCCTCCTCGCTAGCGGTGGTGGGCCGCCGTCTACAACCTCGGGCCACCCCCGGTGCCTCTGGCTCTGCCTCAGTCCCCAGTACTGCAGCTCAAGACGCCATTGCTCGTCAGCTGGTCCGCGGAGAGATGCCATTACCCGCACCGTGCCCCTCCCTGGGCGCGCATCTCTGATCCTTATGAGGGGCCCGCGGCGGGAACCTGGCCTTGGCCCCGGATGATGATGTCAAATAGGGATGTGCAGAGCAAAATTTTATGTTCATATTTTTTATGTCCGAAAGGGGGTCCCACTTGCGGCCAATATGGACATAAAAAAAATCCAATGAGTTGGGTATATGTACATATGTGCAAAAAAAAAATTTAAACCCCCTCACCCTCCTTAATCCCCCCCCCAGACTTACCACAACTCCCTGGTGATCGAGCGAGGAGTGAGGACGTCATTTCTGCAATCCTTGGCGAGAAGCATGTGACGTCGGTGGCACGTCGAGTGACGCGGCGTCACGTGATTCCCGGCTCGTTCGCGCCGGACGGCTCGTTCGGCCCAAAAAGAACTTTTGGCCAGCTTGGGGGGGCCTCCTGACCCCCCCAAGCTGGCCAAAAGTTCTTTTTGGGCCGAACGAGCCGTCCGGCGCGAACGAGCCGGGAATCACGTGACGCCGACGTCACGTGATTCCCGGCAAGTTCGCGCCGGACGGCTCGTTCGGCCCAAAAAGAACTTTTGGCCAGCTTGGGGGGGCCTCCTGACCCCCCCAAGCTGGCCAAAAGTTCTTTTTGGGCCGAACGAGCCGTCCGGCGCGAACTCGCCGGGAATCACGTGACGTCGGCGCCACGTGATTCCCGGCGAGTTCGCGCCGGACGGCTCGTTCGGCCCAAAAAGAACTTTTGGCCAGCTTGGGGGGGTCAGGAGGCCCCCCCAAGCTGGCCAAAAGTTCTTTTTGGGCCGAACGAGCCGTCCGGCGCGAACGAGCCGGGAATCACGTGACGCCAGCGTCACTCGACGTGCCGCCGACGTCACATGCTTCTCGCCAAGGATTGCAGAAATGGCGTCCTCACTCCTCGCTCCATCACCAGGGAGTTGTGGTAAGTCGGGGGGGGGATTAAGGAGGGTGAGGGGGTTTATATTTTTATTTTGGCTCAACAATCGCGATTTCCCACATATCGAACATATCTATGTTCGATATGTGGGAAATCCGATCGTTTATGTCGAATCAATTTTTTAAGTAAAAAAAAAATATGAGTTGCGTTTTACTAATGCGGTCAATCCGAATGCACACCCCTAATGTCAAACTCTTCAGTGTATTTAAGCTCAGGCCTCGCTCCATAGTGTTGCCTTTGCAACAGGTCTCCTCGCTACTCGAGTACTCATTGCTGTTAGAGAATCCTCTCTACTCTTTGTTCCTGACCTCCATTGTTCCCGGTTCCTGTCTTCTTCGTTCCTGCCCTGTCTATGTGTTGGACTGACTCTATGGATATCGACTTTGTTTTGCCTGACTACGTTACAGCTTATCTCCAGACCCAGACCTCCGCTACTCCTAACTACGCTACTGCATATCTCCAGACCCAGACCTCCTCTATGCCTCACTATGCTACAGTATATCTCTAGACCCAGACCTCCGCTACGCCTGACTACACTATTGCCTATCTCCAGACCCATACCTCTGCTACGCCTGACTACGCTATTGCTTTCTCCGTGATCATACATTGCCTTGATTGACTATGCTATTGAGTTCTCCGTGATCAGACCATTGCCTTGATTAACTCTATTGACTCTCCGAGATCAGAACTCAGCATTGCTTGCCACGACCTCCGCTTTGCACCGGACCCGATCCGAACCTGTCATTGACGCCTCCTCTAGCCTACTCCCTGGACGTGGACTTATTAGGCTCCGGCCCACCTTTGCTCAAGTGCCCTCAGCTAATCTCTGTTCCATTGGCACCTGAATTCCAGTACCGTACCCAGTCCAGGGGAGGACTACGCCATCTATCTGCTGTCTCTGGGCTGAATCAACCTTTCCTGTTAGCCAACTCGAGGCTCACCTAAGTCCTGCCGGCCCTGGCACCCAAAGGCTCAACCCACGGAGAACGAGAGCTGGTAGAGCTGAAGCTCCAGCGGCCTCTACCGTCAGCCCACTCTACCTGCAGACAGTGGAGACCCATAGGTCCTTGCCTACGGGTTGCATCAACCCCAACTCAGCCCAAGAGTCCACCTCCAATGCAACAGTATGTGTTTTGATGGCAGGAGTCTCACCGCTGCCATGAACACAGTGGGAGGGGGGTGGAAGGGTCCGAGGAGAAGTACTATGGTGATCATAGCAGGTGGAGGGAGGAATGGCCTGAGGAATGGAAAGAAGAGGGTGGAGGAAGGGAGGGAGGAATGACCCACGAAGTGGAGAGGCCAGGAGCTACTGCTATAATTGTAGTGGGTGGAAGGAGAGAGGAATGGCCTGAGGAGTGAATGGAGGGAGTGAGGGAGAAACAGCCTAAAGACTGGAGAGATGTGAGTGGAGAGAGAGAGAGATAAACAGCCTGAGGAGCCGAGGAAGTGGGTGGAGGGAGGCAGGAATGGCCCTAGGAATGGAGAGGCCAGGGGCTACCACTATGATTGTACTAGGGGAAAGTAAGGCTTAAAAAGTGCAGGCCCAGGGACATACTGCCCCGAAGAACCTCAGGGGAGGCTCCTGCTAGTAAGAAGAGTTACAGTGGGGGCCTGGTGTGGGCCACTGCAACCAACATCAACCACATGACTGGTCTGACCTATCGGGGCATGACCTAAGCCTCGATAGGCCCATCTGCCCCTAATTGTGGGCCTCCCAAGCTGATTCTCGATCCTGACTTAAATGTTAAAAACCCCTGCTGGTTGAAACTCCCTCCAAATCCCTCTAAAGGGAAACAGGAAAGATATTATCGGCTCTGGCTCTCCCTGCTAAAAAGAAAAAATGGCATCCTCACCTCCAACTCACCCACCCCTCCTTCAAGCCCTCCCACCCACCCAACACTTAATCAAACCCCTGTTTAGAGCCCAAGGTTTGCAGTATGCTCTGGGCAGAATGAAGGGTCTGTCATGGAGCACTTTGACAAATGCCTTCTGAAAAGTCAAGTGGCTCAGTTTTATCAACATGTTTATTTTTATCCTTAAAAAAATTCTAAAAGATTGGTTAAACAAGACTTCTGCTTCCTAAAATCGTGCTGAATCTTCTCCATTAAAAGCAATATCTATATGACCAGTGATTTTGTTTTTAAGAGTGGCTTCTCCCATTTTGTCCAGCACTGACGTCAGGCTCGCCAGTCTATAGTTTCCTGCATCACCCCTGGAGCCCTTTCTAAAATCAGCATCTTATTGCAAAAACGTACAACTTAAGGTTCTTAATCTGGAAGAAAGTGCATCAAATCAGAAGTCTCTGAAGAGAATTTTTAAAGCTATTTAGGCTACTTGACAGTCTGAAAACTGCCCTTCCTCGATATGGCTGAAAATAGAAGCATTGCTCCATAGATGAACTGAGAGGAGGCGTTCCTGGAACATGCTTAGGTCAGGGGAGGAAAGTAACATACGCAGATTGCATTTTCAGTTTGAAGCAATATTATTTCCCATGGAAAAAGTACTTGAAAAAAAAAATAATCACACAGGTGAATACTTTCTTTTTGAAAATCAGTGGGTAAAAAAGTACACATGGACTTTGTACCAAGGCAGTCAGTTTGAAAATCACTCCCTTTTCTTTCTTTTGTTTTCCTCATAATATACAATAGAAGGAATGTGTGGAATGCCACTGCTAAGAGTCACAGGCAAAGGTGGTGGTGGTGGTATTTCACACCGAACACGGAAGGTTTGCTTTTACAGGGGAAAATACCCATGCTCAGTTTAGAAGGAGAAGTAGCAACAATGGAGCCTGCATTAGAGTTTTGTGAGTGGGTTGGTAGTTCCCGCTCAGTGTAATTTGGAGGAGGGGCGTAGAGGAAGAAAGTCAGTATTTTTTTTGACAGGAATAGTATTATCACATAGGCTAGAATTGGTCCAACTCTGGTTCTTGAAAGCCACAACCAGGCCAGGATCTCAGCATATCCACAATGAATATGGCATGCACTGCCTCTATCGTATGCAAATCTAGCTCATGCATATTCATGGCAGGTATCCAGAAAACCTGGCCTGTTTGTGGCTCTCAAGGACCAGAGGTGGCCACCCCTGATATAGGCAGTTGTAAACTGCATGAATAAATTGTAACCCCCCTCCTTTTGATGAACATTTGAGCGAGTTATTTATAAATATGCATTTTTTTTTTTTGTCATTAAAATAGTGATTCTAAAATGTTTTTCCTTTTGTGCAAATAGCTGGATTATAAAGCACTGTGATAGAATTGTAATAATGTTACCCATAACTCTTCATATATTATATTTTCAGAATGTTTCTTTATCTGTGAATTTATGACCCATGCCCTTATAAAACGTCAGAGCTGGTCTCATTTGACTTTTTCAACTAAATGAGCTTGTAAACCAGTGTTATGGCAGTTTTAATCAAAAGACTGACATTCAAATAATGCATTCAAAGCTTGTCTGAAACCACATGAATACCCATGGAACATTTTTTTAAGAATGGTAGGGTGGGCAATACACACACACACACACACACACACACACACACAAAGCAAAATCATAGAAATATTAAAAAAAATAATTAGTCCTAAAAATAAGCCCACTTGTACCCTCCTCTCTCCCTCTTCTCCAGCCCTTGGGCACCTACATGAAACCAGTTTCAAATGTGTGGCAAGTAATAAAATATGACTTATACTGTGCATGGTTCAAAATGATTTATTCTAAATTGCTGCCAAACAAAAATTCAAGTTATTAGCTAGGTGTTTCACATTATTATTCAGTGCTAAATAATTTTACAATAAACATTCATTTAGAACAAGCAACAGACATTCTAGCTGTGCCTTATAGGGTTGAAAGAGCTACAAGATGTCTATGCACAAAAATGAAAATTTATGACTGTGTACTCTGTCACGTGGCTTTAAAAACTGCAGGTTAAGCAAATTCCCATAGGGTCTACATTCCTAATTCTGCCGATCGCCTAAATGAATTATCAGGTATGAACCTTTCAGTTCTCGATGCAATTCTTTCTAAATACCTTACTATTTAGCAGCCTAAAGGGAACAGACACATCAGCAGCACCTTCTATGCACGGTTGGGTCCCAGCTTGAGCGCACTAAACTCTGGGGCAGCTTCTGAAATCTTTAAAGCCAGTCATACATACGAAACCCTACATGGAAGGGCTGGCTAGATGCATTTCACCATGAAACAATATTTCAAGCTTTCTGATATACACATGTCAACTTTCTGTGACAAATAGCTTGTTTTAATTAGGCACTAGACTTGGTGAGATTGCTGTTATTAACTGAAGGAAGATGGGTTGAATTTAATTGTGTGTGACATCAACGTCAAGTGACTGATATTTCAAGCATCATTTAAAATGTTTGCTATTGAAGTCATTGTATTCACATAAAGGCTGTCCAAAACATACAGAAGACTGATGAGAAAGGAATGGTAATACATTTGCACCATCTATCTTAAATGAATTCATGAAATTTCGATTCTGCTGTACTCTGAATGTCCAAGACTTTCCTAGTCTGAGGAAAGAAATTGATGGAATAGTTTAGAAGTTTGTTAAGCCAAAAGAGATCCCGGTCAGATGATTACAAGATTAATTCCCGTAGCATTTATTTTATTTATTTATTTATTTATTTATTTAAAATCTTTTCTATACCGTCGTTAAGCGGGTGCCATCACAACGGTTCACAATAAGGCACAAAAACTATGTTGAATAAAGTGTCTAGAATTCTAACTCTTAAACAGGTGCCATCAAAAATACTGTAACATGATATCATAATAAGTACTATTTGGTGAGTGTTATAAGTCATGTCTAGTTTTTCTAACTCTGCTAAAAGTTTGGTGTTACTTAACTTTAGTTCTTTGTTGTTTATTTATTTATTTATTTATTTATTTGAAGAGTTTTATATACCATTATTCTGGAAGCCATCATAACGGTTTACAAAGTGAATAATAATAATAATAATAATAAAGTTTAAGATAAAGGAAGAGATTAGAATATAGGAGAGAAGACACACTTTAAGAAGGAAGGAGTGTGTGTGTGTGGGAGTTTGCTTGACCGCACCTAACAGTTCCCTGGGTTCTACTCTCGATTCTCTTTGTGGTATGCTTGCTTAAATAGCCATGTTTTTAAATTTTTTCTAAATGTTTTGATGTCTCTTTCCAATCTGATTTCTACCCACATGGTGTTCCATATTATCGTTCCTGCTAGGGATAGGGCCCTGTCCCTTACTTGTGTTAATCTGGCTGTTTTGACTGACGGAATAGTTAGCAGTAGGGATGTGAATCGTTTTTTGACGATTTAAAACAATCGTCAGATATATTTTAAATTGTCAAAAATCGTTAGAGCCGCGATACAATAACAATTCCCCCGATTTATCGTCAAAAAATCGTAAATCGGGGGAATCGATTCACGATTTTTTACGATTTAAAAAAAAAAAAAAAAAACCATGACGATCAGATTTCCCTCCCCCCCCCCAGCCAAAATCGATCGTTAAGACGATCAATCACACGATTCACATCCCTAGTTAGCAGTGCTTTGTTTGCTGACCTTAGGGGGACATAACAATTAACCTAGAAATAATTGTGCGAATTTTCAAAGGGTTGTGCGCGTAAAAATCAGGACATGCACGTGGCCGGGCCCTTTGTGCATCGCTTGCATTTTCAAAAGAGCCTGTCCACGCGCATAAGTCCAGATACACGCACAAGTGCCGGGCCCTGAAGAAGGGACGGGCCGGGGGGGGGGTGTGGTCTGGCAGGGAAGGGAGGGGCGGAGCGGGGCAGCAGCCGGCTGGGACAGCGGCCATTAACCGCTGTTCCAGGGAAGTGCTTGCTGGCAGTTGGCCAGCATACGTAACATGCTTCTGCTCCAGAGGAGCAGTAAGTAATAAAATAAAAAATTTAGGGCAAGGTAGGTTAGGTGCAGGGGGTGGGGAAGAGGGAGGAAGTGTAGGTAGGGGTGTAGGGAAGCTCCCTCCCAGTCCGCTCCTTAATTGGAGTGGACTGGGAGGGCACTGAGGAAGGCCCAATTGCGTCGCCGCACGAATTTTACAAAAATTTGCCCCCCCCACACGAGCCACCTGCACATGTGTGCGCGGATTTTAAAATCTGGCGCACATGTGTGCATGGCCATCCACTTTTATAGCATGCCCACGCTGGTGCGCGCATATTATAAAATCAGCGCATCCATGTGCGTGTGCTGGGAACCACGCGCATATGGACGGCCATGCCCTGCTTTGAAAATCTACCCCAATATTTCAAGGCAGTCAAGAAAGCATTAAGAGATCAATCCAAAGCAATGCATAAGAAGAAAGACAGTGAAAAGATGAAATTAATAACATGGACAATTAGGATAATACTGCACTCAACTCATATTCACCCTCCTTAATATGGCTAAATGTGAGAAGATGAAAGACAAAGACCCATATTGGGTATAACATGGATGCAGTGTTTTTTAATGAACAATATAAGACAGAGCCAAAGAATTAATGGTAACCAAATCACACTCTCCCTCCCTGATGCCTGGGGGCCCCTTCCTCCATGTTCCAGCAGCAGGCTTCAGACTCCATCTAGCAGACTAACTATACTACTCACCCTAGGTCCCCTTCCCACAGCCCAGTGGGTGCCAAGGATGATCAGACCCTTCTACCATTATCCAATATGACAATTTCAAATTCACACTAATGGTAAGCTGGGGTTTCAGAGTGCTGACCACTGCCAACTGGACAAACCCTGTGCTCCGAACCATGGCTGCCTGTCCATGCCATGAGATCCCGACTGTTCTCATCATTGGCACCATTGCCCCCCCACCCCCCCGGCCTTCTGAAATCTTCGGCTTCTATCGCTAATCCCTATTGGTGACATGCAACCCTTGCACCCACTCTTCAAAACCCTGAGCCCCTGCTCTTCCCCCTTTCCATGCTGTGTACCAGATATGCTCACCTTCTAGACCCAGCACCTTATCCACCTCCATTAATTTCTGCCAAGACAATGCACTGATTCTTTCCCATTGCTCCAAGTGCTTCCCTGTAGCTAGAACCCCATGGAAAAGGATCATCCCTCTGAAGCACATCCATGGTGTGTTGTAGCTCCACAGCCACAAACACTGAGCTGTTGAGGATTCTTGCATCCACTGAGGCACTCTCCCTTTCCCCAGCCTTTGTCTACATCACAGGTCTTTGTCTGTATCACAGACATATCCATCACCTACCTTAATACATCCAACCTTGTCTCCCAAATTCCTTCTAATCCCATAGGCCCACAACTATATCCTGCTTAGAGATTGGCTAGAGACTGGGCTCCCACTGCAGCCACACATCATTCCTTTTCTCCAATGCTAAAACCACAATTCCTCACCGACCACATGCCTAGGTACATTACTTCCTCAATGACACAACACATAGCAAGAATCCCATCTCCTCTACATCTGGGTTGACACCATGAATGCCCACATACCCAGAAAAATTGAGCCTGCCCCCCCAAACTCCTGGACACTGCCACAGGAAACAGAAGAACTCAAGGGTGAGCAGCTTCAAAACCCAAACCTGCTGCACCATTGGGCCATCCATCCACAGGCACCCGGACTGGACTCCGCAAGATGGCCACGAGCCCTCAGTCTCTAAAAGGATCATTGCCACCTGTACTACCACGTGAGGAATGGGGCTTTGAGCCCTGCTGCAAAGCCATTAAATTGGCCATAAAGAAAAAAATAATTCACTCCCTCTGCAGTGCATAGTGCAACATGCCTACCATGATCCCTTGCATGGCTATCAACCAATCAGCACTAGACGACTACCCCTGGTGCATGTTTCAAACCAGACAGGGGAAAGAAAATTGAACACGGGATTTCCCTGCATCTCTTCCCCTCTCCAGCAAGTACCCTAACCCCAGGAAGTATAGCCGAGGCCAGGTCTGATGCCTATAGAGTTGCCTTTTGAAAACGCAGAGCAGCAGAGGAGCAGGTTCCTTTCTCAGTGCATCCTTTTGCACCTGCTTTTATAGCAGGAATCAAATGAACACACGGGAACAATGCACAGGGATTTGAAAATGAAATCCTTGCATGCACTTTCCCTCCCTTGATCTAATCCTGCCCTGTTTGCCTGCAGTGAGTTGGGGAGGGGACAACTTTTACAGCACTTTTTATGCAGGAAACAGTTCCTTACCTGTGACAAAGGTTTTGAAAATTGTAATCAAAATGGTTAATAAAGGGAAATATATAATACTAATAATAACAGTACAATAACAGATGAATTTTAATAGGAGTTACTGGTGTAAATGTAACATTACATCGGAACAATTTTCAAAAGCCATTTATGCAAGTAAAGTGCACTCACGTGAGTAAATCCCATGAACAGTTCATGGCATATATTGCAGCCTTACTCAAGTGCAGTGCATTTACACGCGTAAAACCCAATTTTCAATGTGTAAATGCTTTTTAAAATCAGGGCCTTAATATACAAAGTAGGGACAGAACAATATCATGGACAATTCCAAGATTCTGGTGAAATTCAGAATTTTCCCTGATTAAATTACATTTCTGGCCCGGTGACAGGATACACCATGTTTTGCTGTTAAAGCCGCCCCCATCCCCAGGATTATACAGTTCTTCCTGTTCATTCCTTTGTGAAAGCCTTTTATTTTCGCTATCACCTTCGGGGAAAAGCGCATCTCTGATATCTTTATATTTTGCAATGTACAGGAGGAAATGCATTTCTGTTTCTGTTTCTACAATGGTACAGTGGTTAGTTTCCAGGTCACCTTTTTAGGTCTAGACACTAAAAGTTATGTTAGGAAGTTTTGAACAAATTCACTGAGGGGGAATCATTTTCAAAGTCATTTACGTGCATCATACATGGGCTTGTTGTAAAACGAACATAAAACAGAATAAATGGCTTGTTATAAAACTACCTGTGGTTTGTGCTCATAAAAATATGCCCATAACCTGCTTTTACACTTCCTTTTATGTGAAACAAACAACAGGCATTCTGGTGGACAGAGTTGGGCGAAGATGGAATTTACACGCATACTTTTCATTTTAAAAAGTATAAGGTGGATTTTCAAAGGCCTGCGTGCATAAAAAGCGGCGTTGACATGCGTGGCTGGGCCTTGCGCGCACTGCGCGCATTTAAAAACGGGGCCCAGCCACCCGCATAAAACCTGCTATGTGCACAAATGCAGGGCCTTTCCAAGGAGGCAGGCCGGGGGGGGGAGACGGGGGGCAGGTCTGGACAGCACCATTGCATGCTGTCCCGGGGAAGCGCACACCAGCAGCCGGCCGGCGTGTGTAACTTACTTCTGCTCATCAGAGCAGCTAAGTTACAAAGCAAAAGAAAAAGGGTTAGTTAGGCTGCATTTAGGGGGTAGGCTGGAGAGGAGAAAGGGAAGGCAGGTTAGGCAGTGGGGCGGACTGGGAGGGAACTGGGGGAGGCCCGATTGTGTTGCCGTGCGTATCAATGGAAAATTTGCCTATCTTCACAACAAGCTTTTCCTTATTGACAACAAGACTTTTTGAGTAGATTTCCTTCTTCTAATCTTCCATCTGTGTTTACTTTTGATGGTCATAATATACACATATCTCAGAATGTCCAGAATTTAGGGAAAATTTTAGATCCTCACTATTCACATGCAGGCTTTTGTATGGATAGTATTTGCAAAATTACATCTTCAACAGTACTTTAAACCTTGTCCTTTATTATATTCCCGTGATCTCCGTGTAGTCCTTCAATCCCTTATCTTAACGGGCTACTATAATTCTCTATATGTTGGTTTACCATCTAACACATTACAGTCACTACAAATTATCCAAAATGTGGCAGCCCCAATCCTTGATTGAGACTAATATCAGTGAGCACATCCAGTGGTTTCCCATTTGTTGGTAGATCCAATAAAAAGTGGCCATCTTTACCCATAATTTTCTTAACAATTTTTCTTTACCACAGATACATTCACCTCTAAGGATTTACAATCTCTCACATAACCCCCCCCCCCCCCCCCCCCATTCCTCCAACCAGGGCCTTCTAGATATGCCATCACCAAGAGTTGCACACAGATGAAACAAGTGAAAGGGCATTTTCAATAGCTGGACCCACTGTAAGGAACTCCCTTCCTGTTGGTATTTGAAATAAAGATGAGGCCAAAGCATTTAAGAAGACGCTTACATCTTTTTTACTTAAAAGTGCTTTTGACCCAGCTGCTTAAACTGGTCTTGTTCAAGTATTTATTGTTATCTACAGCATTCGTTTGATTGTCAACTTGTCTTGTCACTACTATGTTCATATTATTGTTTTTATGTAACTCACCACAAAGGTTTGGAGGATATGGGAACTAAGGTTTTTTTTGGTTTTTTTTAATAAATAAATATGTTCTGGCTCCCATAGTAGAGACTTTTTATCATAGGGAAGGTAATTTTCAAAAAGTTACCTGTGGGTAAAATGTATGTAAAAGGTCTTTTACCAAACTGCCTGCGAAACATGTGGGTGAAGTGATACACATATGTCCTGTTTGCACGGAAGTTTACCCGTACTGAACCCCAAGGCATTCTCAGGGGCAGGGTTGGGGGATGGGTTTGCACATGTGCATACCTTTTCCATTTTCAAAAGTTTGCAAATAGTTCTTGAAAACCTTCCACACACATAACACAGATGCAATTGTGTGTGGTTAGATTTGGTGGGATAATTTCAAAAGTGGACGTAGGCGCAATAAGCCGGCTTTCAAAACCAGTGGAGCATGTGCACGTTCTTGCTGCCAGCTTAGGCAGACTAAAAATGTCCTGCTTAGTTCTTCCCTTTTCTCGTTTCTGAAGGGTTGGGATCCTATGCTCTCCTTCCTTTAACTTGCTGTTTCTCCTTTTTTTTTTTTTTTTCAAAGACATTGCATTTTTACAGTTTTCTGCATCAAAGCAATCACTTCACTCGGGGGTTCCTCTTTGAAAAGTTCACATCTCTGCAGGGAAGGGAATCCTTCGAAGACATCAGAACACGAAGAAAATATCTTTTGACAAAGATGCTATGTGATTTCAGGATGGAGGAAGGACTTTTTTTTTAACATTTTCACATTGTAGACTTCCGGTCTACCAAAATATTCAAGGTCAATGGCTTGTTCATGTTTGATACTTTTATGTCAATGGTTACAGAGCCACATGACTAATTATTTGGGGGAGGGAATTTATAAAAATTAGTTAGTGCTAACCGTATTAGTAATTGTACTAATTACTGAGGTAATGATCCACTGGGATTACACTTTTATGTATATTTAGCAGTAAGAGATTACCTGGTGGAAAAGGAGATTGCACTGTAAGGAGGGCTTCAAAATAGAGAAATGGAACACCTCAAGATTTCCTTTGCAAATTGAATTACTTATGCAAAGAATCTCTCAATGAATAATTTCCAAATGTTTATTATTGGCATGATCATCGATTCTGGCAAAGGTTTGATTTTATAAAATTCACTGAAAATGTTTCATCATAGCAAACTCTACAGAATGATAGAATTTCTCAATTGTGACAAAATGATTGACATAAAAAGAAACAGAAGAATCTGTTACGGATAGAATGAACTTTAAAAGGTATGATGCTTGAATTCATATAGGGCCCTCAGGCATGTGCTATTTCTGAAAATGCAGAAATGTATCCCTATTATTTTACTAGGGCCACAGGAGTTATATAATATGAAACAAAATGTCTTGCTAACTTCAATAGTTAGCATGTTAAATCTAACTGGCTGGGTTGTGCATTTGTTTAAAACAAATGAGGAGCTTGAACCAAATCAGGCATTTCATTTGGGAAATAAATACAAATGGCCAGTCACCTAAAAATTAACAAAAAATATATAGGGAGATTTATCAAGCTGCTCTAGGGCTATAATGCGCTTTAAACAGCATATAGGGCTGGATTTTAAGAGGTACACGCGGGGGTAGATTTGTCCGTGCAACCAGGCGTGCACAAATCTACGTCTGATTTTATAACATGCGCACGCAGCCGCATGCATGTTATAAAATTTGGGGTCGGCGTGCGCAAGGGGGTGCACACTTGTGCAACTTGCGTGCGCCAAGCCCATGGGGAGCCCCGATGGCTTTCCCTGTTCCCTCTGAGGCCGCTCCGAAATCGGAGCGGCTTTCAGTAGTTAGCATGTTAAATCTAACTGGTTGGGATGTGCATGTGTTTAAAACAAATGAGGAACCTGAACCAAATCAGGCATTTCATTTGGGAAATAAATACAAATGGCCAGTCACCTAAAACCTTCCGCCCCCCCCCCCCACCTAACCTTCCGCCCCCCACCTTCACCTCCCTTCCCCTACCTAATCTGCCCCCCAGCACTACCTAAACCCCCCACTAAACTTTGTTTCTTAAGGAGGCAGGCGCAGGTTGGCCTGCGCGCGATCCCCCAGCACGGCCGCTGTGCCGGAGGCCTCGGTCCCACGCCAGGACCACCGCCGGACAGCCCCACCCCATCTACTCCCCACCTCTTTTTTCATGCCCCAGGATATACGCGCGTCCCGGGGCTTGCGCACATCGCCGGGCCTATGCAAAATAGGCTCGGTGTGCCCAGGACTCGGTACTCGCAGTTACGCATGTAATTTACGCACGTAAATTACATGCACGTAATTTACGCACGTAACCCTTTCAAAATCCACCCCATATTGCACTATATAGCCCTATCACGGAGACATCACATGATATTTGTGATATCATGCAATGTTTGGGCCTAAAACCCCACCCCTATTACAATCAGTTGCTTTGCATGGCATTTGCATGCATGAATTTTGCAAATCCATGCAAACCAGCTCATGCATGCTTCATCCTTTGGAAATAACATGACGGACTTACAAATTTGTCAGCCAAGTTATTTTAAGAATACCTTTTCCTGAAATGGTATTTTACCATGGGAGAACATAGACCCTAATGTGGGTTTTAATGCTCCCGCGGTAGAAGAAAAGAGCCCAGCAGCCTAACATGGCATCCACCCACAAATAAAGAAAAGTTCATCAGAAGTAGTATTAGACACCCTTCCCTACCCTTGGGCTGCTAATTGAAGAGGCCTCGCAAAAAAAGAAGTTAGAAAATAAATAAAAGTGCCACGCAAGTGAACCGGGGATTGTGGTGGAGAGGAAGAGATGGATGAGATGTGGGCAAGAAAATGGCACAGACCAATCTGAACACAAATGAAGATTTTAAGGTAATGGGGTGTGGGAGGAGGGGTTCAGCGTGGTCTCAGGTGGGGAGCCACCAGGCCACCAATGTTATGTTTGATGATTTGGGGGTGGGGAACCACTACCGACCTATTGTTTATTTGGAAAGGGGGGCTTGGAGGTGGGGGATTCTCACTTTGGAGAGGTTTGAGACAATTAGGAGGGAGTTGGGAGGGAGGTCATCATCATGTGGCACATTTAATCTAATTTTTTTTTGCTGAGCTGCCTCGATTGGTGGCCTTGGGATGGGAACGGGGTCTAGTAAGACCCCCAATAGCTTTTATTTTTACTTGTGGGGGGGAGGCATGTTGGGCCACAGGACCCTTTAAGGCAATTTGGCTCCATAATTGGGGCCAACCGTTGCGTTTTGTCTAGGTCTCAACAGCGTTCTTTTATCTTGTGGGCTTTTTCTGTGAGACGCAAGAGTGTGGCAATACTGCCGTAATATTTTGTTGGGGAAAATTATCAAGGGACCATCCCCTCCAAGATATTGCTCCCCTCCCATGTTAAAATATTGAGGCAGTGGACTCAGGCCTTAGTTTGCATTCCTATTCATTTCCCATTAAAGTCTATGAGACCAGCAAAACTGAAGGAGGTTTCCTTTTAAGGGCAGTATCACATTGGAGCCAACAAAAGGGAAGTGCACAATTGAGGATGCAAGGGGATCCACAACTCTGCACCCTTGCTAGAGGCCAAGCAGGAACAAGGTGTCAGTTTAGTCCTGAAAGGACTGATTGATGAGCACAGGAAAACAGCAGGGAATGTTCACTGGAGGGTGAAGGGGGAGCAGCAGCTGCATAAGAGGCAGGGAGCAGGCAGAGGCTCTCGGATCCAAGATGGCGGAGAGGTAAGACGTGTGTGAGCGTCTCTCTCCAAAATTTCCTTACCGTTGTTTGATGCCGCATTCGGGCCGCAAGAAGAGAGCGAGGGAGCGGCTAGCTCTAGAGCCCCCCTCGACTCATGCGGTCCTAGGACCTATGGACGCCCACATTCGTCGGGGAGCTGAAACCCCCGGCATGAGCTTGCTGGCTGAGTCTCGGAGGGAAGAAGTGTCTGAGGGCAGCCCAGAGCAATTTTATCCATCTTCGCCGGAGGATAGACGCCCACCCGGGAACCCTGCTGAAAGACACGCCGGTCTGCGTCGAGAGGAACCAGAGGTACAGGGTATAGGTGCCTCAGGGGAATCCTCTCTGGAGCCCACGCTGACGGAGGTCAGTCTTTCTACGTTAATACATCCGGGTCCTGGGACGGGAGGAATGCCAGAAGTTGAGCCGCAGCAAGCAGGGAGTGGAGAGACGCCAGAGCGACCATCACGAGAATTAAGAGGAGGAATATCAACATTGAACGAAGGGGAAAGTGCTGAAAATGCGGCCCAAGTATGTCAGCTGGTAAGACCACAAAATTTTACGCTACAAACGATATGGGAAGCGATAAAAGACACTAATAATAACATTCAGAGACAGATTCTTTCAACAGTTAAAGCAGTTGAAAATTTAGAAACTAGAATGCTAACTGTTGAAAAAGACCTTGGGGAAAATATGAAAAAGGTGCAATCAATGGAAGTAAAAACGGACAGTTTAAATAATCTTCAAAGCAATTTAATTAAAGAAAATCAGATTCTACAACAAAAAGTGGAAAATTTGGATAACCAGATACGTGCTAGACATTTGAGATGTATTAATTTTCCTAAATTACCATATATGAATGCTAAAGATCTTTGGAGGAAATATATGTTAGAAAATTTAAAGATTACTGAGGAGACTTTGCCAATAATATCTAAGGCTTTTTATATACCCTCAAAAAGAATTATTGAAAGTAATTTGGACAATTTCCAGATATTAGCCCCAAGGGAAACAACACCAACTATGAATATTTCAGAGCTGCTGGAGCAGTCGGAAGAAAACACAGTGATTCCATCTACACTTATAGTGGTCTTCTTATTACAATCAGACAGAGAATGGGTGTTCAAAAAGTACTTTTCTCATCATGAAAATTTTTTGGGCATTAAAGTTCAGATATTCCCTGACCTCGCGAGAACGACGCAGAAGCGTCGTCAACAATTTCTTTTGTTAAAATCACAAGTGTTAGAATTGGGAGGGATGTTTATGCTTAAGTTTCCATGCAAGTGCTTGGTTAAATTTCAAGGGAATTTGTTTCTGTTTTTTCTCCCCTCGCAACTAACATCCTTTATTTCTAGTAGAAGGGATCCCTTGGTGTCCTCCTCCCCTGTGAGTTGATGTATACTTCTAAAGGCAATTTAAAAAGGTCTATAAAATAAAATGTGACTCCCCTATAGTTGATTTTTTGTTTAAATATATTTCCTTAAGGTTGTGAAATCTTGGATCCAATTCTGTGGGCTAAAAGATTTATACTTCACTGTTTTTTCAAAATAAATAGGTTACAATGTGTATTACTTTATTGTTAAATAGATATATATTCTTTGATTATTGTAATTTAGGAATCGATTAACTATGTCTGAACTTTAATGAGTGAAGTATATATATTTCAAACTCAAGTAATCCTTGAATTAAATAAAAAAAAAAAAAAAGAGGCAGGGAGCAGTGAGGACACCAGTGCCATAGCTGACTCATGATATAGGCACCAGATGGACTTCCATGTATCTAATGCTGCAAAGGTTACTAGAACAACAGGAGGCCCTGCATAATTTGGCTCTGGAAGGCAATATAAGTACGAATGGCACCCTGGGACCACCTGACAGAGTTCATACTTATCCTGCGGCCCTTCAAGGATGCAATGGAGGATCTCAGTTCCTCAAGAGCCACCCTGAGGGAGGTGATCGCCATTGTCAACATCCTACCAAATAAGAGTGTTTACACAAGAACAAAACATAAGATATTCCATACTGCAGTAGTCCCCAAACCTGTCCTGGAGGTCCACCAGCCAGTCGGGTTTTTGGGATATCCACAATGAATATGCATGAGAGAAAATTTGCATGTTATGGAGGCAGTGCATGCAAATTTTCTCTCATGCATTTACATTGAGGATATCCCAAAAACCCGACTGGCTGGTGGCCCTCCAGGACAGGTTTGGGGACCACTGCCATACTGGGTCAGACAAAAGGTCCATCAAGCCCAGTATTCTCAGCACCTTGCGTTTTTGACAGTTTCCTTTCTTATTGCTGCTGTTGTGTTGGCTTGTCCATTCCTCATGCCCTGTCTCTCTCCTGGTTCTGTGTCTTACTGTTTTTATATGCCATTGTAGGATCTCAGCTGAGCTCCTCAATTCTGCTTCTCTCTTGGTTAATCTGTCCACTAAAAGAAAAAATGTAAGAAAAGAAAAAAAATTACAAGTTTCTCTGCCCACCCTACCTCTTTCCTGGTTGTACAATGCACCTTGCTCTTACCATTCTAGGATCCCAGTCTAGTTCTTCCACTTGGCTTCTCTGTTGTTATACTTGGGTGTTTAGTTGCCCCCCCCCCCCCCCCAAATAAAAAAAATTGCAAGTTTCTCCTTCCAAGCCATCTCTTTTCTGGTTGTGTACCTTGTTGTGACAGTCTGCCCCTATTACTGCCCAGGCTGTTCCTGGCCTTCTTATGGTGCCTTAAGAACATAAGAACATAAGCAATTGCCATACTGGGTCAGACCAAGGGTCCATCAAGCCCTGCATCCTGTTTCCAACAGTGGCCAATCCAGGCCACAAGAACCTGGCAAGTACCCAAACACTAAGAAGATCCCATGCTACTGATGCCAGTAATAACAGAGGCCATTCCCTAACTCAACTTGATTAATAGCAGTTAATGGACCAAGAACTTATCCAATCCTTTTTTAAACACAGCTACACTAAATGCACTAACCACACCCTCTGGCAACAAATTCCAAAGCTTGTGTGTTGAGTGATAAAGCTACTTGCTAACATCATGGAGTGCCCCCTGGTCCTTCTATTATCCAAAAGTGTAAATAACCCATTCACATCAACTTCTCATGATTTTAAAGACCTCTATCATATCCCCCCTTAGCCTTCTCTTCTCCAAGCTGAACAACCCTAACATCTTCAGCCTTTGAGCTGTTCCATCCCCTTTTATAATTTTGGTCACCCTTCTCTGTACCTTATCCAGTGCAAATATATCTTTTTTGAGATGCGGTGACCAGAACTGTACACAGTACTCAAGGTGCGGACTCACCATGGAGCGATACAGAGGCATTATCACATTTTCCATTTTATTCTCTATTCCCTTCCTAATAATTCCTAATATTCTGTTTCTTTTTTGACTGCTGCAGCACACTGAGCTATCATGATGCCTCGATCTTTTTCCTGGGTGGTAGCTCCTAATATGTACCTATCATTGTGTAACTTCTGCATGGGTTATTTTTCCCTATGTGAACACCTTGCACTTGTCCACATTAAATTTCATCTGCCATTTGGATGCCCAATCTTCCAGTCTCGCAAGGTCCTCCTGCAATTTATCATAATCTGCTTGTGATGTAACTAATCTGAATAATGTTGTATCATCTGCAAATTTGATAACCTCACTCATTGTATTCCTTTCCAGATCATTTATAAATATATTGAAAAACACCAGACCATGTACAGATCCCTGGGGCACTCCATTGTTTACCCTTTTCCACTGAGAACATTGACCATTTATTCCTACTCTCTGTTTCCTGTCTAACTAATATGTAATCCACAAAAGGACATCGCCTCCTATCCCATGTCTTTTCAATTTTCTTAGAAGTCTCTCATGAGGGACTTTGTCAAGTGCCTTCTAAAAAATCCAAATATACCACATCTACTAGTTCACCTTAGCCACATGTTTATTAACCCCTGCAAAAAAATGAAGCAGATTTGTGTGGTAAGACTTCCTTTGGGTAAATCCATGTTGAGTGTGTTCCATTAAACCATGTCTTTTTATATATTCTGTGATTTTGATCTTTAGAATAATTTCAACTACTTTTCCCGGCACTGGTTAGGCTCACTGGTCTATAGTTTCCCGGATTACCCCTGAAGCACTTTTTAAATATTGGGGTTACATTGGCCAGTCTAGGGATGTGAATCGGGCTTCGGATAATTGAAAATATCGTCGATATTTTCAAAATCGTCAGAAATTGGGGGCTCCCCCAAAACGATAGGAAAACCCCACGATATTGATCGTGGGTGTTCCCTTATCGTTTTGGGGGAGGGCGGGAAAAACGCACACAAAAATAACCCCTAAACCCACCCCGACCCTTTAAAACTAACCCCTTAGCTTCCCCCACCTTCCCAACACCCCCAAAAACGTTTTACAGGAACCTGGTGGTCCAGTGGGGGTCCCAGGAGCGATCTCCCGCTCCGGGCCGTCCTCCTGCTCCCGGGCCGTCGGCTGCCACTAATCAAAATGGCGCAGATGGCCCTTTGCCCTTACCATGTGACAGGGTATCCGTGCCATTGGCCGGACCCTGTCACAAGGTAGGAGCACTGGATGGCCGGCGCCATCTTGTGCTCCTACCATGTGACAGGGGCTGACCAATGGCACCGGTACCGGTGCCATTGGCCAGTGCTCCTACCATGTGACAGAGTCCGGCCAATGGCATGGATACCCTGTCACATGGTAAGGGCAAAGGGCCATTGGCGCCATTTTGATTAGTGGCAGCTGATGGCCCAGGAGCGAGAAGATGGCCCGGAGCGGGAGATTGCTCCCGGGACCCCCACTGGACCACCAGGTACCTGTAAAAAGTTTGGGGGGGGGGTCGGGAGGGTGGGGGAAGCTAAGGGGTTAGTTTTAAAGGGTCGGGGTGGGTTTTTTGTTTATCGGCTCGGGCACAGCTGATAAACAAAACCGCGATCGGGCCCGATGAAACAAAAACCACATGTGAATCGGAACCGGAATCCGAACCGATTCCAGTTCCGATTCACATCTCTATTGGCCACACTAGTCTTCAGGTACAATGGATGATTTTAATGATAGGTTACAAATTTTAACTAATAGATCTGAAATTTCATTTTTGAGTTCCTTCAGAACCCTAGGATGCATTCCATCTGGTCCAAGTGATTTGCTACTCTTTAGTTTGCCAATCTGGTCTACTACATCTTCCAGGATCACAGTGATTTTGTTCAGTTCATCTGATTCATCACCCTTGAAAACCATCTCTGGAACTGGTATCTCCCCAACATCCTCATTAGTAAATACAGAAGCAAAGATTTCAATTAGTCTTTCTGCAATTGCCTTATCTTACCTAAGAACCCCTTTAACCCCTTGGTCATCTAACAGTCCAACCCACTCGCTCACACATTTCTTGCTTCTGATATATTTTTTAAAGTTTTTATTATGAGTTTTTGCCTCTACAGCCAACTTCATTTTAAATTCTCTCTTAGTCTGTCTTATCAATGTTTTACATTTAACTTGACAATGCTTAAGCTTTTTCCTATTTTCTTCAGATGGATCCTTCTTCCAATTTTTGAGGGATTTTTTTTGGCTAACAGCCTCTTTCACGTCACCTTTTAACCATGCTGGTAATCGTTTTTCCTTCCTTTCACCTTTCTTAATGCGTGGAATACTTCTGGACCACACATCTAAAATTGTATTTTTAAACAATGTCCATGCCTGTTGAACACTTTTAACCTTTGCAACTGCATTTTTCAATTTTTTTCAATTTTTCTCATTTTATCAAAGTTTCCCTTTTGAAAATTTAGGGCTAGATTTTATAACATGCGCGCGGGCGTAGATTTGTTCACGCAACCCAGCACGAACAAATCTATGCCCGATTTTTTAACATATGCGCACTGCCGCACACATGTTATAAAATCCAGGGTCGGCACGCGCAGGGGGGTGCACAATTGTGCAACCTGCATGCGCCGAGCCGAGCAGCCTACCTCTGTTCCCTCCAAGGCCACTCTGAAATCAGAGCAGCCTCAGAGGGAACTTTCCTTCTGCCCCCACACCTTCCCCTCCCTTCCCCTATAACCCGCCCCCAGCCTTAACTAAAACCCCCTGACCATTATTGAAGAAGTTACGCCTGCCTCCGGACAGGCGTAACTTGCACGCACCAGCTCTCCATCCCCAGGCCCTTTGGCTGTTCTGGAGGCCTTGGTCCCTCCGGAACGCCCCCAGGCCAACACTGCGCCCATGGCTCCACCCCTGGAACCCCCATTTTTTCAAGGCCCAGGACTTACGCGCATCCTGGGGCTTGCACGCGCCGCCAAGCCTATGCAAGACAGGCCCGGCACGTGCAGGGGGAGGCAGGGGTAGGTTTTCAGGGGTTGCGCACATATCTTATGCGTGCAACCCTTTGAAAATCTACCCCTTAGTGTTAGAGCTGTCGATTTACTTATTGTCCCCCTTCCAATTATTAGTTCAAATTTGATCATGTAATGATCACTAATGCCAAGTGGCTCCATCACAATTATGGCTCTCACCAAATCCTGAGTTCCACTAAGAATTAAAATAGTTCCCTCTCTCATTGGTTCCTGAACCAATTGCTCCATGAAGCAGTCGTTTATTCCATCCAGGAACTTTATGTCTCTAGCATGTCCTGATGTTACTTTACCTAGTCAATATTGGGGTAATTGAAATCTCCCATTATTACTGTACTGCCAAAGTGGTTAGCTTTCCTGATTTCTCATAGCATTCCATCCTCTGTCTGACTATTTTGTCCAGGTAGATTCCTATCACTATACTCTTACCCAACACACATGGGATTTCTACCCATATAGATTCCACTGAGCATTTAGTCTTTTATATGATCTTTATCCTTCTGGATTATACCGTCCTGTACATAAAGTGCCACACCCCCACCAAGTTGATCCTCCCTATCATTGTGATATAATTTCTACCCTAATATAGCACTGTCCCATTGGTTATCTTGTTTCCACCAGGTCTCTGAGATGCCAATTATGTCAATCTCATTGTTTATTGCTATACACTCTAACTCTCCCATCTTACTTCTTAGACTTCTGGCATTGGCATACAGACATTTCAGTGTGCTTTTTGTTTGTATTAATAACCTGCTTTTCAGTTGTTAGGGATAATTCGGAAATCTTTAGCTCAGGTGATTTTGTACGTATAGGCACATGGACTACATTTGCTTTTATTGGAACCTGTCTGTTGGGATGCCCTATCTATCATGTTTCATTAGTATCCTTGAAGGACACATTCCTCTGAACCATGAACTGCTGAGTGACTATCAGCTTTCTTCCTTGTTCCAGTTTAAAAGCTGCTCTATCTCCTTTTTAAAAGTTAGTGCCAGCAGCCTGGTTCCATTCTGGAAAAGTCTCCCCATTCCCCAAAAGGTTTCCCCAGTTCCTTACAAAACTGAATCCCTCTTCCCTGCACCATTGTCTCATCCACGCATTGAGACTCCGGAGCTCTGCCTGCCTCTGGGGACCTGCGCGTGGAACAGGAAGCATTTCAGAAAATACCACCCTGGAGGTTCTGGATTTAAGCTTTCAACCTAAAATCCTAAATTTCGCTTTCAGAACCTCTCTTTCTTGGAGAAATGTTGCCACTGCTGGTATTGTTTTGCCACATTATGGTACTATAGGATAATCATGCCATTGTTTTTACATACCTTTGCACCTCTCATGATGCCACTTTGGTGTTTTCCATACCCTGTACTCTACACTTTGCGAGTTTTCATGCCTCTGTGCAGATTGCTATACACTGCACTCTACACCCTGGGGTTTTTTATTCCCCCATGATATTTGCCATACCACACACTCTACCTCTTGAGGGTTTTGATGCCTCCATACTATTTGCTATACATACACTCTCCACCTTTGGAATTTTGATGTCTCTGTATTGTTTGCCATACCCTGCACTACACACTTTGGTGTGCTCATGCAACTGTTGTTGCTACTTTGTTGCTCTTTAGGGGTCTTCAGGTGCACATGTCACTATTGTTGGGGCCATTTGCTCCTCTCTAGGTGTCTTGTGGGGTTCGTGTCACTATTGTATGCACCCTTTGCTCCTCTTTCAATGCCTAGTATTTATGTCACTATTGTTGGCATCCTTTATTCCTCATTAGATGACTTATTTATTTATTTATTTATTTCGGATTTTTATATACCGACATTCTCAATACAATTATCGAATCAGGTCGGTTTACATATAACAAAACTTTCGCAACAAAGGCGTTATATTGAACAGCGTTTTCTTAACATATAACGTATAACATATGGCATATAACATATAACATATATGTATAAATAATAAGAATTAAATATTACATAGATAATAGTAGTAATAACTCGTCAACAAGACGTGGGTAAATGTTAGGCATGTTAAAAGCGAGAATAAATATCTAGAAAAATTGAAGGGGTGGACTAAATTGTGATATGAGGGTACATAGTCTGTGCTGATGTGCAAAAAATGCGAAATATGCATGAGTTGAGGAATACTGATGAATCAGAGTAGAAGTCTTAAACAGGTGTGTATTTCAGATCTGCCGTGGTTGGGTCTTGAGGGGGGTGAGGGTGATCTAGGATCTGTTGAAGGTGATCTAGGATCTGTTGTTGGGCTGTTTTTCTTTTTGGCCGATGTCTAAGAGAACTTGTGATTCTGTATATGTTTGCCTGAAAAGCCACGTTTTTAGGTTTTTCTTAAAAGTTAGATGGCAAGTCTCTTGGCGTAGATCCGGCGGTAGTGAGTTCCAGAGCGTGGGTCCAGCTGTTGAGAGTGCTCGTTTTGTTCGTGAGGTTTTGATTGGGGGAGCATATAGGGAACCTTTGTAGTTGTGCCTGATAGGTCTTTGTGATGTGTGAAGGCGGAGATGCGAGTTTAGATTTAGGTGGGCGATGCCCATGATATCCTTGTGGATCATTGATAGTGTCTTGTAGGTGATTCTAGCTTTTATGGGAAGCCAGTGTAGGCTGTGAAGAATAGGTGTTATGTGGGCTCTTTTATTAGTGTTGGTGAGTAGCCTTGCTGCTGCATTCTGCACCATCTGTAATGGTCTGGTGGATAAAGCTGGAAGACCTAGCAGTAGAGAGTTGCAGTAGTCCAGTTTAGACAGAATTATAGACTGGACTACTAGCCAGAAGTCACAGAAGTGAAGAAGGGGTTTCAGATTTTTCAGCACTTGGAGTTTAAAATAGCATTCTTTAGTTGTGTTGGTGATGAAAGATTTTAGGTTAAATTTGTTGTCGAGATGCACCTCCAAGTCTCTGACGGAGGTGGGTAGGTTAGTATTTAGATTTGAGAATTGTGTTACGCTTTGGAAGTTGGTAAGGGTGTGGTTTTCGTCTGGTGAGATGAAGAGGATTTCTGTCTTGTTTGGATTGAGTATGAGGTTCAAGCTGGATAGCAGAGAGTTGATGGTTTGTAAGCAGATATTCCAATGCGCCCAGGTTTTTTGTAGTGATTCTGTGATGGGCATGAGAATCTGGATGTCATCTGCGAAAATATAATGTTTTAGCTTGAGGTTAGAGAGTAAGTGGCAGAGTGGAAGCAGGTAAATATTAAATAGCGTAGGAGAGAGAGATGATCCTTGAGGTACTCCTCGAGTAGATTTGATAGGATGCGATTCTTCATTGTTGATTTTTACTTTGTAGAATCTGTTTTCCAGGAATGATTGGAACCAGCTATGTGCTTCTCCTTGAATTCCTATGTCGGATAGCCGCTCGAGTAATATGGTATGGTTAACTGTGTCGAATGCGGCGGATAGGTCAAGAAGAGCAAGGAGGTAAGGTTGTTTTTTTTCGAGATTGAGAAGGATGGTGTCAGATAACGATGTTAGGAGGGCTTCCGTGTTTTGAGATTTCCTGAAACCGAACTGGAAAGGGGAGAGAATGTTGTTATCCTCCAGGTATTCCGACAATTGTTTGTTGACGAATCTTTCCATCACTCTTGAGATAAGGGGAAGGTTAGCGATAGGGCGGAAATTTGCAGGGTCATCCGTTGAAAGGTTTGGTTTTTTTAGTAGCGGTTTCAAAACTGCTATTTTGAGTTGATCTGGGACCTTTCCTTGTAATAAGGAGCAGTTGATGATGTCTGCTATAGGTTTGGAAATGGTGTTGGGGGTCGCTAGGAGAAGATTGGAGGGTATGGTATCCAGAGGATGGGAAGATGGTTTGAGCTTCTTGAGAATAAGTTCGATTTCTAACGATGAGGGAGTTTCGAACGATGATAGGCTGTATTCTTTGTTATGTGGTGAGGTCGTCGGCTGTGGTACTGATGTTTGTTGCGTAGGGATGGGCTTGAGGAGGTTGGTGATCTTTTTATCAAAGTAAATTGCTAGTTCCTCAGCTTTGTTGGCTGCTAGTTCATCTGGAATGCTAGGTGGAGTGGGTTTAGTTAGGGAAGATACAAATGAGAATAGAGCTTTTGAGTCCAGTGCAAAGTTATGAATTTTTTTTGCAAAGAAGTCTTTTTTGGCTTTTAGGATGGCTAATCTGTATGTGTTGAGATGAGATTTATAATTTAGCGTTGTGATGGTGGAAGGAGACTTGCGCCAACTGTTTTCTTTACTCCGGAGCTCTTGTTTGAGGGTTTTGAGTGTCGGAGTGTACCACGGTTGTCTTTTTGCTTGAGGTGGTTTTAAGGATTTTGTGGTAGAGGGACAGGTAAGATCGGCGATCTCGTTTGTAATGTTGAGCCAGGAGGTGATAGCTGAGGATGCGTCTGTTAAATCCAGTCGGTCGAGTTCTGTGGAAAGTAAATTACTAAGATTATCTATGGGGCAGGGTTTCCTGTAACGTATAGTGGTTACTGGAAATATGGGACGAGGCTGGTCTTTAATTTGAAGTTCTGCCGAGATGACGTGATGGTCCGACCATGGGACTGGGACGCAGGTAAGGTTCTTGGTTGGTGTTATGCCATGGTTGAGAAAGATCAGGTCGAGGGTATGTCCTGCTTTGTGCGTGGGATCTTTGACTATCTGGTTGAAGCCTAAGTGTTTGAGAGCTGAGAGAAGGATATCACAGTTATGGGTTAGTGGTGCGTTGTTTACATGTAAGTTAAAGTCTCCCATCAAAATAGCTGGTTTGTCCTGTTTGCAATGTTTTGTTGTGAACTCAATTAGAGGTGAAGGGTCTGTGTCTAAAGTTCCAGGTGGTGCGTAAACTAGGGATGTGAATCGTTTTAGGACGATTAAAATTATCGTCCGATAATTTTAATATCGTCTTAAACCATTATGGAACACAATACAATAGAGATTCTAACGATTTATCGTTATAAATCGTTAGAATCGTGAGCCGGCACACTAAAACCCCCTAAAACCCAACCCCCGACCCTTTAAATTAAATCCCCCACCCCCCCGAAACCCCCCCCCCCCCCCCAATGACTTAAATAACCTGCGGGTCCAGCGGCGGTCCGGAACGGCAGCGGTCCGGAACGGGCTCCTGCTACTGAATCTTGTTGTCTTCAGCCGGCGCCATTTTCCAAAATGGCGCCGAAAAATGGCGGCGGCCATAGACGAACACGATTGGACGGCAGGAGGTCCTTCCGGACCCCCGCTGGACTTTTGGCAAGTCTTGTGGGGGTCAGGAGGCCCCCCCCAAGCTGGCCAAAAGTTCCTGGAGGTCCAGCGGGGGTCAGGGAGCGATTTCCCGCCGCGAATCGTTTTCGTACGGAAAATGGCGCCGGCAGGAGATCGACTGCAGGAGGTCGTTCAGCGAGGGTTCCGGCGCCTCACTGAACGACCTCCTGCAGTCGATCTCCTGCCGGCGCCATTTTCCGTACGAAAACGATTCGCGGCGGGAAATCGCTCCCTGACCCCCGCTGGACCTCCAGGAACTTTTGGCCAGCTTGGGGGGGGCCTCCTGACCCCCACAAGACTTGCCAAAAGTCCAGCGGGGGTCCGGAAGGACCTCCTGCCGTCCAATCGTGTTCGTCTATGGCCGCCGCCATTTTTCAGCGCCATTTTGGAAAATGGCGCCGGCTGAAGACAACAAGATTCAGTAGCAGGAGCCCGTTCCGGACCGCTGCCGTTCCGGACCGCCGCTGGACCCGCAGGTTATTTAAGTCATTTGGGGGGGGGTTCGGGAGGGTGGGGGATTTAATTTAAAGGGTCGGGGGTGGGTTTTAGGGGGTTTTAATGTGCCGGTTTTGCGATTTTACGTTTTTTTGATTTTTCACGATTTTTCACGATATTTTACCCCCCCAAACGGCAACAATATGATTCCCTCCCCCTCCCAGCCGAAATCGATCGTTAAGACGATCGAGGACACGATTCACATCCCTAGCGTAAATTAAAGCTATTTGTAGATGGTCCGAATTGAAGAAGGCAATTTCAGTCTTGTTTATTGTTGTAGATAATTGGAGTGAGAGTCCTAGGCCCTTTTTTGTGGCTAAAAGGATCCCTCCACCCCTTTTTTTGATTCTAGGGATTGAATGCACATCATATTTATTTATTTAAGTTTTTTTTATATACCAACATTCAGGACGATAGTCCCATCATGCTGGTTCACAAGAAACAGGGGTGCAATAATAATAAAACTTTACAATTTGAACAATAGTGCAGAAAAGCAGTTACATATAACAAGGAAATCAATAACTTGGAGTGAGAAGGAAAATGAAGATCAGATAATTATATATATGTATCAATAGCATTGAATAGAGATGGTTGGGTAGCTGGTTTAATAGAACTGTGTCTGTGGGTTTCAGCCATGTTTCTGTGATGGCGCAAATATCGGGGTTGTTGTCTGACAGGTGGTCGTTGAGGAGGTGGAGTTTTTTTGTGATCGATTGTGCATTGAATAGTGTGAGCGTGAATAATGTTAATCCTAGCGTTTGAGAGATGGGGGAGATCATGATTGGGATCAATCTCTGTTGTCGTATGCCTAGAATCCTGTGTTTATTGGGTTTGGGTTTAGGAGTGTAATGGATAGTAGGTATCGGTGTAGGGTGCATGTTAAGGTGGTGGTGTGTTGAATTATGTCCTTACTTGAAATCCGGAGATGTGGTAGAGATGTCGGGGGGCTTGAAGCTTGTCTAATGAATGATGTGTGGCTGTCTGACGAAGATTAGAAGAGTAGTTGCTAAGTGGATGGTAGATGAATGGATGATGGTAAGGTAGATGATTGGGTGCAGGAAATTTGTTGGATGCTTGGATGAGAGCTGGAGACTTCTTGGGTCAGTTGAATGCTGGGTTAGTGAGTGGGCAGCGGTTTGGAGTATCCTCGAGGCTATTGGTGTCGGTATGAGAGGGAGGTGAGTCTGTCTCTGTGGGTTCGTCTATGGTTAGTAGGTTAGGTCCGCTGTAAGGGCACTGCTTTCGTTTCCGCTGGCTGCAGGCTGTCGTGCTTACCTTGAGACTCAGCAGTGATTGAGGCCTGGCTTCTGGGCTGCTCTTCTGGGCTGCACTAAGGGGCGCACAAAGGGGCCAGCCCCTTTGTCGTGCCCCTTCGGCGTGCGACGCTCGGCGTGCGACGCCTAGGCGCCGCGTTGGATTTAAAGGGCTCCTGGCCCTGCTGCTATTGGCGGCTGGTGGTAGGTCTGATTGGCTGTTTCCGGCCCGGAGGAGGGCTGAGGGAGGCGCCTCGGGTCGCGGCTCGGTGCCTCGTGGTCGGCGCTGGGGGCTGCCGTGGGGCAAGGGTGCGATCAGGCCTTACCCCGGTGGGCCTCGGCGCCGGCTGCGCAGGCCTCGCAACGATCGGAGCCGCTGGAGAAGGTAAGAGGCAGTTTTAGCGTCGCCGCGGTGGATTTAAATGGCTCCTGGCCCTGCTGCTATTGGCGGCTGGTGGTAGGTCTGATTGGCTGTTTCCGGCCCGGAGGAGGGCTGAGGGAGGCGCCTCGGGTCGCGGCTCGGTGCCTCGTGGTCGGCGCTGGGGGCTGCCGTGGGGCAAGGGTGCGATCAGGCCTTACCCCGGTGGGCCTCGGCGCCGGCTGCACAGGCCTCGCAACGATCGGAGCCGCTGGAGAAGGTAAGAGGCAGTTTTAGCATCGCTGCGGTGGATTTAAAGGGCTCCTGGCCCTGCTGCTATTGGCGGCTGGTGGTAGGTCTGATTGGCTGTTTCCGGCCCGGAGGAGGGCTGAGGGAGGCGCCTCGGGTCGCGGCTCGGTGCCTTGTGGTCGGCGCTGGGGGCTGCCATGGGGCAAGGGTGCGATCAGGCCTTCCCCCGGTGGGCCTCGGCGCCGGCTGCGCAGGCCTCGCAACGATCGGAGCCGCTGGAGAAGGTATGTGGTGCACATGCTATTAGTGTTGGTGATTTTGGTTTATTCTCTTTTTTAGGTGTCTTGTTGTGCTCATGCCACTTGTGGCATGCTTTTTTACTAACATGCACAAGTAGGCACTCACTATCATAGGCATGGGCAATGCAGCAGAGTGGCTCACCATGTGATAGTTTCCACACTGTTGTGTGCATGTGGGTAAAACTAGAATCATCAGGGATAGGTGAACAAAACATTAAATACTCATACAGAAATGAGATATATGGCAAAAAAGGCACTATTTGGAAAGCTATGTACACTAATGCTCATAGTATGGGGAATAAATCCCAGATCTAAAGGCAGTTATGGAAGAAGCTGATTTAGATATAGTATCTAGGGATGTGAATCGTTTTAGGACGATTAAAATTATCGTCCGATAATTTTAATATCGTCTTAAACCGTTATGGAACACAATACAATACAGATTCTAACGATTTATCGTTATAAATCGTTAGAATCGTGAGCCGGCACACTAAAACCCCCTAAAACCCACCCCCGACCCTTTAAATTAAATCCCCCACCCTCCCGAACCCCACCCCCAATAACTTAAATAACCTGCGGGTCCAGCGGCGGTCCGGAACGGCAGCGGTCCAGAACGGGCTCCTGCTCCTGAATCTTGTCGTCTTCAGCCGGCGCCATTTTCCAAAATGGCGCCGAAAAATGGCGGCGGCCATAGACGAAAAAGATTGGACGGCAGGAGGTCCTTCCGGACCCCCGCTGGACTTTTGGCAAGTCTCGTGGGGGTCAGGAGGCCCCCCACAAGCTGGCCAAAAGTTCCTGGAGGTCCAGCGGGGGTCAGGGAGCGATTTCCCGCCGCGAATCGTTTTCGTACGGAAAATGGCGCCGGCAGGAGATCGACTGCAGGAGGTCGTTCAGCGAGGGTTCCGGCGCCTCACTGAACGACCTCCTGCAGTCGATCTCCTGCCGGCGCCATTTTCCGTACGAAAACGATTCGCGGCGGGAAATCGCTCCCTGACCCCCGCTGGACCTCCAGGAACTTTTGGCCAGCTTGGGGGGGGCCTCCTGACCCCCACAAGACTTGCCAAAAGTCCAGCGGGGGTCCGGAAGGACCTCCTGCCGTCCAATCGTGTTCGTCTATGGCCGCCGCCATTTTTCAGCGCCATTTTGGAAAATGGCGCCGGCTGAAGACAACAAGATTCAGTAGCAGGAGCCCGTTCCGGACCGCTGCCGTTCCGGACCGCCGCTGGACCCGCAGGTTATTTAAGTCATTTGGGGGGGGGTTCGGGAGGGTGGGGGATTTAATTTAAAGGGTCGGGGGTGGGTTTTAGGGGGTTTTAATGTGCCGGTTTTTCGATTTTTCGATTTTTAACGATTTTTCACGATATTTTACCCCCCCAAACGGCAACAATATGATTCCCTCCCCCTCCCAGCCGAAATCGATCGTTAAGACGATCGAGGACACGATTCACATCCCTAATATCTATCATGGAGATCTGGTACATAGAAATCCACGACTAGGAAATAGATATATCCAGTTACAATCTATTCAGGAAGGACAGTTAGGAAGGAAAGGAGGAGGCATAGCATTATATATAAAGGACAATATTAAAGCAACAGCATTGCTGGGCTTACAAGGTGAGAAGAATGCACTGTAAATTAATCTGGAAAGAAGGAATGGAACATTTATTTATATTGGTGTAATATACAGTCCTCCATCACAGAGGAGATGGGTAGAGATTTAATGGAGGATAGTCACAGGATTGCTATGAAAGGAGAGGTGCTGCTGCTAGGTGATTTTAATCTTCCAGATGTTGATTGGGATATTCCAGCTTCCGTATCCTCTAGAAACAGAAAGATCCTGGATTCTCCTCAAGGAGAGCTGTTCTATCAACTGGTAATGGAACCTACATGGGAGGGGATGATACCAGACCTGGTGCTTAACAACAGGGACAATATTTCTGATGTTGTAGTGGATGATCCTCTGGGAACTAGTGACAACTGGATGGTATGGTTCAATATTGGTATACCATAGATGAAGGTTCATTCTAGGGCAAAGGTCCTAGGCGTCAGGAAAACTAACTTTCTCAAAATGGGGGGGGCTCCTTAAGAAGTTGTTAGCTGGATGGGAAATCCTAGGGTAAGTAGATGGGCAGTGTACAAAACTAATCTTTTTGTTAGGAATGTAAATATAGGGAAGAGGAAGAAGAGACCATTATGGCTTTCCAAAGAAGGAGCTCAAAAAGGTAAGGAAGAAAAGGTTAGCATTCATAAACTACAAGAGATCACAAAAAGAGGACGACAAAAGAAAAAATCTGGAAAATTTAAGAAAATTTGGGAAAGTAGTCAGGAATGTGAAAATTCAAATATAAGAAAAAATAGAAAATATGGTAAAATGGGGGAGAGAAGACTTTTTTTTAGATAGGTTAGGATTAGAAGGAAGTATAGAAGTTGTATTGTGAAACTCAAAGGTGAAGAGGAGAAATATGTAGCGACTGATGAGGAAAAAGCAAAATTGCTTAACAAATATTTCTGTTCAGTTTTCACTGTAGAAGGTCCTGGAGGAGGACCACATAAAACAAATACAAATAAGATTGGAAGTGAGGTAAACGTCAATCAATTTTCAGAATAGTGTGTTCAAGAGGAGCTAATTAAACTTAAAAGTAGATAAGGCGATGGGGCTGGATGGGATAAATCCGAGGGTACTAAGGGAACTTAGGGATATGCTGGCAGTTCCACTGGCTGACCTTTTCAATGCTTCTTTAGAGTCTAGAGTGGTTTTGGAGGACTGGAAAAGAGTGGATGTGGTTCCTATTCATAAAAGTGGAAGTAAAGAGGAGGCTGGGAACTACAAGCCAGGTAGTCTGATCTCTTTGGTGAGCAATCGCTGCTAAAACAGAGGATAGCACAATTTTTGGAATCTAATGCATTGAAACATCTGAGGCAGCATAGTTTTACCAAAGGTAAATCTGATCAATTTCTTTGATTGGATGACCAAAGAGTTTAATCAAGGGAGAGCACTAGACACTTGACACTAGACAGCAAGGCCTTCCACATGGTTCCACATAGAAGACTTATTAATTGAACACCTTTTGCATGGATCCCATTTTGATTGACTGAGTTAGATACTGGCTGAGTGGGAGGCAATAAAGATTACTTTTAAATGGAATTTTCTCTAAGGAGAAGCTTTTTACAAGCTGTGTACCTTAGGGATCAGTCCTTGGTCCGGTTCTTTTCAACATTTTTGTGAGCATCATAATTGAAGGGTTATTGCGAAAGGTTTGTCTTTTTGCTGATAATAGCAAAATCTGTAACAGGATGGACAGCCAAGAAGGAGTGGAAAACATGAAGAGGGATCTAGCAAAGACTGAGGAATAGTCTACGATCTGGCAGCTGAGATTTAATGATAAAAAGTTCAGAGAAATGCATTTAGACTGCAAAAACCCAAGGGAAAGGTACAGTATTGGAGGTGAAATTCTTCTAAGCACAAAGGAAGAGAGGGAATTGGGAGCAATTGAATCTGATGATCTTAAGGTAGACAAACAGGTGGATAAAGTGATGGTAAAAGCCAGAATGATGCTTGGCTGCATAGGAAGAGGAATGGTCAGCAGAAAAAGGAAGATGATATTGCCCTGCATGAAGCCCCACGTCATATAATATATACAATTCTGGAGACCCCATATTCAAAAGGAAATAAACAGGATGGAGTCAGTTCAGAGGGTGGCTACTAAAAGGTTCAATGGTCTTCATTCCAAAGCATATCAGAATAGTGTTGTGGTTCATTGTATTAAGAATGCTTAAAGCCACTAGCTATAGAAAAAAAGCTTTTTAGTAATGCTATAAAATTATATAAATATTAAATATTAAATAATAAAGTACCTTATGGAGAGGCAGATTGCCATGCAAGGCTTGAAAACTCCATCTCAAATGTTTTTACTGATAAAAAAGCATTATATAGAATTATAGTTGTATATTTCCAGCCCCTAAATTAAGTTACATAATTGTCACCATTTATATGATTGGCTTTCTATTATAAACAAATAATCTGAATAACTGTATGCTAATTTGTTCTCATTCTCTAAATAAATTAATCCTCATCTCATATATAAATGTTTTCTTGGAATTTGCCAGAATTAGCAACCTTATGCTTGTTCTATAATTTCAGATGAAATGTAAACTGTCCGTCCCTGTTTTTAGATGGAATTTCAAATAAACTCATATCAGTTCATAATGTTCTACAACCTTATAGTTCAGAATCTTTATCTAGCTTATAGCATCTGACTGCCTACATAAACAATTACAAGGTTGTAACACAAATGTCATGTTACAATGTTATATTTGTTAGAAATGATAAAGGCTGCTTATAAAAAATCAAAAACTTAGAGAGAACAGGAATAATGACTTTTTGTGTAACATGTCAAAAAGTGTTTCACTGAGAGTAAGTACCTATGAGCACCCATATCAATAGATTTAAAGATCTAAATATGTATACCCTAAAGGAAAGGCGAGATAGGGGAAATATGATACATTCAAATATCTTAAAGGTTTCCATGCACAAGAAGTGAACATTTTCAATGGAAAAGAGGCTCTAGAATGATGGGTTATGAGATGAAGTTAAAAAGGGGGTAGACAGGAATAATCTTAGGAAATATTTCTATACAGAGAGAGTGGTGAATGTGTGGAACAGCATCCAAGTGGAAGTGGTTGAGACAAAAACAGTACCTGAATTCAAGCAAGCCTGGGATAAATACAGGGGATCTCTAAGGAAGTGATGAGAATTATAATGCTAAATGTATTAGAAGGATGGGCAGACTGGATGGGCCATATGGTCTTTTTCTGCCATCATGTTTCTATGTTTTTAACATCAAGAGTAGCGCAGCTTCACCTTGCTTGGTCCTCCATCCTGTCTTCTTGCCCTCTTCTCCCACCTTGACTCTGTCCTGGTTACTACCTCAAGTATTTCTTGGTTTCTTTGCTATCTAGTTTCATTGCAGCGATTTTCAATTGGCCATAGTCTTTGAACGATAAACAAACAAAAGTAACATTTTTGATTAATTTGTGGGTACACTCCTTTAGTTTCTTGGGTCCAGGAATGAAACAAAAATGGTCTCATTTGTTTGATTTTACCCATATGTTTCCCTACTATACACTGAACTAAGGATTTCAACATATTATCCATGATGACACCTAGATCCTTTTCATGGGTAGTGATATCTAATATGGAACATCATGTAACTACAGTTTAGTTTATTTTACCCTATGCACAAAATGTTATATTTGTCTACATTAAATTTCATCTGCTATTTGGATACCCAGTCTTCCAATCTCACAAGGGCCTCCTGCAATTTTTTACAATCCACTTGTGACTTATCAACTCAGAATAATTTTGTGTCATCGGCAAATTTGATCACCTTATTCATTGTTCCCTTTTCCAGATCATTTATAAATATATTAAAAAGCAACAATCATAGTACTCTACTATTTTTCTTCAAGTGAACTAGTTCACAGTGAATGAACATTGACTCCTATCCTATGACTATTTTTCTCAGGAGTCTCTCATGAGGGACTTTGTCAAATAACGTCTGAAAATCCAGGTACACTATAGCCACCAGCTCACCATTATCCACATTTTTATTAATCTCTTCAAAATAATGTAGCAGTTTGATAGAGTAAGATTTAGAGTAAATCCAATTTGGTCTTATCCCATTAAGCTATGTCCATTTATATGTTCAACACTAGCATCTGGTTCATCAGTCTATAGTTTTCCAATTGCCCCAAGCCCTTTTTAAAGATTGGGCAGCCTCTATCATATGACAGGGGCTGCCTAATGGCATCATAGCTCCTGTCACATAATGCTAAAGGGCAGCTAGCACCATTTTGAATGAGGGCCACCACCAGGCTGGGAGTGGCAGGATGCCCCCGGGCCTCCTTCCCCCCGCTAGACCACCAGAGCAGTATTGGTGAGTCCTGAGAGGGTCGGTGGGTGGGAGAGGATGTTCAGCTGGTGGCAGGGTTCAATATTTTAATAAAGAGGCCAGGTTCAGAATTTAAAAAATAAACAAAAAAAAAAGACGACATAAAACAAAAACGATCTGGGGTAGACCCAAAACAGCTCACCACCAAACAAAACAAAACCCGCAATGAAATTTTTTGGGGCTACCACCCTCATTTTTTTCACATGTAAAATATAAACATTTGTGTTTTTAAAATTGGTAGAAAAAGTACATGCTTTCACTGTGTTGCAGATATTTGTACATAAGGAAACATATATACATGTGTTAGAGGTAGACATGCGTGTATGTTATAATCTGCGCATACCTGATACATGTAGATTAAAAAATACTATACTATATCTCTGTATAGCCATATACTTGTATATATGGGGCTGCACAAAGTTATTTGAAAGTCACCCTCCCTGTCTTTCTACAATGGTCTTGTCCTCCCTAAGTGCCCTTTTTATCCTTCAGTAACCTAATCATTCAACCGCTTCCCTCACAGGTTTTCTGTGTTGGATGTATTTGAAAAAGTTTTTGTTATGAGTTTTTGCCTTTACGGCAAGATTTCTGCAGATTCTTTTTTTCTTTTTTGCCTATTTTATCAATGTTTTACTTATAACTTGCCAGTGTTTATGCTTTTTGCTGTTTTTTTTTTGCCTATTTTATCAATGTTTTGCTTATAATTTGCCAGTGTTTATGCTTTTTGCTATTTTTTTTTTTTTTTTTTGAAAAATGTTCTTTTGGCTATAATAGCCTCTTTCACCTCACCTTTTAAGCATATAGCTGAAGACAATTATGATGCCTAGGAGCAATCCAGACATCTCACTTTTCAAAGACAAACTATGAAGAGCTGACCATTGCTCCACTAACCTCTGTAGCATTACATACGTGGAACGCCACCTGGTGCCTTTATCCTGAATGAGCTTTTGCAGAGATGCCCCCATTGCTTCCTGCATGTCATGGAGCTACTACTCATAAGAACATAAGAATATAAGAAAATGCCATACTGGGTCAGACCAAGGGTCCATCAAGCCCAGCATCCTGTTTCCAACAGTGGCCAATCCAGGCCATAAGAACCTGGCAATTACCCAAAAACTAAGTCTATTCCATGTTACCATTGCTAATGGCAGTGGCTATTCTCTAAGTGAACTTAATAGCAGGTAATGGACTTCTCCTCCAACAACTTATCCAATCCTTTTTTAAACACAGCTATACTAACTGCACTAACCACATCCTCTGGCAACAAATTCCAGAGTTTAATTGTGCGTTGAGTAAAAAAGAACTTTCTCCGATTAGTTTTAAATGTGCCCCATGCTAACTTCATGGAGTGCCCCCTAGTCTTTCTACTATCCGAAAGAGTAAATAACCGATTCACATCTACCCGTTCTAGACCTCTCATGATTTTAAACACCTCTATCATATCCCCCCTCAGCCATATCTTCTCCAAGCTGAAAAGTCCTAACCTCTTTAGTCTTTCCTCATAGGGGAGTTGTTCCATTCCCCTTATCATTTTGGCAGCCCTTCTCTGTACCTTCTCCATCGCAATTATATCTTTTTTGAGATGCGGTGACCAGAATTGTACACAGTATTCAAGGTGCGGTCTCACCATGGAGCGATACATTTTCCGTTTTATTCACCATTCCCTTTCTAATAATTCCCAACATTCTGTTTGCTTTTTTGACTGCCGCAGCACACTGTACCGACGATTTCAATGTGTTATCCACTATGACACCTAGATCTCTTTCTTGGGTTGTAGCACCTAATATGGAACCCAACATTATGTAATTTATTTTATTTATTTATTTATTTATTTATTTAACATTTTTATATACCAAAATTCATGTAGCAAAGTTACATATCATTTCGGTTTACATTATAACAGTTAACAGGCATATAAGAATGCGGTTACATCGAACAGGTAGGATAACTTGGATCAATGAACTGGGGAGTAAATTATAATGATTAAGATTAGGTAATAATATTCTATAACTGAAATCTGGCTAAGTAAATTGGGAGTCCTGTTTCAAGGAGCACATTGATGGGCGATTATTGTTATGTATTAAAAGCTTGTTCGAATAGCCAAGTTTTGAGTCTCTTTTTAAAGGTGATTGGGCAAGGTTCCTTCCGGAGTTCTGAAGGTAGAGAGTTCCATTTCGCAGGGCCTGCTGTAGATAGAGATCGTTTATTTAGCGAGGTTTTGATAGGTGGGGCAAGGAGAGTGTCTCTATAAGCTGCTCTCATCGGTCTGGATGTAATATGTGGTTGTAATGGGATGTTGAGTTCTAGTGGAATGAGCTTGTGTATAGATTTGTGAATGATTGTGAGAACTTTATATGAGACTTGATAGGGAGCCAGTGTAGGTTCCTTAGGATGGGGGTAATGTGGTTTCTTTTGTTGGACCTAGTCAGAATCCTGGCTGAAGCATTTGTAATGGTTTTATGGTGTTGGCTGGGAGGCCTAGTAGAAGGGAGTTGCAATAGTCGATTTTTGAGAAAATGATTGCTTGAAGAACTGATCGGTAGTCTTGGAAGTGGAGGAGGGGTCTGAGGCGTTTCAGGACTTGTAATTTAAAGAAGCCATCCTTCGTGGTGTTATTAATAAATCTCTTTATGTTTAATTGATTGTCCATGATGACTCCGAGGTTTCTGACTTGAGAGGAGAATGAAGGTTGACTGGTGGGGAGTATGTTGGACATTGCATAGTTGCTGTCCTGTGAAACGAGGAGTAATTCCGTTTTGTTGGGATTAAGAATTAAGTTGATGCTCAAGAGCAGATTGTTGATGTCTAGGAAGCAGTTGTTCCAGAATTCTAGTGTTTTTTGTAGTGATTCTGTTATTGGGATGAATATTTGGACATCGTCAGCATAGATGTAATGGGTTAATTTTAGATTGGAGAGGAGCTGGAAGAGCGGTAAAAGATAAATATTGAAGAAGGTGGGGGATAAGGAGGATCCTTGAGGGACTCCCAGAGAAGCGTGAACAGGGTGTGATTCGTTATTGCTAACACTGACCTTGTAGAATCTGTTATGTAGAAAGGATTTGAACCAGCTGAGAGCCGTGCCTTTAATGCCTATATCAGATAGCCGGTCCAGAAGTGTTGAGTGGTTTACCGTGTCCAACGCGGCCGATAGGTCAAGGAGGATGAGTAGACCGGGTTGTTTTTTATCTAGATTCAATAGTATTGAGTCTGTTAGAGAGATTAAGAGCGTTTCTGTGTTTCGGGTTTTACGGAAGCCGAACTGAGAGGGGGCTAGTATTTGGTTATCTTCAAGATATTCTGAGAGTTGCTTATTAACAATTTTTTCTAGGATTTTGGAAATGAAGGGGAGTTTGGCAATTGGACGGTAGTTGGCAGGATCATCGGGAGACACGATACGATGTGTGAACGGTTATCGGTATAAAAAAGACATTAAATAAATAAATAAATAAATAAAAATTGCGAGTTTTAAAGAGTCCGGTACTGATCCTTGTATTAGAGAACAGTTGATGATGTCAGCAATTGGTTTGATGATTGTTTTTGAGCTGGCGATGAGTAGGTTCGCGGGGATCACGTCAGTGGGGTGCGAGGCAGGTTTGAGCTTCTTTAGGATTGTTTCAACCTCTAAGGAGGATGTTGGCTCGAAGTTTTCCAGACTAATGGTCCGTTGAGTGTTAGTGTAGTATGATGGTGGAGGAAGAAGGGCCTTTTTGGAAATTAAAGGTCTAATCAGATCTGTGATTTTTTTCTTAAAGTACGTGGCTAGTTCTGATGCTTTACTGGCCGCTTGGTCGTCTGGGATAGTCGTGGGGAGAGATTTGGTGAGAGATGAGACAAGGGAGAATAAAGCTTTCGGGTCAAAGATGAAATGGTGTATTTTCTGTGAGAAGAAATCCCTCTTTGTTTGGAGGATGGATATTCGGTAGTGGTGCATGAGGGATTTGTAGGTTTCCAAGTTTGCTGGGGACGGATTTTTTCGCCATGCATGTTCAAATCTTCTAAGATCTTGTTTCAGTGATTTTAGTTGAGGGGTGTACCAGGGTTTCTTGTTCTTCGACTTAGAGTTGAGAGTTTTTGAAATTAAAGGGCACGTTTGGTCTGCTACATTCTTGGTTATTTTGTTCCAGGAGGCTGTGGCTGAATTTGCATCCGTGAGGTCTAGTTTGTCTAATGCAGATGATAGTATAGGGTTGAGAATTTCTGGGTTGCATAATTTCCTGAATTGGATTGTGGTTTTTTGTGGTGGTGTGAAAGTGGGTTGGATAAGTTTGAGAGTTGTAGTGATCAGGCTATGGTCCGACCAGGGGACTGGGGAGCAAGTCGTAGCTGAGGCAGTGGTTATACTTTCATTTATGAAGATTAGGTCCAGTGTATGACCCGCTTTGTGCGTCGGATCTTTAATAATTTGTTTGAAACCCATATACTGGAGCGAAGTGAGAAAAGTTTCACAACTGAAGGATTGTGGGGATTTATCCACGTGGAGGTTAAAGTCTCCCATTATTATAGCGGGGATGTCTGAGTTGATGTGTTTGGCTAGGAGTTCGATCAGAGGAGACGGGTCCGATTCTAGGCTTCCTGGGGGGGCATAGGTGAGGCCGATTTGAAGGTGTTTAGATTTGAAAAGAGCGAATTCTAGTGAGGTAGATGAGTTTGAATACTGTAAAGATAGCCCTAGCTCCTTTTTTGTGGCTAGTAATAAACCCCCACCTCTTTTTTTGAGTCTGGGGATCGAGAAGATGTTGTAAGCGTGTGTGGGGAGTTGGTTGATTAGAGCCGTCTTCTAGTTTCAGCCATGTTTCAGTAATTGCGCAGCAATCCGGATTTGATTCTGTTAGTCGTAGAGGAGATGAGATTTTTTTGTGAGTGATTGTGCATTGATTAGTGTTAATGAGAGTAGCGTGAGGCCTAGCAGTTGGTTTAGTTGTGATGTCATGATAGGGATGATTCTTTTTTGAATGAAGTTGGGATTGGTGTGGTCTTTTACTGAGTTTCTCCTTTGGTTGTAGATAATCGGTATAGTGAGTGTGTGCATGAAGAGTTGAGGCTGGGGGTTGCTAGTGAAATTCCAAAGGAAATTTATGGAAGTCTGGATGGGGTGCTGTAGTCGTCTGGATGGGTGCTGTAGTCTGTATGGTCTGGATGGGTGCTGTAGTCATCTGGATGGGTGCTGTAGTCTGTATGGTCTGGATGGGTGCTGTAGTCGTCTGGATGGATGGGTGCTGTAGTCGTCTGGATGGGTGCTGTAGTCTGTATGGTCTGGATGGGTGCTGTAGTCGTCTGGATGGGTGGGTGCTGTAGTTGTCAGGATGGGTGCTGTAGTCGTCTGGATGGGTGGGTGGGTGGCTATATGCATCACCTTGCACTTATCCACATTAAATTTCATCTACCATTTGGATGCCCAATTTTCTAGTCTCACAAGGTCTTCCTGCAATTTATCACAATCTGCTCCACCTTTCCAGCTCCAATAAAAATGTCCCCTTATTTTCCTGCCCTCCTCTATCAGGTCCTTCAGGACTAAGCTGACGTATTCCTCCTTGACCCCCAGGGTGTTCTTTACTGTCAGGTGCAGGTCCCGAACTTCCACTGCCTTTTTCATATTTATACCACTGTCTTGTCTCTCGCCCCCTTTTCTCTGGCTTTCCTGTTGCTGTTGCTGCTGCTTTCAGTGGTAGGCTAGGGTCCCAGGCTAGTACTGGTAGCTGCCCCTGAAACCAGCACTAATGGGTGTTCTTTTATAAATGATGGTGCAGACCTTCTGTTCATAAGACGGCTTTCTATCTTTCTTCTGCTGGTGGCCTCACGATGGTGAATGCATTCTGCAGTTTGCTGGTCCTCTCTAAATTGCCTCTGCACCTCTGAAGATCTCTTCTCCCTCTCTGGATGCTTGGAGCTGGATTTGAGGTTGAGGTTTTACCAGAAGGGATAAGGCCAGGGGCATCTTTTCATGTTCTCCAATAACTGCTCTTGATGTCTCCAATAACTGCTCTTCACGAATGTGCTCTTTGCCCCAGCAGTATCACTTCCTGCTTCATGAGGCTGCTCACTATAGGATATCTTGCCAGTACCTAGGCTCCCCAAACCCTCCTGAGTTATTAGAAGTTTAATAACCCCTGACTCTCAGAATCCCTTACAAGGCTCATATGAACCAGTATTTTACATAGTAACATATTAATGACGGCAGAAAAAGACCAAATGGACCATCCAGCAAGTTTCTTATGGTAGTAACTGCCGCTCCATGCAGGTTATCCCCATATTTCTTTTAAGGGTAGTAACTGCTGCTTCGTGCAGGTTACCCCATGCCTTATGTTAAGGACAGTAATACTACTAGCATCATTTTTACGGGGCGAGCAGCCTTGATAATTCATACAGTGCTGCTGCTTGAACACGCTTTCCTTTGGACTTGGCTGTAGAACCCGTCCTGTGCTTGTCCCTAATGTCTGCGTATCGGTACCCCGGACTGTGTTTCTCCAGGTATCTGCTGCAGACGCTTTTAAGAGATATCAGGAGGAAGGACTGTGCTGCTTTTGGATGCTCCACTCCTCGTGCCCCTGCTCCTTCCTGTAGCTGTCACTCTCCACTGACTCTGTCTTCTCCTGACCCTGAACGATAGGAGCAAACATGATAGTGGGAGCAGAAGCACTGCAGCTTGAGTTTATTCTTGCCTAACCCTGCTAAATACTTTTTTTTTTTTTTGCTTTGGCAGGAAAATCCTGGATTTATCACTGCTATCATTACTGATACTGCTCATGTTTACCATTGATCCCTTTGAAAGAAAACCATTCCTTTCTTATTGTTGTTCCTACTATTTAGGGATGTCCAAGGAAAAAAAATTGTTTCATTTTTTGTTTATGTTTTTGATTCCCCCCACCTTTCCTGGTAGTATTTTCTTTAATGTTTATTTTGCTTTTGTCCTATGCAGAAATGTAGAAACAAAATAAAATTTAACCCCTCCCCCCACTAAAGCAAAAAGAGAAACAAATGAAATGGGGCATCCTCAGGCCCCCTTGCACCCCATCTTACCCATCCCCAAAATGCCAGGGTCAGGAATCCCCCGGCTCCCACTTACCTGTTCTGTGAGAGTCCTACGTGGCCTGCTCCCATCCTTGAGGCCTAGGCCCAGAGCTTGGCCTGAGGCCAGATCCTGGTGCCAAGGCCTAAGCCCAAAGCCATGGTCTGGCCCAAGGCCTGGTCCTGGTGCCAAGGCCTAGGTGTAGGCTTGAGGCTTAATCCTGCTGGCAAGACCTAAGCCTGACACCGAGGCCTGGCATGAGGTTCAGTATCACCGCTGAGGCCAAGACCAAGCCTTTGATGTCTTTATATTTTTCTTTTCGTCAAAAAAATGATGCATCCTCTTTTCAGACACATTGCAATGACATCACTGCAGCTTATCCTTAAAGCAGCTCATCCTTAAAGCAAGAAAAGAAGAGATCAGAGGCCTAGTCTAGGCCTAGATGCCAGGATCGGGTCTTGGACTGGGCCATGGTATTGGGCCTAGGCCTAGGCATCAGCACCAGGACTAGGCCTTGGACAAAGCCCTGTATTAAGCAAAGGCCTTGGCTCTAGGACCAGACCTCGGACAAAGTCCCAGTGTTGGGTCTAGCCTAGGCAATGGGACCAGGCCTTGGGCCAGACCCTGGCATTGAACCTAGGCATCAGTGGTGGGATCAGGCCTTGGATTAGGCTCTGGTATCAGGCTAAGGCCTTAAATTTTTACCTTTTTTTTTTCAAAGCAAAATGAAAGTAAAACCAAAAAAATCTTACTTGTTTTTCTTTCATTCCATTTTGAAAACAACATGAAATAAAACAGAAAATGTTAACGTTTCTTATTTGATTTCAAATGAATGCACATCCCTACTACTATTTCTAATGCCATTTTTTGTTTACTGTGGTATGATGGAATTTGACCCAGTTACTCAATCATTAGTCAGGACTAGGGGTAAATGTAGTTTACTCTATTGTAGTATACAAGTACTTGTATTATGTGGATTGTGGACAGTCTAAAGACATACAGACAGCATACAGATAACACGTCCAGTGTCTTGTTAAAAGATGTGCCACAACTTGAGACATTGCTTGTGGAAAAAGAGTCACACATACACAGTGTAGGCTGTGTTTATTGACTACTTTTTTCCAATTGCAAAAAGTCAGAGTCAAGAGAAACAAGCAAAAGAAAAAAAAAAAGCTTCTTTCCGGTCACTGCAGCAATCTCTGGTCCAAGACACTGCAGCTGTTAAAATAAAAACAGATCTTTCTCTGGGCTCTGCACACAGACAAACGGTGGGCTGATGTAATAAGCTGTGGTAGACCTGCCACATGTTTGTGTGCGTGGTATTACACATGTTTTTCCATGCTAATCTTACACATGTATGTAATAACGCGGTTAGCAAGGGAAAAATGTGCTCATAAACTCGCTCAAAAAGTCATGGCTGGTTTACCATGAGTACAATGCAGAGAGCCACACTGTTGTAAGTGTGGGGTTTTTAGCGTCTGGGTCAGGGGAAGAGTTAAATCTAAGTGCCTATCTGGAAGTCAAAAAATTAAACTGCAGAAGCCAGAAGAGAGAGAACAGGCACATGTCAGAAATGATGAATGCTTTTGTAGCTCCTTCCACATCTCTGTTGCATTTCCCCTGCTCACTGGCATCTGCCATTATAGCTCCTACACGGTCGGTGACGGATCATGAAGGGGTTAGATATTGCTCTACCCACCTTCAGTCCCACTCCCGGACCCCTAACTCACTACTGTCTTGAAAGTTTTCAGCTGAGAATCAATCACAGGTCACCACATTAATTCGGGTTTCTATGCGGTTTATTGCAGAGGGCCTTCAGCGCGCGTTTTAGGGTGCACAACTGTGCCGATATTTGTTTTGCTCAAATTTTCTGCACGTGTCTCATTTGCATGCCATCCCCTTACTACATCCCGTAGAGGCGCCTGCTTTTGCTGCGTGTGCTAAAAAATCTACACGGAGACAACTAGCGCCGATTTTACCCACGGGTCTTATTACATCTGCCCCGCTGTTTCTTACTTCTTCAAGTTAAATGATACAGTAACTCCATAAATGCGAACAGAAAGAAGATTGCAATTGCTCCACTTAACACAGTGATTCTGAGTAACAAGAGGAAGCAGCACTTCTCTTTAAGTTTCTCCTTCATTATGGGTTCTCTACTCTATTTTTATTGGTGTTCTTTGGTCCTCATTTGGAGCCTTGGGTCATTCTTGCCGTTGTGGGTGGCAACGTTGTGCCTCTCACAATGCTTTGGAATCTTCAAGCCACAGTTTGTGCTGCTTTGGCCCTGTATCGCAGCCTTGGGGTATTTTTCTTTTTGCTCCGTATGGGACTTTGTTCCCCTCTCATGGTGCCTTATACCACTCATGCCACTCTTGGTATTACCTCTTTTAGTATATTGGGGTTTTCATGCCACTGTTGTTGGTGTCCGTTACCCCTCTTTTGGAGTTTTTCGGGTGTTCTTGCCAGCCTTCGTCTGCTTTGCTCTTCTCACCATGCCTTGGGGGTGTGGCTGCCTCTCTTTTGGTGACTTTGCCCTGTCATGATGCCTTGGGATATTCATTCCACTTTCGGTGCCACTTTAACACACTCTTGGTGGGTTTGGAGTATTCTTCCCTATTCTGATTATAACTACCTGCAAGATTGGAAAAAGCTCACTTTTGGAACCCAAAATAGGATACATTGCTTTCCCATTGATTTAAAAGAGAAAAGAATGCATGAATAACATGACTCAACATTATTTTTAATTTATTTGAAATGAAGAAAATGAAATGAATTCAACAGGAACAAAAGTTGTTGCAACACATATCCCTAACGTTCGGTGACCTTTGGCACTTTTAAGGCACCAGTAGACATCATGCAGTCTTGTTAGTGATTTACAGCCCTCTCTATTTTGTTGGTTATTGAACAAAGAGTGTTAGGGCTGTTGCCTGTGGCTTTCTTTTTATATGTTTAATGTTATATAATAAGCCATACTCAACCCTCTAAAAACTATTTTTTTAGGAAACTGTTTACATAACTAATGAATATGAGGTAATAGAAACATATACTAATTAATTTACTAAACAACTGTTTTTAGAACACTGTAAAATATGCTTGACTGGTCTCACAAGTTTTAGTTCTGAAAGAGAATAGATGTATTTTCTACAGGCTCAAAGCTATAAAAGGGAAATTTGTCTTGTATATTATCTAATAGGCCTTCCAGAACTGAGGCCCACAGGAGGTAAGGCTAACAAAATTAATATGCAAAGAAGTTCAACACCAGGGACCTATAATTTTCTTGCAAATGGTTTCACTTTAAGGATGAAACAACACAAGACAATACCAATTTCTTTTCTTTTCTTTTTTTTTTTTTTGCAAATAGATGAAGCTTTAAAAAAAAATTAACACATGACAGCAGGTGGGAAGAAGCCATGCAAGTAGATATTCAAAGTAGGAAGACTGCAAATTTGATTTGCCTAGCATTCCACCAACTGATTTGAATTAATTGATATGTTAAAAACAGGGATGGCAGATATATTTAATTAAAGAGAAATTGACTGTCATGCAGAAGTGAAGTAAACATTTAGTATATTTATCCGATCATTATAAACAAACACAAAATAAAAGGTTTAGGGTTATTTAATATTTGATTTCCCTCTATATGCTTTAGACATCTAAATGAGATACAAATAAAGTTTACTTCTTTTATAGAAATAAAAGTCAACACATGTAAATAACATAATTAACAGAAAATCTTATCCAAAACATATATCTATATGAATCCATAAATCCCATTTCCCTCCACATATAAAAATGTTTTCTTTCTCATTGCTTTCTGGTCAAGTTCCTACTGAGAATGCCTGAGTGAACAACCTGAAAGTGAACCTGATTTGGAAAGTGCAGGAAATTTAACTTATCCTGCAGTTTTCAAGGCACTGAACTTCAAAGTTTTGGATCAAAATAGCTAAATGCTGTCCTTCTGATAAATGTAATACAAACCTTCTGTAGAGAGGAAATAGCCAACATTCTGATTGTGATGATATAAGGACTCTGTCAGGCTGATACAACTGCAGGTGATCAGTCATGTAGTACAGAAAGATCCAATGTTAATATTTAAAGATTAAGCACAGAACTTTAACATTCATTTTTTTTTCAACTTACAGCCAATGGAAATTCTCTAAAGCAGGAGAGAGATGCTCATATCTACTCCTCCTGGTTAGTAATCTGGTTGTCATGTTTTATAACAGCTGATACTTTCTAATACTGTTAAAGGGTAACCCCTGGTAAAGTAAATTGCAATAGTCCAGCTTGCTTGTCACCAAGGAATTAATATCGTAACAACTGGAGACTGAGATTAGGCCAAAGTTGATCTGTCAGATGAAAATTGTATAAAACTGATCACAACTGTGGAAATCTGTTGAGACGTGGTAAACTGAGAAACAATTTTGATTCCAAAATTGAGCAGTAAAGGAATCCCCAAAATATGAAGCAGCATAATAAGTAGATTTTTCCTCCTCAGCATCCATAAGGCAAAAACATAGAAACATAGAAATGACGGCAGAAGAAGACCAAACGGCCCATCCAGTCTGCCCAGCAAGCTTCACACATTTTTTCTCTCATACTTATCTGTTTCTCTTAGCTCTTGGTTCTATTTCCCTTCCTCCCCCACCATTAATGTAGAGAGCAGTGATGGAGCTGCATCCAAGTGAAATATCTAGCTTGATTAGTTAGGGGTAGTAGGGGTAGTAACTGCTGCAATAAGCAAGCTACACCCATGCTCATTTGTTTTTTCCCAGACTATGTTATACAGCCCTTATTGGTTGTTTTTCTTCTCCCCTGCCGTTGAAGCAGAGAGCTATGCTGGATATGCATCGAAAGTGAAGTATCAGGCACATTTGGTTTGGGGTAGTAACCGCCGTAACAAGCCAGCTACTCCCCGCTTTGTGAGTGCGAATCCTTTTTTCTTCTCCCCTGCCGTTGAAGCTATGCTGGATATGCGTGAAGTATCAGTTTTTCTTTTCCCCTGCCATTGAAGCAGAGAGCTATGCTGGATATGCATCAAAAGTGAAGTATCAGGGACATTTGGTTTGGGGTAGTAACCGCCGTAACAAGCCAGCTACTCCCCGCTTTGTGAGTGCGAACCCTTTTTTTTCTTCTCCCCTGCCGTTGAAGCAGAGAGCTCTGCTGGATGTGTGAAGTATCAGTTTTTCTTCTCCCCTGCCGTTGAAGCAGAGAACTATGCTGGATATGCATTGAAAGTGAAGTATCAGGCTTATTTGGTTTGGGGTAGTAACCGCCGTAACAAGCCAGCTACTCCTATCTACATGTTACTTAAGTCTGAGGGAGAACAGCCAGACAAATACCACTTGAAGACATCAATTCAAATTAGAAAAGACTCTTGTTGGTGCCCTATCAACATAAACCACGTTGCATGTTGTCAGCAAACAGATGACAATCCATTCCAAAATCAATTTTAAGTTTTGCTAGTGGCATGGATTAGGGATTGAACAACATGAACATAATAACCTTAAGGGTCTCCACACGTTAGCCTGTGCAAGGATAATGCCCCTTCTAATAGATGCAGTGAGCACCATTGCTTAAGAATGAAGTAGATCCAAAGTCTGGTGACCATGGAAGAAGTAGAGCATGGTCCAAAGGCTGCCAACAGACCAAGCTAGATTGAAAGGGCATCTTTGGTAGTTACAATTTATCCACTAGTGCTAACAACATAGTTTATGTGATGTGATCAGCCCAAAACTCTGATTGAAGTGAATGAAAAACATTATTTTAAGTCAAGTAATCCTGTACTTGAGAATATACCAACATCTTGATAATCTTGGATAGAAGAAGACGATTTGACATAGACTGGTAGTTTGCAACACTGCACCTACCAGAGGAGCTCTTCTTAAGAATAGGTTTAACCACTGCTTGTAACATATCCTGCTTCGCTGATCAATTGATAGTGTATTTTAGGGTGGGGGGGGGGCTTATACCTTGAAGAAAGAGTTTTACAAATTTTGCTGGAGCTGAGTCAAGTTTAAAAGTGTTAAGATAATTGCAGCAACTAATTTTTCTACTTGTAAGGCAAATACCCCCTTTAAAAAGCCACCTACATGTTTCTTTTCTGGGGAGATAACCCACTTGCTTGGAACTCATCAAAATGGGCTGCCAGACTGTTTTGAATCTCCTTAGTCAGAGGAAAATAAGGGATAGATTCATTATACTATTGCATGCAGGAGGAAGAGGGGTGTGTTTTATGATAATAGCCTATTTATTGCAATGTGTGCTATCTTACGGGTAGATCTTAAAAACATACACGCGCACGTACTTTTGTTCGCGCACCAGGCGCAAACAAAAGTACGCGTAGCCGCGCGTATCTTATAAAATCCGGGGTCGGCGCGCACAAGGGGGTGCACATTTGTGCAACCTGCTCGCGCTGAGCCCAGAGCGCGCTGCCTGTTCCCTCCGAGGCTGCTCCGATTTCAGAGCGGCCTCAGAGGGAACTTTCCTTCGCCCTCCCTTCCCCTACCTAACCCACCCCCCCGGCCCTATCTAAACCCCGCCCCCCTTACCTTTGTTGGCAGATTTACGCCTGCTGAAAGCAGACGTAAATCTGCGCGCCAGCGGATTGCTGGCGCGCCATCACCCGACCCAGGGGCTGGTCCGGAGGCCTCGACCACGCCCCTGGGCCCGCCCCCGAAACGCCGCATCACGCCCCCGAAACGCCGCGTCATTCCGAAACGCCCCCGACACGCCCCCGACACTCCCCTTTTACGAAGCCCCAGGACTTACGCGTGTCCCGGGGCTCTGCGCGCGCCGGCAGCCTATGCAAAATAGGCGCGCCGGCACGCGCAGGGCATTTAAAATCTGCCTCTTAGCGTAGGAATTACCGCAAAGTGCATTAACTTTTTCACACTTTGCAGTAATACCACAATTATTGCATGAGAGAAAAAGAGAGAGAGACTAGCAATAAGGCCCTTCTAGTAGTTAGCTAAGCTATTTATATCTCTATAGGAAGCCCACCTAGTAACTTGAGGAGAGGTTTAGGTAGTAGTGAGGGGTTAGGGGCCACTTTGACATGCAGAGTGAGACATACGAACAGAACAGTACACTCTTGTGAAGATTTGATGTCTTTCGGAGTGAGGAAACCCACATAAAGATGAGATTTGTACAATGTTCTCTCAACCTAGCTTGATGGACTCTCTACCTGGGTAACATCAAATCTTCACAAGAGTGTACTGTTCTGTTTGTACGTCTCACTCTGCATGTCAAAGTGGCCCCTAAACCTTACACTACTATCTAAACCTCACCTCCAGTTACTAGGTAGGCCTCCTATAGTAGCATAAATAGCTGCTTACTATGGTGCCACCCCCAGAAGCACTCTCTGCTCTTCCATCTCAGGCCCTCCTCCAATACTCCCCCCCCTCTCAGGGCCCTTCCCCAGCCTAAAAATGCCCAAAACACAATTTGTGAAAAAAATCGCAATTTGTATTATGGGCATATCGCACAGCTTAACGCCAATGAAAAAGATGTAGTTATTTTTGGCGTAAAAACTGTATGATATGGCTTCGCAAAGTGTGAAGCCAGCCCACTTTTCCAAAATTCCCACCCCCCAACTTCTCCCCTTTTAAAAATTAGCATCACACCATGCGTTATGGTGCTTTTCGCATGCATTAAGGCATTTTTTCGCATGCGAAAAAACCTTAACACATGCAAAAAGGCCATATCATGTTGGAAAATAACCTCCTAACTTAGATGTAGGCTATAAATCCCATTGTTACTGATCTTAACCAAATCATTATTTATTTATTTATTTGATTGTTTTTTTACAGTCATATCCTAAACCTATAGAAGATGGTTTAAAGTGGTTTATAAAACACATTACACATTAAAAAATGTAATACATACTAAAGATAACATAATACTAATGAAAACAATGAGATATTTCTAAGCTCAGTCTAACACAGTCAGATTAAAAGCTTTAGGAATCATGACCACCTACTCTTCTTATCTAGAACAGGAAACAACAGACCAACTAATGGTGTACTCAGAGGCTTTACCATTGCTCCTCTCACAGTCAATACTTCTCTACCTCCTAATTTAATGGACCTGCTAGGGGACAAGACAATGGCAAAGGCTCAAAAGGTTTAAAGGATGACTGAATAGAATTTATTTTGTCTTCAAAAATGATGCAAGTTTTCACTGGATAAGGGACAATGAACACAAATTAATCAGCTCTGAGGTTCTTGTTTAACCAGTTGGAACAATTTTCTCTGCCAATTGTCCACAAGTACTAATTTATTTTAAATAATTTCCATCTTAGTTTCTGTGATTTTATTTTATAATAAATGCAATGGACCCTACTTGGGGTTTATTCAGAAAAAATATTTCAGTAGAAACCCAGTTTGACAATTTGTAATCACAGCATTTTATATTACTTTTATCCATTAGAACAATGTAAATCAAAATACTTTAGAAATTGCTTTCAGACATACTGTTGCGCTGGGACAGGAAGAGTGCAAGGGTTGAGAGGTGTGTGCCCCTGCGCTAAGACGTACCTTGTCTGGGAGTGGAGATGGCCAGACCCCTGCCGACCTGCATGCCTTGGTGAGACCAACCACGCAAGTTTGGCCTCTGAGTGGTCCTCCAGCTACTCCAAGCCCTTTTGGACCTGCCACAGGGAGCAGCAGAGGCGGCATGCCAGACATGAGGCAGGGCGCAAGGTAGACAAAGGCAAAGGCACTGGAGCTTGGATCTTGGAATGAAGATGAAGACTGGAACTCACACTTGAGGAGATGGAGGCAAGAGCAAGGAGCTCCGAAGACCTGGTCACAGTTCAAGGAAGAAGCTCGGAGACGGGACTCGGAGCCAGATACCTGAAGACTGGAGGGTGGCCAATGTAACCCCAATATTTAAAAAAGGCTCCAGGGGCGATCCAGGTAACTATAGACCAGTGAGCCTGACTTCAGTGCCGGGAAAAATAGTGGAAACTATTCTCAAGAACAAAATTGTAAAGCATATAGAAAGACATGATTTAATGGAACATAGTCAACATGGATTTACCCAAGGGAAGTCTTGCCTAACAAATCTGCTTCATTTTTTTGAAGGGGTTAATAAACATGTGGATAAAGGTGAACCGATAGATGTAGTGTATTTGGATTTTCAGAAGGCGTTTGACAAAGTCCCTCATGAGAGGCTTCTACGTAAATTAAAAAGTCATGGGATAGGAGGCGATGTCCTTTCGTGGATTACAAGCTGGTTAAAAGACAGGAAACAGAGAGTAGGATTAAATAGTCAATTTTCTCAGTGGAAAAGGGTAAACAGTGGAGTGCCTCAGGGATCTGTACTTGGACCGGTGCTTTTCAATATATATATAAATGATCTGGAAAGGAATACGACGAGTGAGGTTATCAAATTTGCAGATGATACCAAATTATTTAGAGTAGTTAAATCACAAGCAGACTGTGATACATTGCAGGAGGACCTTGCAAGACTTGAAGATTGGGCATCCAAATGGCAGATGAAATTTAATGTGGACAAGTGCAAGGTGTTGCATATAGGGAAAAATAACCGTTGCTGTAGTTACACGATGTTAGGTTCCATATTAGGAGCTACCACCCAGGAAAAAGATCTAGGCATCATAGTGGATAATACTTTAAAATCGTCAGCTCAGTGTGCTGCAGCAGTCAAAAAAGCAAATAGAATGTTAGGAATTATTAGGAAGGGAATGGTTAATAGAACGGAAAATGTCATAATGCCTCTATATCGCTCCATGGTGAGACCACACCTTGAATACTGTGTACAATTCTGGTCGCCGCATCTCAAAAAAGATATAGTTGCGATGGAGAAGGTACAGAGAAGGGCAACCAAAATGATAAAGAGGATGGAACAGCTTCCCTATGAGGATAGGCTGAAGAGATTAGGGCTGTTCAGCTTGGAGAAGAGACGGCTGAGGGGGGATATGATAGAGGTCTTTAAGATCATGAGAGGTCTTGAACGAGTAGATGTGACTCGGTTATTTACACTTTCGAATAATAGAAGGACTAGGGGGCATGCCATGAAGTTAGCAAGTAGCACATTTAAGACTAATCGGAGAAAATTCTTTTTCACTCAACGCACAATAAAGTTCTGGAATTTGTTGCCAGAGGATGTGATTAATGCAGTTAGTGTAGCTGGGTTCAAAAAAGGTTTGGATAAGTTCTTGGAGGAGAAGTCCATTAATGGCTATTAATCAATTTTACTTAGGGAATAGCCACTGCTATTAATTGCATCAGTAGCATGGGATCTTCTTAGTGTTTGGGTAATTGCCAGGTTCTTGTGGCCTGGTTTTGGCCTCTGTTGGAAACAGGATGCTGGGCTTGATGGACCCTTGGTCTGACCCAGCATGGCAATTTCTTATGTTCTTATACCCAGAGATGGGACTCTGAGCTGGAGTACTGAGGTGGGACTCAGTGGAAGGGAGGTTAAAAGCCGGGATCAACAGGAGACTTGCGCAGCCAAGGAGACAAGGACATCAGGAACACTTGGAAGACAGAACATCAGGACCACTTGGAAGATGAAACATCAGGACCACTTGGAAGACGGAATATCAGGAACACTTGGAAGATGAGACATGGAATCCAGAGACCAGGAACGCCAGGCAGGAACAGGGAGCGGAGGAGTCCTAGGGAAGACTAGTCCCAGATGACTAGCTCCTTGCCAAGGCCCTGAAGGAATGGCTGAAGAGCCCTTTTGTAGGGCTGATGCAGCAACTCCCTGGGAGGAGCTACCAGGGGGACCACACCTCCCTGTCCCTTTAAGAAGGGGAGAGAGAGGTGCAGCCTCATCCCTTAGGAGGGGCAGGAACAGGAAGTCCAGGACCCTGAATTGCGGCCATGCTGCCGGCCGCAGCAGGGGAGCAGGAGGAGCTGGAGAAGGTCCGCAGGCAGGCCCCAACACTGGAGTGGCGGCGTCTTGCCACTAAAGACAGGCTGGGGGCGGCCCCAGCTGCAGCAGTGGTCGGGGACGAGGCCCTCCCGGGCCACGGAGCGAGGATGACATCAGTGGCTCCTGCTGTGAACAAGGAGCAGAAGTCCGCTGCTCCTGCCGTGGTGAAGAGGAGTTACTTGGATGGTCCGGGGGCAGCTCCTGCCAAGGGAAAGGCCCCGGCTTCTGCGGCCTCCAGGCCGCAAAGGTAAGAGGCGGCTCGTGGCTCCTGCCATGGGCCGAATCGCAACACTTACATTCAGGGGAAGAGCATTTTCATACTAAGCTTTTAAATATATCAATGTCTTGTACAGTTAAATATTTTTAAAGCAATAGCAAACTTGTTTGAGCATTTAACTTTTAGTCGTTTAATGAGAGTAGCTCGGGGTGGTACATTGTAGTTTGCTTTAAGCAGGACTGTTTTATCAAATATATTCATGAATTTGAAAACTGGCCTTCTTGCAGCATTATTCATAACAGTTTGTCACAGGTTATGTGATTTAGAACTGTAAAATGTTTGCTGTCAAGTATAAAGGAGAAGGAGGAGAGGATGTATGTGGGGGTTGCGGGGAGGAAAAGAACGCAAGTCTTATCTTTCACATTTTCTAATTTTTATGCATCTATAAAAATATTATAACCAGCCAGACAAACCTATCTTTTATCAATTACTATTAGTGGTTAACAAAAAGGAAGGAGGGAGGTTTATAATAACAAGAATAAGTAGAAGGGAATCCCAGCCTGCTGCCAGTAGCGTGGTAATGGACTGGGTTGACCTTCATTCAAGAAGGGCTGTGCCCTGTGTTGGGGAAAGGGAAGGAGAGATTTGGTTCTTTATCCCTCCTTCTCCTCTTGGGAATTTTGAATCCTGCTGGGGGCTGGAGAGCTCCTGGTTGGTTTGTTCCCACAAGTTCTTTCTGGTTGGTGTGGTTCTCCCCATCTCCATTCTCTCATTTTATTTTCCTCTTGCTTGGTTTCCATTTTTTCTCACCCTCCCTCCTCTGTTCTTGGCCGATTATTTGTAAAATTTTATTGTTGAAGTGGTGGGTTGACTGAGCCCTGGTTAATTATTATGTTGAGTGTTGGGTAGTGGGTCCATGTCTTGGGGGGCGATGATTTCCCAGGCAGCTGTGGGTAGGTCTGGTTGTTGACCACACTGTGGGACCTTCTGTTGGCCCTGACGCATGACAGTAGTCCACCAGAGCAGCCTTGGAAGGTGGAGGTAGTTGTTAGTGGTTTACTGCTTGGTTGAGGCAGTAACTGCTCCTAGGTTTGAGTTGGTAAGAATGATGTATTAGTTTTTGTTTGTATTTCAGTTTATACTGTATTCTGAGTTTGGGTGGATTTTTCAATAAACTGTGGCCTTGTTTAAATCCATTTATAGAAATATTCATGCTTTTTGGAGTTGGGGGGAAACCGAAGATGTCCCAAATGTTACACACTGAAAAGAAGTACTAAAATGTATTATATAACCGGGGCTAGAGATCTAACTATAATAAAGAGGAACTTTGACCCTCTCCCTCCCTGTACTCTTCAGCTCTGCCCTTTTTTTCTCTTGGTATGGGAATTGAGCTCTGCCCCTCTCTTTCCCCCACACTCCTCTCCAGGTCTGCCCCTTTTTCTCTCTGTATTGTCCAATCCACTTTCTGTGATGGTTCCACCTGCTATGCAACCTCCTTTCCAGCAAAGATCATCAGCGAGCCTCACACATAGCTTCTCTAGCCAGATCACCTGATACGGCAATTCCAGCCCTGCTTAACCCAGCCTGTCCATTCTCTTATTGCCTCTTCATTGAGTCACATTGTCTCCCTAACCTGGCCGACCTTGTCTTTTTATTATTATTTATTTATTTGTTTGTTTATTTATGCATTCCAAAATAAATACAGAGAATCAATGTTGCACAAAAACAAAGAGAGGAAAGCTTCAAAGCAATAATAAGGGAGGAAAAAAGAAAAAGTCCTCTCATGAATCAGGTCCAAAATCAATAGCGGAGGAGTAGAAAATAAGCGGAGATAAACAAAGTGAGCATAGTAGGGATGTGAATCGTTTTTTGACGATTTAAAATATCGTCCGATATATTTTAAATAGTCAGAAATCATTAGGGCCACGATACAATACCAATTCCCCCGACTGATCGTCAAAAAATCGTAAATCGGGGGAAGGGGGAGGGCAGGAAAACTGGCACACTAAAACCCCCTAAAACCCACCCCCGACCCTTTAAATTAAATCCCCCACCCTCCCGAACCCCCCCCCAAATGCCTTAAATTACCTGGGGGTCCAGTGGCGGTCCGGAACGGCCTCCTGCAATTGAATCGTGTTGTCTTCAGCCGGCGCCATTCTGTGCCGCCATTTTGCAAAATGGCGGCGGCCATAGACCAACACGATTCGACTGCAGGAGGTCGTTCCGGACCCCTGCTGGACTTTTGGCAAGTCTTGTGGGGGTCAGGAGGCCCCCCCAACCAGGCCAAAAGTCCCTGGGGGTCCAGCGGGGGTCCGGCAGCGATTTCCTGCCGCGAATCGTTTTCCGTACAGAAAATGGCACCGGCAGGAGATCGACTGCAGGAGGTCGTTCAGCCGGGGTCCGGAACCCCGGCTGAACGACCTCCTGCAGTCGATCTCCTGCCGGCGCCATTTTCCGTATGGAAAACTTGCTCTTCTAGAAGATGTAAAATTTCCATCAAATATTTTCTCAAAATAACATAGGGACGTTCACCCATACCTTTTTCTTCAAAGAAATCCCTCTCATGTATTATCACTGCAGTAATAGATTGAAGTTGTTGATCATCTTGGCCCAAAGACTGCAGCTTCCCAGAGTGTTCTGACAGAATCCATTAGTGGTCCTAAGCTACAGAGTCCAGTCTCTGAAACACAACCTTAACCTTTTGATAATGATCCATCAATGACTGAGACAAATCAGCCACCAAATCCCACAATGATTCAATCATCACCACCGCTGGTTTGGGAGATACAGAAAAAACACAAAAGGATAACTCATCCTCTGCCAAGGCTAAAATAGGTGGCATTGTCTCCACTAAAATTAATATTCTGGGAAACATTGATAGTTCCATCGAAATCTATGATTCAGCACAAACGGGCAATGAGAGAAGTCCAGGATCAGCTGGAATGGCGTCGGTTGCTCCCTCCATGTGGCATCTATGATGAGGTCATCATCGCGCACCTCAGCAACTCCAACCGTATCCTTAGATCAAACAGCCGCTGTGAACAAGTATCCAGCAGGCTATGATATCTTCCCCAGGAGAAATCAGGAGTCCTCTGCTCCTCCAATGGGACTCAAGGCCTACCATGTTTCCATGATCGACAAAATCTCCTTGATGGTTCTGAGTTGAGTGAGTTCATGGAGTGAGATAACGCCCTTCCTTTACACTTAGCTGTCATCCTAGTGAAGAAACAACTATACCAAGACAACTTGAAGAACAGGGGAGAAATACATTTGCTTATGCTGCCATCTTGGCTCCACCTCTCCCTCTCCCCGACCATCCTTGTCTTGCCTTGTGGCCTACATTGGCTTTCTGCCTTTCCTTTTGGCCTACTTTGGCTTTCTACCTTGCCTTGCAGCCTACCTTAGCCTCTTGCCTTGTCTTAGGGCCTACCTTTGCCTCCTGCCTTCCTCTCTGGAATTCCAGGCCTACCTGCCTTGCTTTGGACCTTTCCAGACCTTCTGACCTTGTTTTGTGGCCTTTCAAGCTCACCTTCCATGCTCAGTGCCATTTTGGGCTTTCCTGTCCTACCTTGTGACCTTTGGGCCTTCTAGGTTTTCCTAGCCAACCTTGTACTCTGTTTGGGCTATCTTGTTTCCTTTTGCCTATCTAGTTCTGTCCTTGTTCAGTCCTTGTCTAGTCCTGTCCTTTTTCAGTCATTGTTCAGTCCTGTCCTGTCCTTGCCCTGCCCAGTCCAGTCCCTTGTATGCATTCCCAGGTCTTGCCTTTGTCTCTTGTTCAAGCCTGCCCTTGATTCCAGCCTTGTCTCCAGCCCTGCTGGTACCTAGCTCCAGTTATCAGTCTGTATCTAATTCCAGCTGTCAGTCTGTATCTATCTCCAACTCCCAGCTTGTGCCTGTATCCAGCTCCCAGCCTTTGCCTGCATCACCATGATGTTCTCCATGAGAAAAGTCCGACTGGACCCCAGAACCCAAGTGGTCAACCTGAAGGGGAAGGAGCTGGCTAGGCAGATTATCAGCCCTAGTCCTGCCTTGCAATCCTGTGTAATTCTGCAAGGGGTGATCCCAGATTCCAGCTTACCAGACTATGACACTCTCTACTACCACATATGGAAATTGTTCTCCAGTCTTCTCTCCAGCTCCTCTCCTCTCTCTCTCTCTCTGTCTCTGAATAGTCAGTCCATTCTCTACTACAATATAATATACCCAAGTTCAGTATATACTCCCTACTAACAACACACATCTCAATTACACACTTCCTACACTTCATAGTATTTCTCTTTCCTTGGATGGGCTTTTACTACTAATTAATGTATAAACAATGGACTTGATTTTCAAAATAACTTACATGTATAAAACCCTATTTTATGTGTATCAGTGGCATTTTGAAAATCGGAGCCCAGTGCTCATAAAATCATCCACATGTGTGAGTTGCATGTGTAGTTTTATGCACACTGAGGACAAGCGTTCCAGGATGTGGAATTGTTGCACATACAGTATATGGACAAAAGTGTACACGCATAAGTTAAACCCAGTGAAGAAGTGGTGTAACTTTACATGACTGGATGTATACACTTTGACAATTACTCCGACCAAAATGATAAACAGGATGGAATGGCTCCCCTATGAGGAAAGGATAAACAGGTGGGGACTCTTTAACCTAGAGAAGAGATAGCTGAGATGAGATATAATCTTGAGAAGAGAGGAATGTGGAAAAGTGGCATGTGGTCAGAACTTTCATGGGATTCAATGAATCCCCAGCCATCAATATTTTGTGTGTTTGTGTTTGTGTGTATGTGTTTTTTTCATCATCTGCAGTTGCTTCCATTGGTGAAGTTTGGAGGGCATTGCCCCCTCAAATTTAGGAAGACAAACAGAGGCCTGGCAAGATGCCACAGAACCCATCCCATGGCAGCCAAAGAGAGCAAAAGAGGCCCAGGAGGCTGCCACAGAGCCCATCATACGGTAGCCAAACAAGAGACCCAGCAGGGCCTAGAATATAAGCCTGAGAAGAGAGGGGGAAGCCCAGTAAGTATGTATATGAGTATAAGGGTTTGTGTGTATATGAGAGAGAGAAAGGTAGAGTGTGTGAACCCCTATGTAGGTGTGTGTGAGAGAGAGAACCTGTGTGAGCATGTGCATGAGATAGAGAGAGTGTGAGTGTACATATGTGTATGAAAGAGAAAGAGAAAGCGTGTGTGTGTGAGAGAGAGAGAGAGAGAGAGAGGATAATGTTTGTGCAGCCCCCCAATCTATGGCAATCTCAGAATGGCTGGAAATTTAAAAAATCCTAGGAGTGGACAGCGGAAGATTTCTAAATCCTTATTATTTTCAATATTGTATGTTATTTGAAGTGTTTGCTGTTTTGAAATATTATATTGATGTTTTGGAAAATGTATATATATTTTTTTGAGGTTTTAGTTATTGGATGTTCTATTCATTGGTTGTTTTTAAATATTTATTGATTTTATTAATATGGTTTTACTATTATGATTGATGTTTTATATTTCTTGATTTTATTGTTTGTTGGTCCCTTATTCTATCTTTGGAATGGGTCTGTCTGTATTCTAAATATGTGAGAGAAGTGAGGGATTCTGCTAGTTTTTGCACAGGTGTCTATAGCAGTCCAGCATATTCTGTTTTCAATAGGAGGTGGATTGGTTTTCTGGAGTCTGATGTAATGTTTGCAGTGCTGCTCTTTCCTGGGTTGTTGGTTTGGGTCCTGGGAGTTAGTATTGTTTTGATATGGCAGATTTGTCTCTTGGGTGTAAACTATAATCTTGGCAAGCTGTGATAGCTTTTATTGGATCTATGTAAACATGATTCATAAATAAATGTGCGTGTGCTATTGAAACAATATAATATCTTTAGATGTGAATGTCTCTGTACTGACATCGGAAGAAATGACCTATGTAGTATTAAAAGCTTTTATACAATACTTTTAGATGCATGTATTTTTATTTTTCAGATATTTTTAGGCAGCCTGACTTATTTTGTTTCCCTAATCGAGCTGTATTGGTCTTTTAGACTCTGATGTAATATTTGCAGTGTTGTCTTTTACTCTTTTGAGTGCTGACAGTTAATGCTATTTTGGTATGGGAGGTTCACAATATTGTAATTGTTTATTCACGGCTTTCTGAGGGCCAAGCCCATACCCAATACATGTTACAATAGGCCTAATGCCATACCACAGACAAACACCCAAGACAGGGGTGCACCACAGGACAGATAGGCAAATGGACAAAGAGAACAAAACCCACAAACAGGATAGGGCCAAAAACTAGGCTAAGCAAGACCAAAAAAAAAAAGAAAACAGGGCCAAAACTAGCCCACAAACAACAGGAAGAAATAAAACATAGGCAAAGACACAGCACAGAGAGCAGGCCACAGTAATAGGGCAAACACTTAAAGCAAGGACAAGGCAGAGTCCAGGAAACCAGAGACTGCAACTTGAGCTAAGAAGACCCAAGCTGAGGCAGGGAGCAACACATGAGGTAGACTTATATGGGAATGGCAGTGCTGAGTCATGCTGTAACATGGCTATCAGCAGAACCTCCAAGCCATAGGAGCTTGGAGGACTGAGGCAGCATGAACATGACCTACTGAGGACCTCTGCTGGCTGGTGGGCAGCACTGCAACCAGTACCTTCACAAAATAAGGGGGTCATTTATCAAAGGCTTATCGCACGCGATACGGCCGTATCGTGTGTGATAAGGCTCTATTGCATGCGAAAAGGGCCTTTTCACATGCAATATCGTGCAAATTAGGGGACGGGGAGGAGTCGGGGTGGGGAGGGGGCAGAGTCGGTGGTGTCTTCGCTGCCTGCAATAATGTTACTAACATTATCGTCAGCAGTAGCGCGCCAAACAGCACCACCTTTCATGATGGTGCTATTCGGTGTGAAAGCCGGTAGCCGGCGCACCGTCGTGGTGCGAAGGCTGCGGGCTTTTGCAGGTCCGCCTCCCCCCTTCACCCCCCCATCCCCCCCCATTTTCGCAGGATTCATCATTCTGCGAAGAATGATAAATCCTGGCCTAAATCAGAGAAAATATTTTGACTCTGCACATAATTAAATTGTGGAATATTTTGCCATAGGATGTAGTGAAAGCAATTAGTTTAGCTGGATTCAAAAAGAGTTTTGATAAGCTCCTGAAGGAAAAGTTGATAAATCATTATTAGCCATGTAGACTTGGGAAAACCACTGCTTTTCCTTGGTTATGAATAAGAAGCGTTGGATCTGTTCTATTCCTGCCGGGTACTTGTGACCTGGATTGGTCACTGTCGAAAACAGGATGCTGGGGTTAATGGACCTTTGACCTGACCTAGTATGGCACTTCTTATGTTTCTTAATTACCTGAGTATATGCAAAGCAAACCTATGTGTTTAAGTTCACTTTGAATATACCTGGTAAAGTGTAAGTGTACCACTATGTGGACTGTTTTAAAATTGGCCTCCATGTCCATAAACAAAGTAACAATGAATCACTAAGATATTTTATAAGTTTAAAGTTGACCATTGTATGCAGACTGTAGAATTCCATTTCTACTAAATAGTGTCATATTTCAGATTTTTTCAGAATGTACCATAATTAATCTTACTAAAAAAGATCTTCAAAATGAGTTTTGATTAAAAATGCTTAAATGAAGAAATATAAAATAATCATAGAAATTAATTTAAAAAATTCACTTTTATAAATCCTCTATTGTTTAAAAATATTTGAAAATATTATAGGAAGCAAATATTGAAAACTTTATTGCATTATAGCACATAATAAGGCCTATTTAATAAGCTGTGAATAGCTTTGAAAATGTGATTTCATGTGTTAAAATGGCAAATAGCATGTATAATCATGTTTGTGAATTTTAAGACAAGCTATTTGCCATTTTACTATCTCTAATTTTGTGTTCGCGAAGTGATTTGAAAAATTATGCTAACATTCTAATAAGCTGAAAAATCAAGCAAATCATTAATGGTTCTATGTTAGCAAAATTATGCACAGAAAATCATTCAAAGCCTAAAAGAGGTGTTAAAATATATTGCAATATAGTCCATGATTTCAGCTAGACCTTATCACAAAATACATGCAGCAAATCACATTTAAATAATATTTAATAAGGATGTGCTTTCTTTGAATTTAAACTCTTGAAATTAAGCTTGTTGGATTTCTCATCTGCCCTGCACATTTGTAGACTGCTCCTGCCAGATTATCTGGGCTGATGCATGTTCAACTCCAACTGCAGGAAAACCCTGTTCTGCTGTCTGGCAGCTCTTTGATCAAGCCTTACCCCCTTTGCTGCCACCAATGCAGGGGATGGTGAACAGCCAGCAGGGGATGCAGGAGTAGAAGTTCTTCCTCTCAGCTCTGTCATCTGCACTGAACACCTGTGGATTGTTCCTGCCGGATCATCTGGGCTGTCTGTTCTAAATCCTACTGCAGGAGGACATTATCCTTGCTATCTTCCAGCTCTCCTGGCAGCTCTTCAATCTAGGCTCACTCCCCCACTGATGTCAATAGCATGGGAGGGTGAAGAGCCAGCAGGGAATGCCAGAGGCGCCGCATGCACTAAGAAGCATGACAAAAGTATACCTTTGTGCTCTCCTTTGTATGTGATGAGTTATGAGGAGTTGTTGGCCGCAAATGTAACTCAATTTGCTGGCTCTCAAAATCACCTTTGCTCCATTGATAATCATTCTTGGCCTTGGAAGGTATGAAGAGTTGCTACTTTGCAGACAGGCTGTTCTGGCTTGGCAGCCATCTTGTTTAACTGTGGTGAAATGCTCTGCAGAAATACACATGAACATAGGCACACGTTGGATCTGATTTTTATGAACTTTTCCCTGGCAGGTTATTGCTTATCGGGGGTTACTGTTCAATCAGTACCATGGTCTGACCATTCTCTGTTGTCTTATTATCCTTGCTCTATCCCTTTGGATAGGTATTATTCAGCAAAGATTACATCAGTTAGAAGAGGATATATTGATACTGACTGTTCTAGTGATATATTGATGGCTGAGCTGCAGGAGTATGTGCCTGATAATGATGACTCTGCTGTTTCTAGTTGGGAAGTTGCCATGACTAAGTTGTTATACATGGTTGACCTTTAAATAATTTTCAGAGCTTCCACTCTCAAAAGACTCTTGGCTGTTTTCTGAGCTTCATGCAATGGGACATAAACAAGAATGCCTATGGCTTCAGGCTCATACAACAGAAACTCTGTTCCTCTAAGAGGCTGCTTGTAGAGAATACAAGAGAAGATTGATTGTGTTCAGAAAGTATTTTACTCATCACAATTTCAAGCTACAGATAACCATCCCAAAGAATTGTTTAGGATTGTGCACAATTTGTCTACTCTCCGTAATAACATTTTGAGTCAGTAAGATAACACAAATTGGATTAACTGCGATGAGTTTATGACAATTTTGACATTTAAAATTGCCAATATCTCAGCTACTTTCTCTGGTGTTCCTAGATGGTTCTCAGAGTCTAATGAGTCTCTGAGTCTAATGAGATCAAATAGTCATGCTTTAATTTGGTCTCTGAAATTGAGGTTCTGAATATGATTTCAGCCTTAAATGCTACATTCATTTTGTCCTTTGTATCCATGTAATGTCACTGTTTAAAAGGCATCCAAAGGGGTGTTTGCTTCCTGTTTGACTGATTTGATTAATGTATCTTTTAAGGAAGGTCATGTCCCCGATATTTTGAAGCAAACTTCCATAAGACTTTTTTTTTAAAGAAACTATATCTTGATCCCACTGATTTTGAAAACTGCCCGCCCATCATCTCACTTTCCTTCATGGCTAAAGCCATTGAATGTATGGTTATGAAGCATCTTAAAAACTTTCTCTATGACCATTTAGTGCTAGGTTATTCACAATTTGGTTTTAGGAAAACCCTCAGTATCAAGAGTCTATTACACTTTCCTATTGATTCTCTTAGAAGAGGTCTGGATGCATTTAAGAGGTACATTCTTCTTACCCTTGATATCTCCTCCACATTTGATTCCATTGAACACCAGATTCTCTTATATCAACTGAAGAATGTGGAATCTCAGGTTCTTTCCAAAACTGATTTAGATCTTATCTGACTGGACTCTAGCAACAGACTGGGTCACATTGTTCTATGTGGCACTTCTTGTTACTGGTGTCCCACAGGGCTCAGGCTCTCGGCTTCACTGTTTAATATTTATTTGTCAGATGTCTGCAGACTGTTGGCCAGCCTTTGTTCAGGACATTGATTATATGCAGATAACATACAATTTTACATCCAAGTTGGTTCCTCTTGGAAGGAAATCTCCTCCGTGATTTCTTGCTGTGTGTTCTCAGTTAGACAATGGCTGACACATAATAAGATGGCACTTATTTTTTTCTAAAACAAAATGTTAGTGCTTCAGCATAAGAATCCATTAACAGCATTGCCATCTGTTCAGGCTGATAATACTTTTAATTCAGATTTCCTCTCTGAAATTTAGGCATGATTATTTATTCTGCCTTGACTTTTAATAATCAAGTCCATGCTATCTCAAGTGCTCCAGGAGTAACACCAACAAGTTTGCAATGCTGGTATTCATGAATCCATCTTCACGGTACAACAACCAAAGAATCATTGGAGGGAGGGGAGAGAGAGAGAGAGAGAGAGAGAGAGAGAGTGTAGGGGGTTGGGGCCACTTTCACATTCAACATGAGACGTACGAACAGAACAGTGGTCTCTTGTGAAGATTTGATGGCCTTCGGAGTAAGGAAACTCACTCCAAGATGAGATTTGGGCAATGTTCTCTCCACCTAGCTTGATGGACACTCTACCTGGGCAACAACAAGCTAGGTGGAGAGAACATGTGAAAGTGGCCCCAACCCCCTACACTCATATCTAATCCCCACCTCGAGTTACTAGGTGGGCCTCTCATAGGGATACAAATACCTGTCTAGGGAGTAAACATTATAGCAAGGTTCTCTCTCTCTCTCTCTCTCTCTCTCTCTCTCTCTCTCTCTCTCTCTCTCTCTCTCTCTCTCTCTCTCTCCCCCTCTCCCCCTCCTCTGCAGGATACTGAAACAGGCTGTCTGGAAACATTGTGAACCGCAATAAACCTTTACTGGCCTCTAGCACACAACATATCACATGAAAGGGTTGTAGCTATTGGCCACGTTAGGAGCCGCGCTAACACTGCAGCTGTTTCGCCGCACACAATAACCTTACATATGCCCCCTGAATACAAAATTTGCAATCGCATTAATGGCTGTTAGTGCGGTTTGCGAACTTATCTCCTGTGGTAACTCCTTGGAAAATGACCCCCTATATGTTCCCACTGTAAGACTAGCAGAGAAGAGAAAGCAAGCATCCTCTGGCAGCTCCAGAAATTTGGAGCTTTCTTTCCTAGAAGCTATGTCCGGAAAGTTGTACAAAAACTTTTAAAGCAATGTTAAAAACATACTTGTTATGCTTGGCCTATTCATAGTATCATCTTTGATCAGGGTTGCTGAAAGTCTTTGAATCTGAGCTGTTATTGTACTTGATTTTGTTTGTGCTGCTTTGCTTTTATTTTTGTGTTTTATTTATTAGGTATGTTTCTCTGGGCACCACCTTCAGCCTTTGGTATTGGTGGTTTCTAAATACAGGAAATACAGGAAATTTCAATGAAATTTCAATGAAATTTTATTAAGAAAATGAAACAAATGAAAAACAAACTTTTGTTAAATTTTCTTTTGTTTTCCAAATCAGTCATCAGTCCCAGTTCCCACCCCAAAATAAAACAGTGCCAGCAGCATAAAATTTTAAAAACTAATCCCCTCTCCCCCTCACAGCCCTTCATGTGCCCTTCCCAGACACATCTTATCTCATTCCTAGGACATAAGAAATCAATGTTATGCTCAGGCTTGTGAACCCTTGGACCGACGGGAGGATGGAATACCTAGGAGGTGGATCCATAGGTTCTCCCATCGGGTGGCGAGGCAGGACAGAAGATGCGACCAGCTTGACCCTTGGCACGGAGACTGAAGTGGCTGTGGAGGCAGACGAAGAGTCGAGACATTGAGGAGCGGAACTGTATCTTCGCCACTGGAAGTCCGTTGTCCCCCCAGGAGGAGCCCATAGGGACCCGGACCGCTGGGACTTAGGTGGACCTTTGCGAGGTCAAGGAGTCGAGAGTTCAGTGCAAGGGCTAACTGGAGCTTCACCCCTGGAAGCCTGCGGTCCCCCCGGGAGGAGCCCATAGGGACCCAGGCCGCTGGGACTTAGGTGGGCCCTTGGAGATGATGGTCCAGAAGAAGTCCAAGGTCAAGTGCCAGAGGGTCATTGCTTACCAGTCTGAGGTCTCACACCAAGGGATCGCCACTTGCCAGTCCGAAGTCACACACCAGGAATCACTGCTTGCCAATCCAAAGTCAGGAACCAGGAATCACTAAGACGAGACAGGAACCAAGAAGCAAGGGTCTGAAACACAAGAAGACTCACCGAAGCAAGCAGACTCAACTACGAAGGATGGTGCCAAGTCAAGGAATGAGCAGAGGATGCCTCCTTTTATACTTCCTCTGCTCTGGCTCATTGGAGACAGCTGAAAGTAGTTAAAGGGATCAGGTCCCTTTAAATCTGGTGAGGAGGCACGGCCTCGCACCTAAGATGGCGGCGGCCATCTTGGATTCCAGCCGTGGGGGAGAAGCTGCCTGATGCCACGCGGGAGGAGCAGGGATGGCTCCCAGCCCGGCGGTCACCCCGGGAGCCCCCGCCACCCCAGGAGATGCTGCCACGGCGGGTCGCCGTTGCGGTCAGGTAGGGGAGGGCGCGCCCGCTGAAGGCCGCGGGCACGGAACACAACAATCAAAATAGGGCAAGAGAAATCCTCAAGTGCTTCATCCCTATTGGATCAGTGTTTAAAAATGGTACCAGCTGGCCCTGAGGCCAGCACCTTTTTGTTATACAGAGGGATCGCTATAGAAAAAACTTGTGCTGGCATCTGGGCCAGCTGGTGCCATTTTGAATAAGGACCCACTTGGGCAGGAACACCTAAGGCTCAGTCCTGCCCTATTTGGATTACTCAAAACCCACAGATGGAGTAAGAAGGGTTTGAGGCCAGTGGGGAGGAAGCTGTATGCAGGCCCTGAGAGGGGTTTTAATTTTTAATTTCTGTGGCACCAGTGCTGTATTTTTCAGCCGGGGAAGGTGTGAATCTGGCCCCTTTCCTTTCATTGTGTTTTTTTCTTTTGTTTTGTTTTACTTGTTGTTTTATTTCATTGGTTGTACTGTATTTCATTTCAAATAAGCAAAATGAAATGAAATATACTACAAGCGAAAAATAAAAAGCAAAAACAAAAGGAAAGGAAAAAGAAAAGCAACAGGAAATGAAAAAATTAAAAGGCAAGTTTGAAAAGAGTTGCATGCATAAAAATAATCACTTGCACGCACAAAGATGGTAACTTTAAAGCGAGCGTGCATGAGTCCATATGCACATGCTTGTGGGCGCGAACACACGTGCGCTAGAATTTTATATCATCTGCCCAAGTGCACGCTCATTATATAAAATATGTCTAGCCCGTGTATGTGTGTTCCTAATTTTAATCAGTTACACAAGGAAACATTATTCGCATGGGGCAGATTTTAAAACCCCTGCGCGCGTAAATCCGGCCGGATTTATGCGCGCGGGGCCCTCTCAAACCGGCGCGCCTATTTTGCATAGGCCGCCGGCGCGCGCAGAGCCCCGGGACTCGCGTAAGTCCCGGGGATTTCAAAAAGGGGCGTGTCGGGGGCGCGTCTAGAATGACGTGCCGTTTCGGGGGCATGACGCGGCGTTTGGGGGGCGGGCCCGGGGACATGGTGCCGGCCGGGGACGTGGTCGAGGCCTCCGGACCAGCCCCCGGGTCGGATGATGGCACGCCAGCAGTCCGCTGGCGCGTGTTGATTTACGTCTGCTTTGGGCAAGCGTAAATCACGAAATAAAGGTAGGGGGGGGGTTTAGATAGGGCCGGGGGGGTGGGTTAGGCAGGGGAAGGGAGGGGAAGGGAGGGGAAGGGGAGGGCAGGCGAAAAGAAAGTTCCCTCCGAGGCCGCTCTGATTTCGGAGCGGCCACAGAGGGAACGGAGGCAGGCTGCGCGGCTCGGTGCACACAGGCTGCCCAAAATCGGCAGCCTTGCGCGCGCCGATCCAGGATTTTATAGGATACGCGCACCTACACGCGTATCTTATAAAATCCAGCGTAATTTTGTTGGCGCCTGGTGCGCCAACAAAAGTACGCAATCGCGTTTGTTTTAAAGATCTACCTCATAATTTCCTTAGGACTTGGCTTTTACACACACAAGTGAACACATTATATAACATGAGTGCATTAAGAAAATTCCCAGTTTTACCAATTAGTTCACCAGTTTGTCCAGTTTATCTCTAGGTCATCAAGAGACCCCTTCTTCTCAGCCTGCATGCCCCCCTGTTTACCCAGACCCCTCACCCAGTCAGTTTTTGGCTACAAATTTTTTATTCTGCCATATCTGATAAATAGCAGAAGTAAATATATGCGCAGTTAATAGCCGTACGCCTGTTGCCTTTGCAGGTTATAAAATAAATGTTGGCCATGCCCCAGAACGCCCGACGCATGCAAAATCCACTCCTTTTTCCATGAGCAAAGGTATTCGCTCATCGGTAATTGCATGTGTACGTGCAATCTTTATAAAAATAGCACTAGCAATAAATAAACCCTACTTGTACACGCAGCTGCTATTTTGTAAGTGCACATCACTTTTAAAATTCACCTTAAATGGCGCATATTCGTGCAAGTGCTATTTTATAAACGTCAAACATGCATGCACAAGTAATGGTACAAGAATAAATTTGCTCATATGAAAAATAAATGGGCTAGGGATGGACCAGGGGCATTCTGGGAGAAAGGCAACATTTACATGCCTAGAGTAGATTTTAAATGCCCAGCACATGTCAAAATCAGGGCATACACGCAGAAGTCAGGCTTGCACGCATCCACCGTATGTCCCGCTGTGCGCACTTCTCAAATGTTTTCAGAAAGGGGCAGGGCATGGGGGTGGGCGGGGCCGGACATGGGCATTTTGGGGTGTGGCCAAGAGATATGCGCATAAATACTTTCACGCCTGGGCGCACACCCAGATCTTCTGCCGCGTAAGTTTACTTCTGCTAGGGACAAGGTGTAAGTTTAGAAAAAAAAAAACTAGCCAAGCAGGAGGGATTTAATGGTCTGTGGAAACTGGGGGGAATGAATGCTATTCAACCAGGGGGGGGTTGGAGGACCTAGCCAATAACTGGGTGAACTGGTGGATGAACTGGTGAAACTGGCAATGGCGTGGACACTCGCCCCTTTTAAAATTACCCAACTTACATGGTAGAAGCAAGACTTGCGCACCTAAATGCACACCTATTTAAAATTAGGGGCACAAGTGTGTGTATCCAGGCTTTTTTATAACATACACGCATATATGTGCACAAGTAATAAAATGGCCACTTCCCTGGGCACACACTGGCACTCATACACCAATGTAAGCACCACGTGCTGGTATGAAAATCACTGTGTTTAAATATTATCTTATAACCCGTGAAAGCGATATGTGTATAACTCTTACCTGCACATATTTATACCTGCTAATTATCTGCACATTGTCTCTTGCATTTATTTCATCCTCAGCATGTTAAGTTTTTCTGGATATCAACAGAGCCGTTTTCAGTGGTACCCGGCCCCCTGAAGAAGGAGGTTCACTCCGAAATACTTGGTGTCGGGGCAACGTCGGAGTTCACCATTATCTTAACATCACTTCAAGGCTTACCGACGGACATTACATGGCAAGATAAGTACATTTTCGGATTTAAGCTTATGAGCAATCCGTTTTGAAGTACTTACAGGTTCAATGTGCATAAAAGGGCAGCTTTTCTGGTTAAGCGCCCCTTACATCCAGCCCATAGAGACCAATGATTAAAAAATATTTCAATGCTATTAAAAGATACATTAGCTTAGCCTGTTGCATTCAAATATGAGGTCTCTTTGAGCTTAGCCACTCACCATATTGTTTCAGGATCTATATTCAAGTAATTATCTGATGAAAGCAGCTTAACATTATAGCCAAATACTGATTAGGTGAGGGATCTAGGTAAGCTGGGGGGAGTTTAGGCTGAAGAACCAGGGGGCTGTTGATGACTTAGAAATAAACTGGGCAAATTGGTAGACTAATTGGTAAAACTGGTAATTTCCTCATATGCACATGTTATAAAATGTGATAATTTACACATGTAAAAGCCAACAAGTGCTAAGGAAAATATTAGGGGTGTGCATTTGTTTAAAACAAGAGTGCAAAATGCAACAAATAAGGCCGATTTGTTTCATTTGGGGACCCAAAACGAATCAGGGGCCCCTAAATAAAATGCACCTTATTCATTCAATTTATTTTAAACTAATGCATCAGGCCTAAGTCTGAAGCTGGGGCCTTATCTAGGGCATAGGCTGAGGCCCAATGCAAGGGCCGCGGCCTATACACAAGCATGATGTCAGCAACTCAGCCTAGGCCCAAAGCCGGGGCTTCGCGAGGGCATAGGCCAAGACAAAAAGCAGGGGCCATGGCCTAGGCCTGAGCTTGATGGTGGGATCTCAGCAGAGGCCCAGGGTGATGCCGGGTCCTCAGCCGAGACTCCCAAAAATTAAAAAAGAAACATTTACCTGATTCATTGGGTATCCAACAAAGGCCAGGTCTCGATGACTGGGCCCTGGTCTAGGCCAGGTCCTGGCTTAGGTCCTACGTCATGGCCCAGCCTGGAGGTCAAGCCTCAACCTATGCCATTTTGATGTGCTGCAATTGTACAGCAATGTCGTATACCTTAATGGTGCCATCCACTGGGATAACTGCACCAGAGTTAATTAACTCTGGTGCGACTGTAGTGCATGGCATCAGAAGAAAGAAAAGGATTTCACATGAGGAGCTGCGAAGCCTATGCTCCAGGACTGGGCTTGACCTTGGGCTGAGGCCCAAGCATCAGGATCCGGCCTTTTGGCCCAGCCCCAGCCTCGGGCCTATGTCTGGGAAAGGTCTTGGTGTCAGGACATGGCATCCGGGCTGGGCCATGATGGACCTGGGCTGGGACCTGGCCAGGGCTTGGGTCTGGGCCCTGGCCTAGGCTGTGGTCCAGGTGTTGTGACCCAGCCTCTGGGCCAGGCCCCAACATCGGACCTGGTTTCCGGACTAGACTGGAGCATCGGCATTGAGGAGATCAAGGATGTGTTAACCTACTGCAGCCTCGACCTATGCAACATTGAGGCTTTGGCCTGGGCCTAGGCCTTGGCTGCAGTATCATGCCTGGACCTCAGCTGAAGTCTCAGTCTTGCATAGGCTAAGGTTGCAGAATCTACCACTCCTCGCCCTTCACAAGGCCAAGGCTTTGACCTGGGCCTAGGCCTCACTGGTGGATACCTACTGGACTGAGTAAGTGGGGTTGGGGGGATCCTTAACCCAATATTTTTCCATTATTTGGGAGGCCCCATTTGGCCTCACTTTTGTTTTTTGGTCCATTTTTGTTTGTTTTTTTTAAAGGATTTAATTCATTTTTTTCACACAAATGAAATGAATCAAACATTCCACAAACCGAAATTTGTGGGAAAAGAACTTTCTAAAAAAGAATCTAGAAAATATGCTAGTTAGATTTTCTCTTGTAAATGATTAAAATTAGGAGTGTAAATGCATACACATTGCAAATGTCTGCTGGTTAGTCGGATAAATAAGATAATTGGATATGTCTTCAAGCGCAAATTATCTATGACATATCTGGGTAAGTAGTGTTTTTCTTTTACTTTATTGCTATCTTACTTATTATGTCATTCATCAAAATGCGTTATGGCATTAACATTCATAACGAATGGTGCAAATGCAAATTTTTGGAGGAGCGAAATTAGGGAGGGATTTAGTTAAATGAGGGGCAATATTGCATGGTTTTAATGCTGGAAATAACTACACCTTTTTTCTTTGCGTTAGGCTGTATGATATGCCCAAAATGGCCATAATGTGTGATAAGGTTTTTGAATTTGGCCATTTCTGGGCTTGGGAGGGAGAAGAGAGAGGGAGAGAGAGAGAGAGAGAGCACAAAAATGAAATTTTGTACTATGTTATCTTGCCCTAGCTTGATGGTAACCTGTTATAGAGTCCATCAAGCTAGAGTAGGAAAACATAGTAGAAATTTCATCTTTTTGAGATTTTCCTAACTCCAAACGCTGTCAAATCTTCACCAAGATGTACTGTTCTGTTCGTACATCTAACTCTACATGCGAAACTGGCCCCTAAACCACCACCATCTCACCTCGAGCTATTAGATAACCCTCCTATAGAGATATGAATAGATGCACACAGTGAGTTCCTCCCCAGAAATTCTCTCTCTCCCTCCCTCTCACCCTCTGTCCACAAGATGTGAAAAATAGGGATAATCGCAGGTTGCGGTAATTCAAAATTTTCCATAAACACACCCCTTTTTATTATCAAAGCATTATTAACACTTTTTGATGATTCTAGCAGTTAGCCAGATAAGTCTTAAACAGTGCCAGCACTACTTGGCCAGAAGTCACCAAAGTGCTACATAACTGGATATTTGTTGCCACTATGGTCTGGATTTATCAAAATGCGGTAAGTACCGCATGCGATAGCAAAAGGGGTATGTTTTATGCTAATATAGCATTTATTGCAATTTGTGCTAATTACCTGTGCGAAGAGCTAAGTTAGCACAAAATGTGATAAGTGCCAGACCTGTTGTATTTCCTGCATATGAGAGAAAGAGAGAGTGAGCCTGGCAATAATGTCAGTCCCATAGGTAGGTATTTGTATCCCTATGGTAGGCCCACCTAGTAACTTGAGGTGGGATTTAGGAAAGAGTGTAAGGGGTTAGGGGCCACTTTGACATTCTACGTGACACCTACAAACAGAACAGTGGTCTCTTGTGAAGATTTGATGACCTTTGATGACCTGATGGACTCTCTACCCAGGTAGAGAGTCCATCAAGCTAGGTTGAGAGAACATTGCCCAAATCTCATCTTGGAGTGAGTTTCCTCACTCCAAAGGTCATCAAATCTTCATGAGACCACTGTTCTGTTCGTAGGTCTCACGTAGAATGTCAAAGTGGCCCCTAACCCCCTACACACTTACCTAAACCCCACCTCGAGTTACTATGTGGGCCTACCATAAGGATACAAATACCTACTTATGGGAATGACATTACGGCCAGGCTCTCTCTCTTTCTTCAATTTAACTGAAATGGGCCTTATGGGAGACATCGCAAAGGGCAATGAAATCTTACCGCATGGTCATGGCAGCTATCACACAGCACCATACGATATGGTGCTATCGCATGCGTTAAACACGTTTTTGCATGCGGTAAGGGCTTATCGTATGCGTTAGCAGGCCTTTTCGCATGCGATAAGCCCTTAACGCATGCGAAAACGCCTTATCACATTTTGATAAATGACCCCCTTAGTCAAATAAGTCAAAACATATCCAGATATGTTTAAAATACTGTTACGCTCCCCTACCACAGACGGCTGCGACCTCTGTTGCTCACCTCCTTTTTCTCTGCTTTGGCTCCGTTGGGCAAACTCGCGGCCTCTGCCAGCTACCGCCGGCCTTCCTGCCTCCGTTCCCGGGCCCGCCTGAGCAGCATGGATGCCATCGACTGCCATCTTACCCTCGGGGTCCCCTAGGCGCGCGCGCACTCCCAGGCCTGCTTTAACCACGTCATGGCGGGAACCTCGGGGGCGTCCCCCTCAGATGACGACACTCATCTTGGATACTTAAACTTGCCGGCCCAGACAGCCGACAACTTGACAACGAGTTCATCTTCCTGAATCCACCTACTCTTGCTTCAGTGCTTGTTCCGGTTCCTGCTTCCATGGTGAGAGACTACCGAGTACCCGCTCCTCGGGGGCCCTTCCTTGTCTCCCGGCTATCTGCCCCTCAGAGGGCCTTTCATCCAGACTCCTGCCTGCCTTGCTTCCTGAGGCTTTCTATGGAACTACTCCTTTGTCTTCAGTCACTGTGAGTAACTACGCTGTGGACCACTGCTGTGATATCTACATTGGAATCCTCTCCGGTGTACCCCGCTCTGCTGACCATTTCCGTGATATCGCTAGAGGAGCCCTCTCCGGGTCTACCCCGCTCTGTGGACCTGTGCTGTGATATCGCTAGAGGAACCCTTGCCGGTGTACCCCGCTCTGCGGACCACTACCGTGACCTCCCACCAAGGAACCCGCTTGTGTATCATCTCTACGGACCCCATGTAACTTCAGTGACTGTACTTTCGCTCGGCACCCCCGCTCCTCGGGTAGTGCCGCACCTATTGCCTGACTCCAGTTATCTGAGCTGACGTCAGCACCTGCGCTATCACTCCGTGGCCCGCCTCCTGGGGGTCACCCTTTCCTTCTCCTTCTCTACTTCTGCTGTATACCATCCCGCAGCCGAGACCTCGCCTCCCAATGGTGAGGCTCAGTGGGGCTCCTCCCCTGGGTGGTACCATCTTTCACATTCCCACAAATCCTAACAAATACATGCTGCAAATTTTTTGATACACAAACATGTCGGATTTAAACGTATTTTATATAGTGTGTATATATGCACACGCATATCCATATAGCTGCATAAATAGACACCATTGCACATATTTTAAAGTTATCCTCTTTATGCTGAATTTTAAAAGTCTGGTACATGCATTAATTAGGGGATGCACGAATAAGTCAGGCCTGCGTGCGCCGAATGGATTTTAAAAGCTGCCCGGATATGCACATATCTCCTGCAGTGTGCACATCTCGAAAGGTTTTAGAAAGGGGCATGGAGTGGGCGTGGTCTGGGCAGGGCATGTGTATTTCAGGGCATAAAGCTGAGATGTGTGCATAAATATTTATGCAACCCAGAGTTGTATGAGGTCCTATGCAATGTAATTTTACTTCTTCTATGGATGCCATATAAGTTCAAATATAAAGAAAACTAGGCAGATCTATGGGTTTTTAAGGCTATATTTTGTGGGGTAGATTTACAAAAAATGCGCGTTCGCGTACTTTTGTTGGCGCACCAGTCGCAAACAAAAGTACGCATGATTTTAGTAGATACGCGCGTAGCCACGCGTATCTGCTAAAATCCAGGATCGGCGCGCGCAAGGCTGCTGATTTTGTGCAGCCGGCACGCGCCGAGCCGCGCAGCCTGCCTCCTTTCCCTCCAAGGCCGCGCCGAAATCGGAGCGGCCTCGGAGGGAACTCGCTTTCGCCCTCCCCTCACCTTCCCCTCCCTTCCTCTATCTAACCCACCCCCCCGGCCCTATCTAAACCCCCCCCCCACCTTTGTCCGGGGATTTACACCTCCAGGAGGGAGAAGTAAATCCCCGTGCGCCAGCGGGCCGCTAGCGCGCCGAGACGCGACCTGGGGGCGGTTCCGGAGGGCGCGGCCACACCCCCGGGCCCGCCCCCGAAACGCCGCGTCCCGCCCCCAAAACGCCGCGTCGATCGGCCCCGCCCCCAACACGCCCCCGACAAAAAACCCCGGGACTTACGCGAATCCAGGGGCTCTGCGGGTGCCGGCAGGCCTATGGAAAATAGGCGCGCCGGCGCGCAAGGCCCTACTCGCGTAAATCCGGGCGGATTTACGCGAGCAGGGCTTTTAAAATCCGCCCCTAAGGGTTTGGGCTATCTGATGGGGCATGAAGGCTATTAAACTAGGGAGTTTTGGAGGACCTATATCTTAACTGGGCAAACGAGATAAACTGAAATAGCATAGGCGCACGCTTCTTTTAAAATTCCCTGACTTACACAGGAGAAGCAGGATTAGCACTCCCATGCACTTAACATTTGGCGAACAGGTGCATGTAACCTGGCTATTTTATAACATGCGTGCAGAAGTTATAAAATAGCCTTGTCCAAGGTGCAAAGCATGCACAGAAATGTGTGCCCAAGCACTAGTTTAAAAATTATAGTTTTTGTACGCAGCCAGAAAGGATAACTTTAGAAACAAGTCTGTGCGAGCCTATATATATGTGTATTGTTTATAGCTGTGCAGAGACCTACTACAGTATTTTATAACCTGTGCATACAGGGCCGGATTTTAAAAGGGTTACACGCATAAGTTATGTGCTTAACCCTCTTAAAAGTCCCCTGCGCGCGCCGAGCCTATTTTGCATAGGCTCGGTGGCGCGCGCAAGCCCCGGGACACGCCTAAGTCCCGGGGCATTGCAAAGAGGGCATGTCGGGGGCATGTCGGGTGGGCGGCGCAAATTTCGGGACGGGAGGCGTGTTGGGGGTGTGACACCAGCCTGGGGGCGTGGTCGAGGCCTCCGGACCAGCCCCCGGGTCGGGTGATGGTGCGCCAGCAGCCTGCTGGTGTGCGCAGATTTTCGCCTGCCTCTGGCAGGCGTAAATCTGCCAACAATGGTAGGAGGGGTTTAGATAGGGCCGGGGGGGGGGGGTTAGGTAGGGGAAGGGAGGGGAAGTTGAGGGGAGGCGGAGGGAACAGGCAGCGCGCGCCGGGCTCGGCCCTGGATTTTATAAGATACGCATGGCTACGCGCGTATCTTATAAAATCCAGCGTACTTTTGTTCGTGTGTGGTGCGCGAACAAAAGTACGCGCGCGTGCTGTTTTTGAAAATGTACCCCATAGGTGCTTGCAGATTATAAAATACGCATATGTATGTATGTTTGGTTACATGCAAATAACTTCAATGCATTGAAATCACATACTGTTTCTTCCTGTTTTATAAATATGCGCACGTATATTTTGTACGTGAAAAAAATATAACTTTTTCACTTAGGGGTAGATTTTATAAATTTACGCAAGCTCGTACTTTTGTTCGCGCTCCAGGCGTGAACAAAAGTACGCTGGATTTTATAAGATACGCATAGCCGCGCGCATCTTATAAAATCCGGGGTCGGCGTGCGCAAGGGGGTGCACATTTGTGCAACTTGCGCGCGCTGAGCCCGGCACGCGCTGCCTGTTCCCTCCGAAATCGGAGCGGCCTCGGAGGGAACTTTCTTTCCACTCCCCCCCCCCCGAACCTTCCCCTACCTAACCCACCCACCCCCCCGGCCCTATCTAAACCCCCCCTACCTTTGTTGGCAGATTTACGCCAGCGGGCTGCTGGCGCGCCATCACCTGACCCGGGGACTGGTTCGGAGGCCTCGACCACGCCCCCGGGCCGGCACCACGCCCCCTGCCCCGCCCCGAACCGCCCCCTGATGCTGGACACGCCCCAGACACGCCCCACCCCTTTTACGAAGCCCCGGGACTTACGCGCATCCCGGGGCTGTGCGCGCGCTGGTGGCCTATGCAAAATAGGCGTGCCAGTGTGCGAGTGCCCTGCGCGCGTAAATACGGCCGGATTTACGTACGCAGGGCTTTTAAAATACGGCCCATAAGATCCTGACTAATACACAGAAATCGGTATTTTAAAACATGCATGCGTAATTGAAATCACCAGCTTGCCGATCCTTCACCAGTTCACCCAGTCCTTCTCCACATCATCAAGAGCCTCCTAGCTCTTCACCCTGAACTTCCCCCAGTTCACCCAGACCCCCCTCCCAACCAACAGCAGACAATAGACGGGTCTGACATCAACTGCGCTAGATAATTAGCAGGTGTAAAACTGTGCAAATAAAGTGGCTAATGTATTCGCATAAATCTCTTAGAAAATATCAACTTACAATCCTTCCCACCCCAGAATGCCCCTAGAATGCCCCTTTTTTTGTGCAGGTATTCCAGGTAAATGTGTGCATGAAACTGAAAAGAGGAAACACACATGCACTTTTAATATTTACAAAACAGCATTTGCTTCCTACTTACATGCATGTATGCTACTTCTATAGGCGTAACACTTTTGCATATTCACCCCTTAATATTTAAATGAGTCAGGTATCGCAAGAAAAACTTCTTGACTCATTTCTGTGGAGCTGACCATGCAATAGTATATTGGCCTCAGGATAGTTATTGCATGCATGCTCACCTATAGAGTATTAGAATTGCCATCTGCACCTTCAGTAAATATTTCAATAATAGCTCTGAAGAACTGCTGGCATGATTTTCTTTAAAGTTCTAACTGATTATGAATTGTATGTGCAATATTAAATAATAGTCAACCTGAATGTTAAAATATTTAAACACATTGGGGTAGATTTTAAAAGGAGCACGCGCTGTGTTTATGTGCACGCGCTACCCGGCGCGCACACATGTATGCCTGATTTTATAACTTGCGCGCAGGCACGCACAAGTTATAAAATCAGGAGTCGGGATGCGCAAGGGAGTGCACAATTGTGCACCTTGTGCATGCCGAGCCGCACTGCCTTCCCCCATTCCCTTCCCCCTAACCTAACCTTCCCATCCCTTCCCCTAACCTTTCCCTCCCTAGCCCTATTCCAACCCCCCCAAAATTGTTATCTTACCTTTAGCACCTGCCAGAGGCCGCTGTGTCAGAGGCCTTTGGCCCCTCCCCTGGACCGCCACACCCCCACTACACCCCCAGACCGCCCCTTTAGTAAAGCCCCGGGACTTACACATGTCCCGGGGGTTTATGCGTGTCGCCGGGCCTTTTTAAAATAGGCCCGGTGCTCGTAAACCCCCCTACGCGGGTAAATCCTCTGGATTTACGCGCATAGGGCTTTTAAAATCCGGCCCATTCTGTATTTGAATTTCACATTGTTTTCATTCTAAAAAAAATGTAGAATATAACCTCATCATTTAAATCTGTGAAAGGAGATACCAGTTGCATTATTTTAATGATATGTGTTGGCTGTACGAAAAACACTGAACACATATTTCAGAAACATTTAATTAAAATACATAGTCCACTACTTTGGTTTTCCCCACTTAGTTTAAGATTACAGTCCATTTTTATTCATCAGCTTGAATTTCTAATAGTAATAACATATTTCCTGCACACTGATTATGGACCAAAATGTGTAATTAGCTTGAAATTGAAATCATTCTGTAGGACTGAAGAAATTATCAGGGTAATTTGCTCATTCTCAAAAAGCCTAAAGATGGAATGTCTGTGAATTGATTGTTGACTGACATAATTGTTTTTCTTTTTTAAAATGATTTTCCTCCAGGTAATTGTAATATATGGTCTCCTAGCTTACAGAATGCTACCAATTCATGTTAGACAGAACATAAACATTTTGTACAGGGTTTCTTTTTAAATAACAGGCAATCAAGACTGTCCAGCGCTCTTATTCTCCTTCTCTCAAATTGACAAACAACAGGAAGACAAAGAACTACAAAAGTGAATTGGATATCAAGGGATGCAGGTTTATTAATATTACAAATATATGACAAACTAGAGCCAGCTAAACAATGAATGTATCATTTTATTGATTCTATTGTATTTTATGTTTTATTCTATGACAGTATTATTAAGATTGTATTCTGTTCTTATTTCATTTTAACTGTTTTATTTTAAACTATTTATTTATGTAAACCGTTATGATGGTATATTCCGAATGACGGTCTATAAAAACTTATAAATAAAGAAATAAAGAAAATAAATGAAAGAAACTAAGCCTCTCTCTGTTCTCCATGTCAGAGCAAGGCGGGCCACCTTCAGCACAGCTTGGGCTTCAGGCTTCATCCGGCAACGTGCCGCCCTAGCTTGGGCTCCCATCAGGAATGGGACAGCCCCCAAATTGCACCAATGGCTTTACTAGGGCCTCCAAGTGTTGTCCATTGCCAGCTGTCCAAGACAGATCCCCAGCATCCTGCTTAAGTCTTGGCTTGGATAACCTGCCCTGTTTACGAAGCTGTGATATATCAAAGCAATAGCACAGAACTGATTCAAACCAGATAGGAAAGCTGTGGGTGGGAGAGTTGCTGATCACCATAGGGAATCAAAACAGCATGTGCACCCCCTTTCCTATTTCTTATCCACAGTGGGTATTCTCCACTTCTTCAGTTCCTGTGCGGCTGTCAACCAACTAGAACAGAAATTCTCCCATCCCCCGGGGTTCTTATAAAATTCGGCCCCCTACACATAAACAAGTGAATTTTCAAAGGAATTACACATGTAAATGTAACTTACTGTCGTAACAATTTTCAAAAGCCATTTACTTGAGTAAAGTGCATTTATGCGAGAAAATCCTGTGGACAATTCAATGGCATATATTGCAGCAATGTTCAAAATTCCACATACTCGATTAATGTGCATTTACACATGTAAAACCCACTTTTTCTCCTGTAAGTGCTTTTGAAAATAAGATCCAATATATACAAATGCCCGACACGCCCACCCCAAGAAAGCCCCGGGACTCACATGCGTCCCGGGGCTTTGCGCGCGCCGGAAGCCTTTGCAATATAGTCTCGGCGCATGCAGGGCCTTTTTAGAAGGGTTACACGCGTACCTTATGCGCATAACCCTTTTAAAATCCGGCCCTTATGAAATAAGGGGTAGATTTTTAAACATACGCGTGATTTTATAACATGCGTGTGCCGGTGCGCGCATGTTATAAAATCCGGGGCTGTGCACACAATTGGGGGTGGAATAAAACAATTTGGGCTGGATTTTAAAAGCCCTGCGCGCGTAAATCCGGAATAGGCTGCTGGCACGCGCACAGCCTCGGGACGCACGTAAGTCCCGGGGCTTCGTAAAAGGGGCGGGGAGGGGGCATGTCTGGGGTCAGGGGGCGGTTTGGGCAGGACCGGGAGCGTGGTGCCGGCATGGGGGCGTGGTCGAGGCCTCCGGACCAGCCCCCGGGTCGGGTAATGGCGCGCCAGCAGCCCACTAGCGCGCGCAGATTTACGCCTGCTAAAAGCAGGCGTAAATTTGCCAACAAAGGTAGGGGGGGGGTTAGGTAGGGGAAGGTGATCTGTGTAAATTTATAAGCTGCATGGTTCCCCCTCCACAATTTGTAACATAGTATGATTTTCGGTGCACCTGTTTGTGCATGTGTGTCCTGAGTTATACATACTATTGAAAATTACCCTCTAAATGCATGTTATATATTTTATTTTATTTCTTTTTATTATTTTCCATAGCTTCATGAATAAAGGATCATTAACAATATTTCTAAAGTAGCTTGCATAATTGTACAGGAAATGTCATAATCAAGTTATTGTAGGCCTTTCATGATAATGTGCTAATCATCAAGTTTTACTTTTTTGTCATAGAGATATGAAAATTGCTTTCGTGAACAGAGCTCGCAATTAATATCTCATTGTAAATCTCTAGGTTGACATTTATTATTGATAACAATTACACTTTACAAATTAAGTTCAAGTTGTCAATTTTTCAATTTTACTGTTTGAAAGTAAATTTTAGTTACTTTATAAAAATCATTAGTCAGTGTCTGTTCCAATTTGGCAAATTACATATTAGAAAAAGCCATAGCTTCCTATACAGATATAAAAATATCGACAAATTACATATTTGACAAGTAAGTTAGTCATGTTCCTCTGTTCAGGCTATTATATGACAAGTTGGAGATGCTTTCACTGTTATGAGATATGCAAACGTCTTCAAAATATATTGGTTGAACAATTCAGTGAGCCTGGAAAATTTCTTATAATCCATCGTCTTGTTCATTGAACCTTTCTGAAGAGAAGCCAAAACATTCAAAGTGGATTTGGTGAGGCATTCAGATTTTCTGAAAATCAGAAGCAGGTTTGTTTTTTTTCAGATCCATTCTGGATTTATTTTTTTTTTTAGCTATCCTTCCAAATTTCTCTCCCATCCACCAGGAAAAAGTCAACAGACTTCTCCAGCAGAGCCAGGTGAAATTAGAAAATTCCATTATACATGAAACAGGCTGAAACCTGGCTGGGTCAAGTATGTTTGCAGATTGGATGCATCTCTTTAGTTAGGATGTTGAATCTCAAACCTTTCCTTTACTCCCTCTCTTGTCTCAGCTTCCTTACCCAAAAAGACAAATAAATTGAGGTCCCATTTCAAAACCTGAAGTATCCCTGAAAACAGTGAATAATGAATATTCCTATGGAGGCTTTCCCATCCTTTTTAAATTGGAGTTAAATTAAATAATTTATCAGATTTCCAAGAGGGGGAAATTCTTGGAACCAAGGTTAATTTGATGCAAGAATTAGAAAATTCAGAGGAAAAACTTATTAGGAAACAGTAACTATAATTATAACTTTGCTAGTTTCAGTTTAGTTAGGGCTGGACAGGAATTGGTCATTTAAATTGGGTGGGGGGGGGTTCATAAAAGAGATCATTGTTTTAGGGACAGAATTCCCCCCAATCTCAGGACTTTCTGAATTTATTATAAGAAAAACTGAAAACTGGATCTCAATTTGTTTTGAAATATCCCTGACCATCTTTCCATGTTTCTTAAAAATAAAAAATAAAAGGAAAAAATAAAAATAAAAAAAATAAAAATAAAAAATGGGAAACAGACCCTCTGTCAAGGTCTCCCATTTTATTAAATTACAGTTTATTAAAATTATGAATAATTCATTTTCAGATTATTTTTGTGTCCTAGAAGAGAAAATTTTATTTTTTTTCCTTTGTTTTATTCTTTGCTGCTCTATTTAAAATATGTTTCTAATTGGGTTTTCTTCTTGTTTTATATTATTTTGTATGTCCTGTCTTGATTCACTTTTGTTGATCTTGGGCATATTCTTTTTAAGTGAATTCATTTTGTTTCTTTAATCATTACTCTTGAGATCTGTATTTTGATTTTGATAAGAAATTAGTATGGCTGAGGTATGTATGGGTGAGGTAAGCATGGAGAGAGAAGATAATTTTGCACTTAGCAGTCTTTCCTGCTAAGTGCAAAAGCGCAACAAATGTCATTGTCCTGGTGGTCTAACTTCAATCTTCAAATTCAGGGGCTGGAAATGCTTGACAACCTAACAATTTTCACATTACAACTTCACTGTGAATTATGCAGCTCAGCAATGAAGCACAAAGTGCTACAAATTACAAAGCAATGTATAAATAACTAATAAATCTATATATGAATATAGATAATGTATTTGCTTTGGTTATATAAAAGGGAACTTGCTCAGTTTTCTCATAGTCTGTCATTCTTCTTAAGAATAGATTGATTCTTAAGGAATATTTGGTAGAAAATAAATTACATTTGCTTTTATTCCTGACAAATCCGGTTTGATTTCAGAGCGGCCTCGGAGGGAACGGGGAAAGCCAGCTGGTCTCCCCGAGGGCTCAGCACGCGCAAGGTGCACTAGTGTGCACCCCCTTGAGCGCGCCGACCCCTGATTTTATAACATGCACGCGGCTGCGCACGCATGTTATAAAATCGGGCGTACATTTGGGCGCGCCGGATAGCGCGCCCAAATGTATGCCGCGTGCGTAGCTTTTCAAATCTGCCCCTAGGTAAGTCTGATATCAATTGTGCAAGATAATTGGCTGTGTAAAATTTTGCAAATAAGTTGTCACATGTACACACATAGGTCTCTTATAAAACAGTAACTTGCACATGTAATTCTTAGCCTTGCCCAGGAATGCCCCAGACTGCATCTTTTTTTTTTGCACATAAATGTGTAGGTGAGACTGAAAACACAGGCCTGCTTTTGATGTTTTTGCAATACCGTGTTTATGCTCAGGGCCAGATTTTGTGTGGGTTATTTAGGCAGTAACCCGGGGTGCAGAGAGCTGGGAGGGGGGAGGGGCTCCACCATCATCGCCCATCCCGCGGTGGCATGGCCATGGCAGATTCCAGCCCGCCCTGGCCTGGGGGGGGTGGCACTTTTTGCCCAGGGTGCCAGTTTCCCTAGAGCTACACCTGTACATGCTAATTTTATGCATGTAAATGTTTTGAAAATGAACCCCTTAGGATTTCCCCTGAAGAGTACGGTGTCATAATCTGCCTTGAGCTTCTTCAAAGTTGTGCTGATGGATCGTAAACAACACGAGACGCCACACCATGGCAGCGCAAAAGTTTTAATCAGCCCATTGATAAACCAAACTATGCCCTTACATCTGCAGAGCTACTGCTGAGTAAAACTGAATGATTTCATACAGCTCTAAAAAGAAACATACGTTCTAGTTGTGTGTGCAAGTAAGTTAATAACAAAGTTTCTTTTAAGGTCTGTGTTTCCACCAAAGGATCCTAACTTTCAAACCTATTAATGGTACTGGATTTGTACATATAAGTGGACGCATGAAGGTTTTTCCTGGCATTTTATAAACTGCACAGCATGAGCTGCATAGTTTATAAAGCACCTTGTAGTTCTACTTTGAAAGTATGTATGTATGTTTCATTATGTGCAAATATTGACAATGTAATGAAAGCGCTTACTTTCTCTACCTATATTAAAAATATACATACATACATTTTAGGTGTGAAAAAAATACAACAGGTATGTATAATAACCCCGATTTATAGCTAGATGCAGGTATTTTATAAAGTAGGCACATATACCATTTTAAAAATACTTGCATGCCTCCTTAAAATAACCAGGTTGCCAATACCTCCACCAGTTCACCCATTTCATCTCCAGTTCATCTAGACCTTCTAGCACTTCACCCTGAACCCCCAGAAGTTCACCCAGGAACATGCTTAATCAATTAACAGGTGAAAACTTGTATGGATAAGTTTGATAATTTATATGTGAGTATCTCTTATAAAATAGCAACTTTTACTCGTACCTCTTGACCCTGCCCCAGACTGCCCCTGTTTTGCACCCATAAAATGTATGCACAAAACCAAAAATACATACGTACTTTTGATGTTTTTAAAATAGCATATATGCAAATAAATGCAACTTAAACATGCATACATGCTATAAATGTCAGTGGGGTTCTGCATGGATACCCCCTGAAAATGTACTCATCTATGGACAAAGACATTAGATTTTTCTTGACTTTAATGATCCTAACTAAACATATGCAAACTTTTCATAACAGATTCATTGAATCATTTTACAAACCTCAACAAATTTCAAAGGTGTTCAACCTAGGTTCATAAAATGTTTTTGAAAAAATATGAAGCAGATTTGAAAAAATTTGTAGTGTTTTTTTATGAAGCGTGCTTAAACATTTTCTTGATCAATGAATTTGAATTTTTTTGACTTGAATTTTCTTACAATCCGATGAAATATCAGCGTGGGGAAAACGGGCGCTCATGATTGAGTGCCCGCTCTTCTAACGTGCACCAATCAACCTCACCAGGGCACCCAATTTAATATTTAAATTGGTTGCTATGGTAAAAAGAAGGTGCTAGGGGAAACTGCGCACCGCTATTGCCTCCTCGGCAGTAGGCACCCAAGAGAGATGGCTGTTAGTGGGTTAGGAAAAAACAGACGCTCAATTTTACGAGTGTCCCTTTTCCTAACCCAACAGCCAGCAAGCTTTATTTTTTATTATTTTTTTTTAAAGGTTCTCCTCCTTTTTGTTCCTCAGTATTGCCACGATATTAAGTCAGAGGGGCTGCTCAAAAATTAACGCCTGCTCCAGGCAGGGGTTCATTTCTGAGGGTAAAAATGTACGTGTCGGGTGCATTTATTTTTTGAATTGGGGGAGAATAGCTAATAGCCTCATCAACATGTATTTGCATGTGATGAGCGCTATTAGCTTCACGGGAGTTGGACATGCATTTTGGACGTATTAATCCCATTATAGCATAAGGGGCTGAGGACCCGCCTCCAAAACGTGCATCCAACCATGGTTTAACCAGTGCATTGGCCTGATGAAATTTAGTTGTACAAAAAAAAAAAAAAAATCAATGGCTTTCCCAAAAAATCCCTTCAAATTTGAAACAGGCTGATATCTGCCTGGTTTAAATTAGACTTTGAGGCTGATTTTGAAAGGATTTAGGCTCCTACCTTTTGGAGAAAAGATCCAAAATTAGCCTTTCAAAAATGTACTAGGGCCAAGCGCTAAAGTTTTGGGCCCTACTTTCATTAGGCTCCTATATTTAGGAGCATATAAAGGGGGTCATTTTTTAAAGCTAGCAGTAGCTTAAAAGGGGCGGAGTTGGGGCGGCGTCTGCCCCGGGAAGAGGAGGAGTCGGGGCAGACGCCGCGAAGACAGCGTGGACGGCGAAAAGGTAAGGAGCCTTTTCGCTGCCCATTTTGCGCCCAATAGCAGACGTGCGATCGCTGCCGGCTTTCACAGGACCGCCCCCCATTTCACACACACACACACACACACACACCCCCCCCCCGACACCCTGCACCGCGCGATTCATTACGCTGCGGTGTTTTAGAAAATATAGACCAAAGTGAGCACCTACAGGGGGTGGAGTTAGGCTAGGGAAAACAAGTTTGTTGTTTAGCACTGATTTCTGGCTGTAGGCCTGATTTACTAAATCTTTTTCCACAGATACAGAATGGGAGAAAAGTTTTAGTAAATAGACCCCTCAGATCCCTAAATTAAGGAAAATGAATAGAAGGCCTAAGTTTATCCATCTAAGTTTTAGGGTAAATTTAGGGGAATTGTCAGCTGAAAACTTGGAACCCTAAGTTTGGCTGAAAATAGGTTACTAACACAGGAATCTAGCTTAGGAGCCTAAAAACAGAAGCTCAGATTTTTTTGGCCTCCAAATTGTTTGTATACTTCTCTTCTCAACAGTAAATTAGGAAGCACTGTTTACGGAAAGGAGCCAAATACGTAGAATAATTTCAGGCGTCAAACGGTACTAAAATGAAGATGCATTTCATTTAAAAACAAATTGGTGAGATCAAAAATGTATAAGCAGGGTTTTCTGTTTGTGTGTTTTGTTTTTTTTTTTAAACGCAAATGGAAGAACGCCTTGTATAAAGATGAGAAATTGGGTTGACAGTGTCACTTTAAATACCTTGAAACCGTTCATTGATTATAAAGATTTATACTAACCTTTGTACACAAATACTGTGCTAAACTCCCAGTCATATTTCATGGTGCTCTGATATGAGGACACTGTTTTATGATGAGGGAGGTAGCGATATTAATATGGTGTGTACAGCTGTGGGAATTGCAGGTGTGGAATTAATGTATTCCTCCTAGCATTTAAAATAAACATAATGCTTCTATGTTAATCTGTAACAGTGAGGGGTTAAATCAGTGAGGTTGGTACAGTATTACAGTTTACTTTGCTTCCTTGATAAATGCCATGGACTGTTTACCTTTCAATGGATTTTATTTTTCAAATTATATACCAAACTGTCCCATGGGCTTACTGAATATATGGATGCTGGCAATGAAAAATGTGCATAGTTTTAATACCAACTTTGTAAATGGCCTTAATAATAGCTCGTATAATGTAATAGTATTTTCAACCAGTACTTTTAATTTCTAGCTCATAAAGCCTTTTCATTGAACCCCAAGGGTCTAGCCATAAAAGTAAGATTTAATTTTGTATATAATGTGGCTTAAATTAGCTTTAAAGCAATAGGAGCAACATGCAGCTCAAAGAGATAAGGCTGAAATTATGACTTAATGAAATTTTCTACAGTTAAAATTAATCATTATTTCTGTTTTAACATAATTGACAAAATGTAAGTCTAATATGGATTTAATCTTGCTATCAACTTCAGTTCTTATTCCTTTAAATATTAATGGCAGTGATCAAAATGGGAAAATGTAGCACTGTGTGTCAGGCAGGCATTTGCAAAAAAATTTATGCTTGCTATGGATTTATTGGTATGTCAAATCATTGCATACATGGAAGAATTCTGCTCCATTTATGTATCAATTTAATTTTAAAAAATGAGATTTTTGCACTTCAAGATTGCTTTTGTGCCATTCCACTTTTGTCTGAATGCATGCTGAATTAAGAAGGATGGCGAGTGGGGAGGAGAGCAAGGTATTTTCACAGAGGGATCAGAACAAATTGCACTCCGCTCCTCAAAAGCAAGTTGATATTAATAGATGAAAAGTTAGAAATATGTTTTATATGAAAAATAAGTAAGCTACTGATTTAAAGGCGCTATTCATGGATGTACAAAAATTAAATTGTTGGCTTAGGTGGCTTCATACTTCTTTGGTCCATAGTGTGCATACAACTTGGTGTTCATAATGACGATTTGTTCTGGAATTTAAGCAGGCCGAAAGTACCCTTGTGTTTTAAGAACAGAATATCTGGAAAAAAAAATCATTTGGCATTCTATAAAGTCACAAAATGTTCCCAAGCTCAGGTCCAAAACGTTGCAAACAGAACTCATTGGTTCAAACTTCAAAAGCCAACCTAAAAAAATACCGAGATCAAAATGGAAGAACTGAATAAATCATTACTTTTACATGCGGTCACCATGAAGTGTGTATTTTTGCTATGAACGATATCAGTATCTGATCAGCCCAGGGGATTATGGGAAGAGCCCCTTCATTCCTTGTGCAAGGTGCTGGAGTTGGGGAAGAAATGACCTGTGCTGTCCCTGTCACTTCAGGATGACCAGCACTGGGGTTTTGAACACTTTCCACGCACAGTAAAAATGTAACTGCTGATCTGAGGAAAATATTACATTTTAACCCTTTTCCAAGCCCGCAGAAAATAGCAAACGTGGGAAGCATAATATGCTATTTTCCTTTGGACCTGGTGGAAGAGTAGCATATTGGTCAAATGGGCAGCCTAGAAACCAGGGTTCAAATCCCACTGCTGCTCCTTGTGACCTTGGGTGAGTCATGTTGCCTCAGATACAAAAATATTATACTTCCTAATTTACTATGAGCAACCAAGTTTTTTTTTATCACTTACATGATAATGTTCTGATGGGCCATTTTAATATGTATGTTAAGGCCTTAAAGATGAATTTTAAAAGAGAATCACATGCAAAAATTGGCAGATGTGTGTGCACTGCACGTAGCACACACGCGTGTCCATCCTATTTTGTAAACCTCGCACATAAGCAATCAAATACTGGAGCGCAAATAAACTGGCATACCTAGAAAGGGGCGGGACAGGGCATTCTGGAGTAAGGCCATCAGTTACACATATAAGTTGCTATTTTAGAACCAGTGCAAGCGGCGTACAGACGGCTGTTACTTGTGTCGTTTACTTCTGCTATTTATCAGGTGTAAGTCGGAATAATTCCCTTTATAGCCAATTTATGACTGGGTGAGTGGTCTGGGTAAGCAGCAGGGGAGTGCAGACTGAATAACCAGCGGAGTCTAGATGACCTAGAGATCGACTGGGCAACCTGGTGGACTAATCGATGAAACTGGCAATTTCCTGCACATGTGCATGTTACGAAATGTGCTGACTTGTGCATGCACATGCCCACAAATACTAAGGAAAATATGCAAATATAATTTCCTCGTGCATAAAATTAGGAGCACGCATACGCATGAAAAGAGGTATGTTGTCTAATGTGGGCGTATTTGTGCTCATTTAAAGTTATCTTCCCTGGAGGTAATTTTCAAAGGAGTTACATATGTAAATGTAACGTACTATTGTAGCAATTTTCAAAAAACATTTACCTGAGTAAAGTGCATGTACATGTCTAAAACCCAGTTTTAAGCATGTAAATCCTCTTGAAATTTTATATCCATGGGACAGAAATGTGTGCAGCCATATAGATGCATATCCGGGCGCATGCACAGGTCTTTGAAAGTTATCTTCTAAGGGCCTGATTTTATGAAGCATTTACATGCTTAAAGGTGAATTTTAAAAGCCTGAGAGGTGCATTAATTAGGAGATGGGCAAATATCTCAGGCTCATGTGCTGAGCACATTTTAAAAACCACCAAGATACGTTTATCTCCCAGAGGGCTCACATCTCAGAAGTTTAAAATAAAAAGGATGGGGTGCAGGCATGGCATCTGGGCAGGGCATGAACCTGAGATATCTGTGTAAATACATATGCGACCCGCTGTGCACCAAGGGCCCTCGCTGCATAACATTACTTCTGCTGTGGATGACACGCAAGCTAAAACAAGGAAGAAAAATAGGCAGATCTGCAGGGTTTTAAAAGTCGGGACTAACTGGGGGGAGGGGGGTGAAGGCTATTAAACCTCTTAACTTGGTAAACTGGGGACAAACTGGTAAAATTTAGAATAGGGTTGGTGCATGCCCCTTTTAAAAGTCCCCGATTTACGCGGTAGAAATGGCATTTGAGCATACATGTGCGTCCGCACGCTGATTTGAAAGTTACCATCCCTAAAGTGCATTTTTCTTGTGTAAATACACTTTACCCATGTAAATGAGCTTTTGAAAATTGCTACAATACATGCCATTGAATTGTCCATAGGATATTCATGTGTATGTGCGCTTTGGGCCAGATTTTCAAAGGGTTACGCGTGCCGTGCCTATTTTAAAAAGGGCCGGCGATGCACCTAAAGCCCCGGGATGCGTGTAAGTCCCAGGACTTTACTAAAGGGGCGGTCCAGGGGCGGGGGTGGGACCAGAGGCCTCCGACAGCCATTGCCGGCAGGCTGCTGGCGCGCGCAAAACTTGTGCCTGCCCAGAGGCAGGCACAAAAGTTAGGATGAATATTTTGGGGGAGTTAGAGTAGGGCTAAGGGGGGGGAAAGGTTAGGGGAAAGGGTGGGAAGGTTACGTCAGGGGAAGGGAAGCTCCCTTCTAGGCCGCTCCGATTTCAGAGCAACCTGGGAGGGAACGGAGGAAGGCAGCGCGGCTCGGTGCGCGCAAGGTGCACAATTGTGTACCCCCTTGTGCGCGCTGACCCCTGATTTTATAACATGCGCACGCATGTTATAAAATCACGTGTCCATGTGCGTGCTCCGGGTAACGCGCATACATGGACGCGTGCGCACAAGCTTTTAAAATCTACCCCTTTATGTGCAGAAATGGCTTCTTAAAATTTCTAAATAGCATGTTACATTTACACGTGTAAGTCCTTTTAAAGTTACCTCGTAAGTAAGTAAATACAGCAAAACCTCATTATCCATTTGCATGGGGAACAGCCCAGGCTAGTTAAGATTAATCGAATATGCTGTACATGCCTGTTATCTGACAGCCCCCTGCTTCTTGCTCAAGATAGCAGTCTGCAGAGAAAAGGGGATGGGGGGGGGGCAAATACTGGAGAGGACAGAGCACAGAACTGAAGAAAGATCCTCTGCTCCCTAATCCAGACTCTCCCCTCCTGTCAAATCCCCTCCCATCCCCTCCAGTCCCTTGCAGGTAACAGGAGGGAAGGTGATGCAGGAGTGAGCAGGGAAAAGCTACTGTGCTCTCTAATGTTGATTAGCCTTCTGTTTAAAACTTCTTGGCATCAGTAAAAAACATAATAAATAACTTTGTTCCTACATGCCTGTTGAACTTTCCAGTTGGTTGAAAGCTGAATAATGGGGCTTTTACTATAATTAAATAAAGTCTCCCCATCTACACATCAATTCATTTGTACTGGCCTGATTTAAAAGGTCTCCATGAATATGCTCAATATATACTTTGTACATTATCACAGGAGATTCATTTTATCACATTTCCCAGAATTTCATCAAAGGAAAAGGGCATTTTTCACAAATGTTTTACTTTTTTTGACTTTTTAATTACCGCCAACACATAAAAACATAAGGTCCTGAGGTGGCCCTCCAGTTACCTCCTTGGGGCTTTTCGGGTGGATGCTCTGTATCTGTCAGCTCACTCCCTCTAGATGTCTCTCACTCAGGAGTTTCACTACTCCCTAGCTTTCTTCAATCAGTTCTTATCCCTGCATTTCTGGCTTCTCTCACTGAGGTGTTTCACTACTCCCTAGCTTTCTTCAATCAGTTCTTATCCCTGCATTTCTGCTTTCTCTCACCGAGGAGTTTCACTACTTGCTAGCGTTCTTCAATCACTTCTTATCCATGCATTACTGGCTCCTCTCACTGAGGAGTTCCACTACTTCCTAGCGTTCTTCAATCACTTCTTATCCCTGCATTACTGGCTCCTCGCACTGAGGAGTTTCGCTACTTCCTAGCTTTCTTCAATCAGTTCTTATCCCGGCATTTCTGCTTCCTCTCAACAAGGAGTTTCACTACTTGCTAGCATTCTTCGATCACTTCATATCCCAGCATTTCTGGCTCCTCTCACTGAGGATTTTCACTACTTCCTAGCGTTCTTGGAGGAGAAGTCCATTAACTGCTATTAATCAAGTTTACTTAGGGAATAGTCACTGCTATTGATTGCATCAGTAGCACGGGATCTTCTTAGTGTTTGGGTAATTGCCAGGTTCTTGTGACCTGGTTTGGCCTCTGTTGGAAACAGGATGCTGGGCTTGATGGACCCTTGGTCTGACCCAGCATGGCAATTTCTTATGTTCAATCACTTCTTATCCATGCATTACTGGTTCCTCACACTGAGGAGTTCCACTACTTCCTAGCGTTCTTCAATCAGTTCTTATCCCTGCATTTCTGGCTCCTCTCACTGAAGAGTTTCACTACTTCCTGGCGTTCTTCAATCACTTCTTATCCCTGCATTACTGGCTCCTCGCACTGAGGAGTTTCGCTACTTCCTGGTGTTCTTCAATCACTTCTTATCCCTGCATTACTGGCTTCTCGCACTGAGGAGTTTCGCTACTTCCTAGCGTTCTTCAATCACTTCTTATCCCTGCATTACTGGCTCCTCGCACTGAGGAGTTTTGCTACTTCCTAGCGTTTAGAGGTGTGAATCGTGTGCCCTATCGTCTTAACGATCGAAATCATCTGGCAGGAGAAGAAAATCGTGTTTGGCACGATTTTTTAGTTAAAAAATCGTTTTTTCCGATTAGTGCGCACTAACCATTGTTAGTGCGCACTAACAGAAAATGATACAATTTGACACTTTTCAGGTCAGTTAAGGTCAGTTTAGGAATGAATATGTATTCCTATTGGCTGTCCTCTTATTTATTCATGTTACCAAGGTTCCCACTGACAATATATGGGGGATGGGAAATGGAAACAGTTGGTAGCTTGACAAAAAAGTAATGTGATCAGTCAATGTGACTAGAACTTGTGCCCTAACCCTGATACCAGGGGTGTTGTGATCTTCCTGCACTCAGTGCCATATCCCTATTAATACCAGGAGTGTTGTGATCTTCCTGCACACAGTGCCCTAACCCTGATACCAGGGGTGTTGTGATCTTCCTGCATGCAGTGCCCTAACCCTGATACCAGGGGTGTTGTGATCTTCCTGCACAAAGTGCCCTATCCCTAATACCAGGAGTGTTGTGATCTTCCTGCACAAAGTGCCCTAACCCTGATACCAGGAGTGCTGTGATCTTCCTGCACAAAGTGCCCTATCCCTAATACCAGGAGTGTTGTGATCTTTCTGCACAAAGTGCCCTAACCCTGATACCAGGAGTGCTGTGATCTTCCTGCACAAAGTGCCCTATCCCTAATACCAGGAGTGCTGTGATCTTCCTGCATGCAGTGCCCTAACCCTGATTCCAGGGGTGTTGTGATCTTCCTGCATGCAGTGCCCTAACCCTGATACCAGGGGTGTTGTGATCTTCCTGCATGCAGTGCCCTAACCCTGGTACCAGGGGTGTTGTGATCTTCCTGCATGCAGTGCCCTAAGCCTGATACCCGGGTTGTTGTGATCTTCCTGCACAAAGTGCCCTATCCCTAATACCAGGAGTGTTGTGATCTTCCTGCACAAAGTGCCCTAACCCTGATACCAGGAATGCTGTGATCTTCCTGCACAAAGTGCCCTATCCCTAATACCAGGAGTGTTGTGATCTTCAATCACTTCTTATCCCTGCATTTCTGGCTCCTCTAACTGAAGAGTTTCACTACTTCCTGGCGTTCTTCAATCACTTCTTATCCCTGCATTACTGGCTCCTCGCACTGAGGAGTTTCGCTACTTCCTGGCATTCTTCAATCACTTCTTATCCCTGCATTACTGGCTTCTCGCACTGAGGAGTTTCGCTACTTCCTAGCGTTCTTCAATCACTTCTTATCCCTGCATTACTGGCTCCTCGCACTGAGGAGTTTCGCTACTTCCTAGCGTTCTTCAATCAGTTCTTATCCCTGCATTTCTGGTTTCACTCACTGAGTTTCACTACTTCCTAGCGTTCTTCAATCAGTTCTTATCCCTGCATTTCTGGTTTCTCTCACTGAGTTTCACTACTTCCTAGAGTTCTTCAATCACTTCTTATCCCTGCATTTCTGGCTCCTCTCACTGAAGAGTTTCACTACTTCCTGGCGTTCTTCAATCACTTCTTATCCATGCATTACTGGCTCCTCGCACTGAGGAGTTTCGCTACTTCCTGGCGTTCTTCAATCACTTCTTATCCCTGCATTACTGGCTTCTCGCACTGAGGAGTTTCGCTACTTCCTAGCGTTCTTCAATCACTTCTTATCCTTGCATTACTGGCTACTCGCACTGAGGAGTTTCGCTACTTCCTAGCGTTCTTCAATCAGTTCTTATCCCTGCATTTCTGGTTTCTCTCACTGAGTTTCACTACTTCCTAGTGTTGTTCAATCACTTCTTATCCCTGCATTTCTGGCTCCTCTCACTGAAGAGTTTCACTACTTCCTGGCGTTCTTCAATCACTTCTTATCCCTGCATTACTGGCTCCTCGCACTGAGGAGTTTCGCTACTTCCTGGCGTTCTTCAATCACTTCTTATCCCTGCATTACTGGCTCCTCGCACTGAGGAGTTTCGCTACTTCCTAGCGTTCTTCAATCAGTTCTTATCCCTGCATTTCTGGTTTCTCTCACTGAGTTTCACTACTTCCTAGCGTTCTTCAATCAATTCTTAACCCTGCATTTCTGGTTTCAAGTGAGCTCTTCTTTTCTTTCCCCTTTTCTCCTGTCTGGTTCTCATAGGGTGGATCTTTGACCTCTCACTCTTTCAAAACTGTGACCAAGGCACTCCCTCTATTTCATCCGTTAAGTTTATCAGCACAAATCTGTTTGCATCCTGGACTGTCTGCCGTCTTTTGCCTTCCTCCTTTTTGGGCTAGCAATACTTTTATTCAAATTAAATCTACTTTATTCATCATTGTATTTGTTCATAAAATCTTATGTTAATTCACTAATATTTGTAAGCTTCCGGTTGTGTTTCATTTGAGAGTGCACCATTCTGTACACTGAAACATTTAAATCCCTATCACAAGTATTGAAGTACACAGCAGGACACTGTTTAGCCACCATTAGTAGGTTAAGAAAATGATCCTTTGCTGATCACCAGAAAGAGGGACGGTAACTTACAAACAGATGGTCGGGCGTTTGCGTCGGCAGGAGCCCAATGACGTGGGCATGCACAGCCACGTAAAGTCGAGTATGAGCCATACAAGTGGCAAGACTGGTTTCACCAGTTCATCCACTAGTTATCCCAGTCTAGAACTAGGTCCTCCGAATCCCCCAGATTCTTTATCCTGCACTGTCTCCAGTTTCCTCAGATCCCTACATAGAAACATAGAAACATAGAAATGACGGCAGAAGAAGACCAAATGGCCCATCCAGTCTGCCCAGCAAGCTTCACACATTTTTTCTCTCATACTTATCTGTTTCTCTTAGCTCTTGGTTCTATTTCCCTTCCACCCCCACCTTTAATGTAGAGAGAGTGGGTGCCATAAGGCCGAGGACCTGTAAGTAATCCCAAGCAGTGGGCCGGGTGGCGCTCAGCAGGGTCTGCAGACGATTCCGGAGCTTTGATCTTCTCTTGGAGGTCAGGCTGACCTTGTCTTCCTGGGTGTCGAATCGGACTCCTAGGTATTCCAGCGACTGAGAAGGCTGTAGGGAACTCTTGTTCAAGTTTACTACCCATCCTAGGCTTTCCAGAAGAGCTATAACTCTGTTGGTTGCCTGGTGGCTCTCCTCCGGTGACTTTGCCCTGATCAGCCAATCGTCCAGGTAGGGATGGACTAGAATTCCTTCCTTCCTGAGTGCCGCCGCCACTACTACTATGACCTTGGTAAAGGTTCGCGGTGCGGTGGCTAACCCGAAGGGTAAAGCTCGGAACTGGAAGTGTTGATTCAGGACTTTGAAGTGTAAATAGCGCTGGTGATCCCGATGAATTGGGATATGCAAGTAGGCTTCCGACAGATCTAGGGATGTGAGAAACTCCCCTGGCTGTACTGAATTTTTGACAGACCGCAGAGTTTCCATGCAAAAGCTGGGGATCCGTAGGTGTCGGTTGACAGACTTGAGGTCCAGGACGGGCCTGAAAGTGCCCTCCTTCTTGGGCACTATGAAATAAATGGAATAATGCCCAGAATGTATCTCCCCTGCAGGCACTGGGATGCCTAGTTTTTTTTTTAATGTAAACCACTCTGGACAGGAACTGGTTATGTCACAGTGTTTAATCTGATGTTATATGAAGTTTCCTAAAAAAAATTATAAGTTCCTTAGATGTTAACTCAGGTAGGTTTGCAATCGAGAATAGAATTTTAAACAAAAGACACTTTTCAAACAGTTAAAATCTGTTTATTTTTAGAAATGTATTTTCAAGAGAATTGTTTGTGCTCAGCAAACATGAAATAAATGCATTTTTTTTCCTTTCAGATAGTTTTCTGATAGCAATATGATTTTATTCAACCTTTAGAAAAGCTACTACTTTGCAATGACCATGTTTATCTTCATACATTCAGCAATAATGTGAATAACAAGGAATAATTAAGAATTAAGAACTGGTTCTTTTATAGTGAAACAGGTAAGTATAACACTTATTTTTCTTCTTTCAATTTCTGTATTTCTAACAAATATTTAACTTTAATTCCTAAGAAATGAACCTTTGTGAATTACATGTCTTTCAGAAATATCTCTACCAAGACTGGAAAGAAATAGATGAGTATTTCTTAAATGCATATCTCTTTCTTTTGTGGTACGTGTTTCTTTAAACCCCGTTTAATCAAAGTCTCTGCTAGCAGCTGTACATACTATTTTAGCCATTATATTTAATTCCCTCAATACAGTTGCTTGGGGCGGAGCTTGTATTCATCATTTGTGATCGAGGCCTTGCCTTTACACAAGAAATGATGAGAAGCTCATAGAATTATATCCTTTGGTATGTAAGTATTGCCATTATTTGTGTTTTGTTTAGCAACGAATTGTATTTTCTTTATTTTATTGTAATTTAATTGGAAATTCAATAAAGATATAATTATAAAAAAAAAAAAAAAAAAAGAAATGATGAGAAGCTTTAGAAGACAGAGGGCAGAGCTGGTTTCAAAGTTTGATAACTCTTCCACAACCAAAGATCTTACTAACCTATTTTTACAAACTCAATAAAAGAAACTGACTACCTTCTCACGATGATCCTCCGCAGACTAAATAAGATCTTATACAGTAACATTTAAACAGGCACACATGTGCACGTGTTCGTCGGCTCACTCCAGGGATGTGGCCATTTTATAACATATGCGTATAAATATGCACCCATGACTGCACGAACATGTGCATGCAATTTTAAGTAGATGCATGCCTATGCTCACAAACACCACTTCTATCATATCAGTGGGGGGATTTTAAAAGGAGTATATGCTGATGTTATTAACATTTTCCCAGTTTGTTCTCAGTTTGTCCAGGTAAGAGATAGCAGTTTAAAAAAACACCCCCTGTTAGCCCCAACCCTTAAAACCCTGCTGATCTGTCTATTCGTCTTTATTTTATGACTTGCACGTCATCCATAGCAGCAGGGCACCCGAGCTCACACCTCTACACAGCAGGGCACCCGAGCTCACACCTCTGCACATATAAGTATTTGTACGTAGATTTCAACGCAAAATCCAGGAACGCCCATGCCCTGCCCAGACCATGCCCACGCCCCACTCCTTTTTTGGAACTTTACATTTGTGTGAGCAGCAGCAAGTACATAAATACATACGTGAGTGGCTTTTAAGATCCACTTGGCATGCGGCTGCCTGACTTGGGCGCATATCTCCCAGTTTTGGTGTGCATCAGGCTTATAAAGTGAGTCTTGTCTTGAAGTCAGGAAAATAAATAAATCAAATCTTCCCTATCCAATGAGATAGATATGCATCTTCAGGCACGAATGTGAATTTAATCTAACAAATCTGAATAGGACGCGTGAGATCAGACTTAGTGTTTTTCAGAGAAATCCTTTCCCAGTACCTTGTGAATTGTTTTTGAGAAATGGGCCGAAATTCTGTGCGCTCCTGTCACAGGACATTCAAATCCAGTCACACACAGGTTTATGCTTCCCACTTTTATTCCTGCATCTCAATTCCCAATGTGTTTCAAGTTGTAACGAGAAAATTATGAGACCTTAAGTACCACCACTTATTTAGTTCATGAGTGTCAGATTGTGGAATACACCATCCAGAAATATGAGAGAATTCTGTTTGGTTAAACATCCCAGGAGCTCATTAACTTCACTTTTTTACCTTTCTTTCACTTTTAATAGAATCTCAGGTTAAGTATTACTGCCATACTTTAGAGAATTCTCACTCAAAAACAGAAAACGTGTTTAACCTGTCAATAAGAGTTTATTTTCTCGGTGTTCTTTATTTACAGAACACCTTAATCCGTTTATCCTTCTCAAATATGAATTATGAAGGACGTTTCTCCAAAGGAAGAATCTTTTATATAATTTGAAAACCACGAGATTATTTTCTAACGTGATCATCTTTTTTTCAATTATTACGGTTGAATTATTTAGCTGTCTCTGTCACAGCACTAACCATACTGATAAAATCGCCGACCGGGATGATTAAAAACTATCACCATTTATTCCTTACGTTTTTCAGGATTATTTATACTAAATTTGATTTTCACACTTATACACAAATATTCACTAGGGTTTCCCTATCAAATCAGTGTGTTTCACAGTAATTAGACCAATGTAGCCAGAGTAACAGCGTGCCTGCCTTCAGCTTGTCTCTCTCCCTCTCTTTCTCTCCAACAATCAACTGAGGCTGTGTTTTCATAGAGAATACTCCTACATCTGCGACTTCGTGTGAGAATAGTTCCAGTCGCCTTCTCTAATAGCTCTAATCACCAAGAATCCACTCACAAACCTACTGGTCACTACTTTTAAAGATTTTTTAAGAGATCAGCAGGTTGTTTATAAACGAGATTAATCCATAAAATCCATTCTGATTGGACTGGTTTATGTGTTCCTACAGTAGCCTGCTCACTTGCCAGCTCATTGTAAATATGCGGTAACCATGACGTTTCTATGACAACATTCCCCTAGCTCTGGTTGTTTTTTTTTGTCTCCCTCAAGGGAAACGGAACTCATTTTTAACAGCTTCACTGTAAAGTTTTAATGTGAATGTGAAGAAATTCAAAAGCAACACCCAAATCGCACTCAAAAAGATCTCAAAACCCACCAAACTCGCCACAGACCACAGAAAATACACTTTGAGAAATCCTTATCCCTTTCAAATCCTGTGAAAATCTCCTTGAAATCACTCCCAAAACACTTGTTTCCATATGATGAGAATAATAAGTTAAAATGTTAAAATTTTAGAGCGCACTAACAGGAGTTAGCACGCACTAATGGGGAGGTTCCAGATGGGGTGTTCCAGAGCGTGGCCAAGAAAAGGGAGTCATGCTGTGCTGGAGCCACTGCCGCCAGTAGTTAAGTTTGGCCTAGGGTGCCCAATATTCTTGCCCTGCATAAGTGTCTTGTTTTAAATAGCAACTTATGTGCATAAGTGTTGGTCCAGCTTTAGAACATTAATTTTTTTTTATGCACGTATATATGATGTGAAAATGGAAACATGTGTGTATTTTCAACTTTTCTAAAATACCACTTACACAAATTGTTTTAAAGCTGTCAAGGATTGAATCCAATCTTGTCTACCTGGTACTGGACACAGACAGCTTACTTTTGCGTACTTTATCTATATTTAATGAGATTGCCATAAAAGGCACGGGAGAATATCGATCAGTAGCATTAGAACTAGCAAAATCAGGAGATGTGCAAGCATCTAACACATGCGTGTGTCCACCTGGTTTTATAAAGTAGGGGGGTGTGCGCTCATGTGTCAATGCTCGCACATCTCACATTGGAGAAAAAAGGACGTGGAGTGGACGGGGTATGGGGTGTTCCAGAGCGTGGCCAGGAAAAGGGACGTGCACGCATCTATGCGCCTGGGCATGGACCCAGGTCCAGTGCCACCTAATTTACTTCTGCTATGTAGGAGGAGTAAGTAAATATGAATATATTTATTTATTTATTTATTTAACATTTTTATATACCGCAATTCATGTAGCAAAGTTACATATCATTTTTGTTTACATTAAAACAATAACAAGCATATAAGAATGCAATTACATTATAACAGGGGAATGAACTAGGATAAGAGGGGAAAAAAGTCTGATGGATGTTAAAAATGAGGAAAAGGAGTAGTTGTTTGGCTTTAATCAAATGCTTGTTCAAATAGCCAGGTTTTTAGTCTCTTTTTGAAAGTGTTCAGGCATTGTTCTTGTCTTAGTTCTGGTGGTAAGGAGTTCCATTTTGCAGGGCCTGCTGTGGAAAAAGCTCTTTTGTTTAGAGAGGTTTTGATTGGTGGAGCGAAGAGAGAGTTTCTATATGCTGTTCTTACTGGTCTGGAAGATATGTGCAATTGAAAAGGTATATTGAGGTCAAGAGGAATGAGGTTGTGTATGGATTTGTATATGATAGTTAATACTTTGTAGGTGATTCTATATTTAATTGGGAGCCAGTGTAGATTTTTTAATACAGGTGTAATATGTTCTCTTCTTTGGTCTTGGATAGAATTCTTGCTGATGCGTTTTGGAGCATTTGTAAGGGTTTAATGGTATGTCGGGAGGCCGAGTAGAAGAGAATTACAGTAGTCAATTTTTGAGAAGATAATTGCTTGAAGAACTGTACGATAGTCTTGGAAACGGAGGAGCGGTCTAATCCGTTTTAGGATTTGTAGTTTAAAGAAGCCTTCTTTTGTGGTATTATTAATGAATTTTTTTAGATTTAATTTAATTTAATTTAGGAGAAAATGAGCTGTTTACCTGATCCTGGTGCTAGCGTGCCCTGCGAGAATTGGCCTAAATTTTACTACTATATTTAAAAAAATGGTTTGTTTTCCTGCCAGGCAACAAAGTAGCACATTGTTGTTGCCAGCGTCTTCAAGCCATGCTGATAGTAAAAACGGCTGACAGCCACAGGCAGGTGTGTGACATGCCACGGGAGTCTGGGGAGCTCCTAACCGTGTTTGAGAGGCATCAGAGGGCTGGGAGAGGCCTGGGGTGCTGTGGAAAGTGCAGGCTGGGCCACTGACGTCAGCAGGTCCTGGGTGATGCCAAACCCAAGACCAAGTTTTAAAATTTGAATAAAAGTAAACATTTTAAAAACGTAAAAGCATGTTGATTCAGGGGAGAGGAGGCAAAGGAAGCTCCCTACCAATTTTGGTAGCCCTGGGTAAATCTTGGCAAAAATTGATTTCAAACATCAAACATCTCTTTTTAAAAATGTATTTTCCTCGCTTTGCAGGTTGTGGTTATGAAATGGGGGTTTGATAATCTGACCATCCCTGACGTTTGAACTTAAAGTTCACTTCAAAAAGCGTTATTTATCCCATTTGGAAGAGGGGATTTCAGAGGGTTAGAAAAGCTGAAAACTTCTTAAACAAGCCAAAGTTGGTGGTGCACCTCTAAGGAAGTGCTTAAGATGATAACCGAGTTCTTATTTTGAAGCTAGGACTTATTCTCATCATATGGAAACAAGTGCTTTGGGAGTGATTTCAAGGAGATTTTCACAGGATTTGAAAGGGATAGGGATTTCTCAAAGTGTATTTTCTGTGGTCTGTGGCGATTTTGGTGGGTTTTGAGATCTTTTTGAGAGGGATTTGGGAGTTGCTTTTGAATTTCTTCACATTCACATTAATACTTTACAGTGAAGCTGTTAAAAATGAGTTCCGTTTCCCTTGAGGGAGACAAAAAAAACCAGAGCTAGGGGAATGTTGTCATAGAAACGTCATGGTTACCGCATATTTACAATGAGCTGGCAAGTGAGCAGGCTACTGTAGGAACACATAACATTTAAACGTTAGCGCTCACTAACGGGAGTTAGCGCACACTAACGTAGAGTTAGCTCGCACTAACCCTGTTAGTGCACTAACCGGAAATTCGTGTTCCCCCGAATTTCAAAGGCCCAAACAGTGGGCATATGCTGTGAAATAGAGAAATCCGTATTTTATAAAATTCATGTACATATGTGTGAGTATTAAAATACTTGTGTATACCTGCTCGTAGACATTTGCATTCGTATATGCCATCTCGCAGATTTGTTTGAAAGTTATCCTTAAATAGTGCTGAAGTAACACAAGATTTTAGGAACACAAACGGTGATAACGTATATTTAACTTGAAAGAAGGTAGCTAAGACTACAAGAAGGAAGAAAAAAATATCTGTAGACAGCCCAGAAAGGTGTGGTGATATTGGTCTTTCTTCTCTCTTTCCATTTTCTTAAGATGTGGTGCTTTGGCACATTTATTTATTTATTTATAGCCCTACTCTTTCAGTCCCCAGGTGACTCCATATTGTTTTTCCTGCTTTTTACTGATGCGGTGCTCCAGTCTGGCCCCCTTTGCAATCCCAGTCTCTGTTTTTAGGTTCCACATTGGCAGGGGAAATTTTGCTGCTGCCCTGGCTGCTCTGTCTTGACAGTTCTCAACAAATGTATAAATTTCCACCAGGACAATCAAGGAAAGCGCAGCAATCTGAGCAGTTAAATGCAGGGAGGATAACTTACAAAAAACTCTGTGCGGCCCCATATATATGCGTATATGGTCTCGCAGGAATCTATTACAGCATTTTATAACCTGTATGTATCAGGTATCAGCAGTTTTGCATAGTCTGTATATTTCTGCACCCAGCTTATGTGCATATATTTGTTTTTGCAAATAGGGCCGGATTTTAAGAAGTACATGCGGGCATACATTTGTATGCGCAACACAGTGCGCACAAATGTACGCCCGATTTTATAACATGCATGCGCAGCCGCGCGCATGTTATAAAATCCAGGGTCAGTGCACGCAAGGGGGTGCACAAGTGTGCAACCTGTGTGCGCCGAGCTGCGCAGCCTTCCTCCGTTCCCACTGAGGCCGCTCCGAAATCGGAACGGCCTCGGAGGGATCTTTCCTTCCGTCCCCCACCTTCCCCTCTTCCCCTACCTAACCCGCCCCCCAGCCCTACCTAAAATCCCCCCTTACCTTTATCTTATAAGTTGCGCCTGCCTCCGGGCAGGTGTAGGTTGCGCGCGCCGTCCCGCTGTGCCTGGAGGCTCCGGCCCCACCCCTTTTTTCAAGCCCCGGGACATACGCACGTCCCGGGGCTTGCACGTGTCACCGGGCCTATGCAAAATAGGCTTGGCACGCGCAGGAGCAGGTTTTCGTGGTTACGTGCATAATATACGCGCGTAACCCTTTTAAAATCCACCCCATAATGTGCAGTGCATCAAAGCACATACTTTTCCTACCTATCTTATAAACATATGCGTGTATATTTTAAGCACAAAAAAAAAAGGGCCGGATTTTAAAAGGGTTATGTGCGCCAGGCCTATTTTTAAAAGGCCCAGCGATGCGTGTAAAGCCCCAGGATGCGTGTAAGTCCCGGGTTTTACTAAAGGGGCAGAGCGTGGGTGGGGCGTGGGCGGGGCCAGGCTCCCAGCACAGTGGCCATACTTGCCACTGTGCTGAGGATCGTGTGCCGGCAGTTGGCTGGCGCACGCAACTTACGCATGCCCAGAGGCAGGCACAAAAGGTAAAATAAAGGTCAGGGGGGGTTGGAGTAGGGCTAGGGGTGAAAGGTTAGGGGAAGGGTGGGAAGGTCAGGCTAGGGGGAAGGGAAGTTCCCTTTCAGGCCGCTCCGATTTTGGAGCAGCCTGGGAGGGGACAGGGGAAGGCAGCACAGCTCGGCGCATGCAAGACGCACAATTATGCACCCCGTTATGCGCCGACCCCTGATTTTATAACTTTCATGCACAAGTTATAAAATCGGGCATACATGTGTTGCTTGCTGCGTAGCGCGCGCACATGTAAGCTGTGCCCACTGCTATTAAAACCTATCCCTAAGCTTGTTTGTGTAAAACCCTGATTTACATGCAGAAGTTGATATATTTTAAAACAAGCGCATGTAATTGAAATCACCAGCTTGCTAATATCTCCACCAGTTCACCCAGTTGACCTTTCTAGTTCTTGAACGTAAACTCTCCCAGTTTACCCAGACCTCCCATCCAACCAACAGCAGAAAACAAACGAATCTGATATCAATTGCGAGAAATAATTAGCAGGTATAAAATCAAACAAATAAGTTTCCAAATATACTCTTGTAAATATCTTATAAAATAGCATATGCACATATATTTGCTTCAGATCACCCCTAGACTGCCCATTATTGCACAATTAAATTTGCATGTGAAACCAAAAAATATCTGTGTACTTTTGATGTTTATAAAATAGCATTTACACGAGTACAAACTATTTAACCATGTATATGTTAATTTTATGTAGGTAACTCTTTTGAAAATTTATCCTGGAGTTTGCAACACAGAATGGGGAGGAGAGTAACACAGGGGAGAAGAAGATGCCAGTACAACCAGACTGTTAGCCAGGAAGATTCTAAAAAACAAGTTGCATCGATATCCTGGATATGCGTTTATTTAAAATGAATGAGCATACTGAACCAAATGAGGCCATTTTTTGTTTCTTTTTGTAAAATCCAAAACAAATAAAAAATGCCTCTGGAAAACCTGAAAATGTTCACATTTTTTATTTTGGCAAATAGTGTAAGTATTTGCAAGTAGAATATACTGGACTGAATTTTCAAAAGCATATATGTATGTAAAAAGCTGTTTTACACACGTATATAGACCTTTTGAAAATTATCCCAGGGTTGCATGTGTAAAAGTGTGCAGAGAAGCAATTTCATATCTATTATGTGTACATAAAAGATGGATTCCCGGGGGGAGGGATTTGGGGGGACAACAATTTACATTCATACTTTCTAAAATTTAAAGCATATACATAAATGTACGCAAGAATATTTAAACCTTCTCTCATGTAGGTGAAAATGTGTGCATGTACGCCACGCAAACATTTAAGTTTGCCCACTAATTTTCAAAGCAAACTTATGCATAAAAATCCACTTTCAATATTGTGACTGAAGTCTGCATTAAGTGCACTGAATGTGGGTAAAACTTATTTACAATTCAATGCCATGTATTGCAGTAATTTTCAAAAGCCCACTTACATGGATAAAGTACATTTACATGTGTAAAACCTAGTTTTAAGGGCCTCATTTTCTAAAGTATTGCAGGCCTGCGATACTTTAGGGAATGAAGGGCGGGGGGCCGAAACAGGGGGGCGGGCCTGCGCTAGCCGGCAGCGATCGCACCGTCACGGTGCGATCACTGCCGGTTTCGCACCCAATAGCGCCACCATAGAAGGTGTAGCTATTGGGCGAGAACTTGGACAGGAAAAGGGCCTTACCTTTTTTCATCGTCCGCGGCATCTTCACGGAGTTGGCCCCTGTGACGCCCCGACTCCTCCTCTTCCGGGGCCAACTCTGCCCCCATTTTGGTATCGCACATGATAAGGGACGTTTCGCGTGCGATCCGTTTAGAAAATAAGGCCCTAAGTGTGTTAATATTTTTGAAAATCAAGCCCTTAGAATTCACTCACTATTGGGCTCACTATTTGCAATTAGTACATGATATTTGCCAAAACAAAAAAAAGAATTCAAATATAACAACGACAACAAAAAAAAAAAACCTAAACAAAATTGAGCCAAAAACGAGCAAAACAAACTAAACTGAAAATATTTCCTACACATCCCTAATTAATATGTTTCACAGTTTCACTAAGTGCATGTCTCTTGTGCGGTGAAATAAAAGATTTGGTGTGATGAGTACATCAATAAATTTGTTCCACTTAAGAAACAAAAGGGAGGTAAAGTAAACAAAAGGCAGAGATCTGGAAAGGTTAACCAACTGGTGAGCTGTTCTCAGGATTTTAGCCAGTCCAGTATAATTTGGGAAAACCACTGGAAGCATTGTGGATCTTTCTTTAAATACTTGGACACAGTTTGCAAGGCACATGAAACAAATGAAGAGACAACTTGGCTAAATTATGATGAGTAGTTCTAAAGAAATAGGGCAGAAAAATGTATTTGCAACAAAAAGTACATTGATATGTGATTTCTTAAGATGACCCCAAGTAGTCCAAAAGTTAGCAGCATGAGTTGGAACAATTATGGACAAGGTCAGGGAGGTCGTCAATACTACAGATGCAGATGGCCCTTTTGGGGTCACTTATGACCTCAGAGAAGGACACAGAGTATGAAGATCAGGCGATCCTCAACTCCAAAAGCATCCAAAACATGCTCCACTATCTCATCTTCTGGAAGGGATTTGGTCCTGAAGAAAACCGTTGACTACTGGCGTCTAATGTCCAAGCACCCCATCTCACCTGAGAGTTCCATTGCCTCTTCCAACTTAAGCCTAAACACAGTGCCTTAGGAAGGGGTCTTAGAAGGAGGGAAACTGTAATGTTTTGGCTGGTCATTGAACAGCCCTGCAACTGAGTACACAGAACAACGTCAGGCTTGCCTCATGGTGAGGACACCACCATCACACTCCTGGCCAGTTACGCTGCATCTTCCCTAGGTACCCGTTTGCGTATCCACAATAGATTTGAAGGTCCCTCAGCATGAAAAGGTATTTTACATTTAGCAAATGCCTCAGCAATGTATCCTCCTGTTCCTGCAGTGCGTGTTCATATTTTGTGTTTGCTTTGCCTTATCTTTTTCCTTGTCTAGCCTTGCAGTCTCTTGCCCTGCCCCTGTGTATCTTGCCCTGCCTTGCCTTATTGTTTTCTGTGTCTTGGTCCTCTGTCCTTACCTGTCTGTTCATCTCTGCCTGACTCCTGGTTTTGACCCTGGCTTTGGATGACTATGCCTTTAGACTGCTGTCTGCCCTGACCTCAGCCTGGACCTTAACTCTACCTAACCTCCGGCTGCCCTGACCTCAGCCGGGACCTCGATACTGTTGCTGTGTGCCAGCCCTGACCTGCAAAGGCCCAAGGAAGGGCAGAGGGTACCGCAAAACCCAAGAGTGCAATGGTTGTAGGTAGGACAACAGAGCAGAGGCAATGCTGAAATCAATAGGAGCTCCAAGACTTGATATCCTCCATGCACAAGTCTACCATGAGCCCATGTTGCTGAAGACAGGGTACATATAGGACCAGTGGGTTGACAGACCTCCGAAGAACATAAAATGAGATTTGTTTGTGATGCAGGACACCCACCCTGATGGTAATGGGTCAGGTAACAGCTGTGATATTCATGGGCAATGGTTCTCCACAAACTGATGAGATGGTGAATGGTCTGTGCAGCTGATCCATGGGCATAGTGTGATGACATACCACTCTTTCTTTGATGAAATTCCCTGCCACCCCCAAATCAAGAAAAGCTTCAGTGCCCATTTGATTATGAACAGGAAGAGCAATCAGAGAAAGCAGAATGTTTCCAGAGGGACCTAGAGCTGCCCCCCACCCAGCCAGTCTTAGGCATTGAAGTTTCCTGGATTCAAAGGACAGGTTTTAACCTGGTGCCTTGGGGCAACACATTAGAGGAATAGAGTTTGGAGTCGGCATTGATGCCGCGCTTCTTCCATCAAATGAGAGTGGCCCGATTGCTTAGGCTCCTCTTGAGTGCGAGCAGAGGTAAGATCTTTTTCTGAATTCAATAGAGGGCACCGGAATCTGGCAGCCAGATGCAGTTTTCAGTGGGAATAACCCTGCTCCCAGGACCTCTTCTGAAAATGGACGACAATCTTGTTGCAGTGGGAAATCAGCACATCAACGGATGTGGGAACTTCTTGCCCATAGAGTTTGTCCTTGATCAGGGTGGCCCTACCAGAATACAACAGTTAGGCTCTCTTCATTTCTTTTTTCTTTATAAATTTTCACAATACACGTCAAGAAATATACTTGAATTTGCAAGCAGACATAAGGAAACCAAACATCAAATAAGAATAGCTAATTTAAATCACTAATTATTCTGCACATTAAGGGGCGGATTTTAAAACGAGCGCGAACAGCCTACTTTTGTTTGCGCTCCAGGCGCAAACAAAAGTACGCTGGATTTTAGTAGATACGCGCGGAGCCGCGCGTATCCACTAAAATCCTGGATCGGCGCGCGCAAGGCTATGAATTTTGTATAGCCGGCGCGCGCCGAGCCGCACAGCCTACCCCGTTCCCTCCAAGGCCGCTCCGAAATCGGAGCGGCCTCGGAGGGAACTTTCCTTTGCCTCCCCTCACCTTCCCCTCCCTTCCCCTACCTAACCCTCCCGCCCGGCCCTGTCTAAACCCCCTCCTTACCTTTGTCGGGGGATTTACGCCTCCCTCCGGGAGGCGTAAATCCCCGCGCGCCAGCGGGCCTCCTGCGCGCCGGGCCGCGACCTGGGGGCGGGTACGGAGGGCGCGGCCACGCCCCCGGGCCGTAGCCACGCCCCCGAACCCGCCCCCAAAACGCTGCCGACACGCCCCCGAAACGCCGCGACGACCGGGCCCGCCCCCCCGACACGCCCCCCTCCGAGAACCCCGGGACTTACGCGAGTCCCGGGGCTCTGCGCGCGCCGGGAGGCCTATGTAAAATAGGCTTCCCGGCGCGCAGGGCCCTGCTCGCGTAAATCCGCCCGGTTTTGGGCGGATTTACGCGAGCAGGGCTCTGAAAATCCGCCCCTAAGTCCTCAAATGGGGATCCAATCACACTCAGAGCTATTTGTTACACAACATAGAAAAATAAGGATCTGAATACAGGAAGCTATTACATTATAATCGGGACAAACTGCAGACATATATGCACTCACTCAGAGACTAAAGGGGAGGAAGAAGAAATAGCTGGCACTTTCTCTTTCAAAAAACTAGATAGCTGCATAGAAGAAAAAAAATATATGTATCATTCTGATATTTGATTACACATTTGCAAGAATATTTTTTTTTAATTTATATTTTATTAATTATAACATTTATTTACAAAATGCAATAATCAAGGCATACAAGAAACATTTTTAACCTTTAAGCAAGTCACATTTATACTCTTCACTATAGAATCATAGTCAAGTCCACATCAAGGGGTACGGGAGGAGATCCTAACTGCTGCATTCTTTTTTTCCTTTTGCAACCTTAACTCGTTAAACATTCAAAACTTCACTTTGATGATTTGTCCTTTAAGAAGCGTTCCAAGTGAGTGGGGTCGGTAAAAATAAACTTATTATTCTGGTAAGTGATATAACATTTGCAGGGAAATTTCAAGAAATAACTAGCTCCCAGATCGAGAGCCTGTTTTTTTTAAATCAAAAATTGTTTTCTACGTGCTTGGGTAGCACGTGAAACATCCGGAAAAATCTGGATTTTCTGCCCGCAAAATATGAAATCTTTTACTTGAAAATATTTTGAAAAGAAAAAGTCTCTATCCTTTTTTAAAGAAAAAGAGACCAACAAAGTGGCTCTTGTATGTACGTTATCCATGGAGTCCTCCAAAAATGTGGAGACTCCTGGACTATCTAATATATCTGTACCCCCCCCTCTAGAACTTGGAGCACTCTTCTATTAGGTAAATAATACAATCTAGATAGTACTGGAATCTTATTACTCTCAAAGGACAATATCTCCACTACATACTTATTAAACAATTCGGCAGCTGATAACAATCGAGTTTTAGGGAAGTTCAATAACCTCAAATTAAATGACCTAAGTTCGTTCTCCAAACTTTCTATTTGATTGTGCATTGCCAAATTGTCTTTAATGAAAGTAGTATTGGTATTATACATCACATTTACTTGTGGATTTAATACTGCAAGCGCTTGTTCAGCTATAATAGCCCTACTTTCCAAATCCTCAAATTTGGATCGTACCTGAAGAGAGAACTCATGCACTTGTGAAACAGATTTAGATAATTTTTTATCGATTTTTGCCGATAACCTCCATACATCTAAAAGTGTAACACTTTCTGGTTCCACATTGCATTCATCACCCTCTTTAGTTATATCTGGCAGTACCATTGGACATGGGACTACCAAACATGGGGCTACATTGTTATTACTAACTGTAATTCTAGTTTCTTCCATATCATTTACCAACAACCTGTTCCCTCCTAGTGTACACCCAGTAGGAGTTTGGGTCACTATTAGGGGTTCATTTGTCAAACCAATACTTTCTCCTAAGGGTTGTAAGGGAGGTTGCATGGACCTGGGACTTAAGGAGACCCCAAGCTGGGAGTTCCCTTCTATATCGTCCCTAACCAAGGACTCACCCATATGTATTATATGGTCGTCCATGGGTCCAATTTTCTTATTTATTTATTTTTATTTATTTATTTAGGGTTTTTATATACCGACATTCTCGATATACATATCAAATCAAGTCGGTTTCCATATAACAAAACTGTCGCCGGTAAGGCATTACATTAAACAATAGACAAAGTATTGAACAGTATTGAACAGAGAACGTGCAGCGTAACATTAAACAAACAACAAATTATTGAACAAAAGAACGTAGGTCAATAAATATTAAATATTAAACGTAAAAACGATATATAAAATAAAATAAAATAACTATGGGAAGAGCATGAGCTAGAAAGCTGATGCTTCAAGAGATGGTTTTTCATAGCAGGTGGGTGGACTGTCCAGATAAGGTCCTGAAGGTCCTAAGGGTATAAAGTCGGTAGTGGACTTTATATTGTGCTATTTTGCTCTTTGACCTGTGTCGAATTGTTTCTGCGATTCCGAATAGGCTTGTCGGAAGAGCCACGTTTTGAGGTTTTTCTTGAAGGTGAGATGGCAGGTTTCAAGACGAAGATCTGGCGGTAATGAGTTCCATAGGGAGGGCCCAGCAGTGGAGAGTGCTCGTTTTGCTAGCGAAGTTTTAATCGGGGAGCATATAAAGAACCTTTATAATTATATCTGATAGGTCTTTTTGATGTGTGAAGGCGGAGTTGCGAGGTAAGATTTAGGTGAGCGCTTCCCATAATATCCTTGTGGATCATTGATAATGTCTTGAAGGTGATTCTAGCTTTTATGGGAAGCCAGTGGAGGTAGAGCAGAATTGGAGTGATGTGGGCTCTTTTGTTGGTGTTGGTGAGAAGCCTCGCTGCAGCGTTTTGTACCATCTGTAAGGGTTTTATGGATGAAAACGGAAGACCTAGCAGAAGAGAATTGCAGTAGTCTAACTTGGACAGAATTATGGACTGGACTACTAAGCGGAAGTCGCTGAAGTGAAGGAGTGGTTTCAGATTTTTTAGCACTTGGAGTTTGAAGTAACATTCTTTGGTTGTGTTGTTAATGAAAGATTTAAGGTTGAATTGATCATCGATGCGCACCCCTAAGTCTCTGACTGAAGGTGAGTGTTTTAAGGGTGGTATAGTGGATTGTGTTGAGCTTTGGATGTTGAAGAGTGTGTGGTTTTCGTCAGGAGAGATGATGAGGATTTCTGTTTTATTTTTGTTGAGTATAAGGTTGAGGCTGGATAGCAGGGAATTGATAGATAGTAAGCAGTTGTTCCAATGAGCCCAGGTTTTTTGGAGTGATTCTGTGATGGGAAGAATTATCTGAATGTCATCAGCGAAAATATAGTGCTTTAGCTTGAGACTGGAGAGTAGGTGGCAGACTGGAAGCAAGTAAATGATAAAAAGGGTAGGGGAGAGCGATGAACCTTGAGGTACTCCTCTGCTTGATTTGATAGGAAGTGATTCTATGTTATTTATCTTGACTTTGATCTTTTGACCAGATGTTGTAGGAGAAGAGGTCCAGGTCTTTGATTTACGTTTTCTATCCATATTACCAACAAATTAAAAGGGAACAATGTATAATAAAGAATAGGGTAAAAAGAAAAATTTTTTACCAGGGGTGCGCCCCTTTGGCACGCGGCTTCGGCTGCGCGCCGGCAGCTGCGTGCCGCAGGGCCCTTCTTTTATGATGTCCCGGGGCTCCTGAGAATGACGTCACCAAGGGGGCGTGCTCTCCGGCCGCGCCTCCCTTCTCCCTCGACGAGGAGTTCAAAGTTCTTTTTCTCTCACCGCTCCAAGGCACTCATCTCGGGGTCAGCTCGCAGTCGGTTCACCTCCTTTCCCCCTGCAAGAATATTTTAATAGAAATAGGGCTCCCAAGAGTAATACTTGGGGCCTTAACTGAAGAAATTGTTTTCCTCTCATTTGGTAGACCTTGCTAGGTCAGGAAAAGCGCCAGCTTTCAGACCCAGGAACATCTCAGAGCGATGGCGAAAGAACATTCGAAGGACCCACTCTTTATCAGATTCCAATCAAGAACGGGACAATCAATGTTGCAGGTTTAACTTGGCCTTTTTGAGTGGTCTCTAGGATATTTGTAATATCCAATTCAGGTGATGTAGGCATAAGAACCTGAAAACCCTTAAAGGCATTGGTATCCTTCTTAAAGGGTGGTATGTAATATACCCTTGATATCAGAGGTTAAGGAATTTTTAAAACTTGAACTAAATATTTTTTCCACATATCTCAAGGAGTTAATAAAGGATCTTTAGGAAAGTTTATAAATCTAAGATTCTTCCCTTTAATTTGATTTTCTAAATGTTCCATCCGGTTTGACAACATCTGATTTTCTTTAATAGTATTTTTTTGCATTTTAGACGATTCTTTAAGTTCTCCTTCCAATGATAAACATGAGATTCTGTTTTCTTCCATCACTTTTTCAACATGCTTTAAATGGAAATCCACATTATTAAGAAAAGGAACAAGTGGATTTAGCTGCTGGAACAGATTATCATTCACAGTCTGAATAGCATCCCAAATAATATCATATATAATTTCAGGTTTCACCAGTTCTTTTTTGGGTGGAAAAGAAATAAAAGATACCTCCCTTTCAGGCAGACGGGTGTCTGTGCTGGCTGCAGCGTTTCCATTACTGGCAGGTTCTCCCTGAGGCCTCAATAGATTTCCATAATCACTCCTACTCAGTAGGCCCAAACTGTCTTCCTCCGCTTCTTTGCCCATCTGCGATGTGGGAGGATAGTAGATCGCACCTCCGCCGGATTCAAAGGGAGCCTCCGATCAGCCGGGGACAAAGTTGTCTGAAGTTCCTGTGGGGCGGCAAATTCAACTTCCTCCCGCTCACCCCACTGCAAACAAACTCCCAGTTTAAAAGCTTGCCGGGTGACATGGGTGTCCATCGGGCCTTGAAAAGGCAAAGCAGGGGAAGCGGTTTGAGCCTCGCTCTCTTTGGCTCGCTGCTTTCTCACTGTATGAGGCATATCAAAAAAGAAAAAGTAAAGGCCGAGGGAGCAACCTGATGCACGTCTGGTCAGATCTGCCATCTTGGATCCCCGCAATAACCAGGTTTTCTTCATGTCATCATAACTTGGCGGTCAGGGTCCAAAACGGAATCATGCAATGTCCCACCATTTGAGATCCCTGGCGGAGACACAGGAGGTCAGCCACAGCAGAAGAGGACTAGCCCAGTTCCCTGAATATCCTGCGGACGTGTATTAGGAATTCAGCTAGGTTGTTCAGTAAGGGGTAGATTTTAAAAGAAGCGCGATCAGCCTACTTTTGCTTGCGCATCAGACTCAAGCAAAAGTACGCTGGATTTTAGTAGATACGCGCGGAGCCGCGCGTATCCACTAAAATCCTGGATCGGCGCGCGCAAGGCTATCGATTTTGTATAGCCTGCGCGCGCCGAGCCGCGCTGCCTCCCCCCGTTCCCTCCAAGGCCGCTCCGAAATCGGAGCGGCCTCGGAGGGAACTTTCCTTTGCCCTCCCCTCACCTTACTCTCCCTTCCCCTACCTAACCCACCCACCCGGCCCTGTCTACACCCCCCCCTTACCTTTGTCGGGGGATTTACGCCTCCTGGAGGGAGACGTAAATCCCCGCGCGCCAGCGGGCCTGCTGCGCGCCGGGCCGCAACCTGGGGGCGGGTACGGAGGGCGCGGCCACGCCCCCGGGCCGTAGCCACGCCCCCGTACCCGCCCCCAAAACGCTGCCAACACGCCCCCGGAACGCCGCGACGACCGGGCCCGCCCCCCGACACGCCCCCCTCCGAGAACCCCGGGACTTACGCGAGTCCCGGGGCTCTGCGCGCGCCGGGAGGCCTATGTAAAATAGGCTTCCCGGCGCGCAGGGCCCTGCTCGCGTAAATCCGCCCGGTTTTGGGCGGATTTACGCGAGCAGGGCTCTGAAAATCCGCCCCTAAGGGAATATTGACCTTACTGCAACTGATCTCCAAAACATCTCCAAACCCTCAAAAAGAACTTCAACTCCTTCTCTTCAAAACTCCTACAGCTCTTATTCAATTCACCATGGAAGCTGAAAGACCTCCTGATCAATCTTCTATACCTCTGAGACATATCCCACTAAAAGGTGCCAAGCTCCAAGAAGATGAAAAGCAGGGCAAAATAGTAGCAGGTGCTAGATTTAAAATTGCAAAGAACTACTATTTGATTGGTATCTGGGTTCTGGATGAATAAGAAAATTATAGTTGATAGGCCCTAGGACAGGAGTAATCAATTCTAGTTCTTGATTGCTGCAAGCCAGTCAGGTTTTCAAGATATCAACCCTGAATATTCATGAGATACATTTGTATGACTGGCTCCATTGTAATTAAATGCATTGCATGCATATTCATTGCGGATATCTTGAAAACCCACAGGCTTGTGGTACTCTAGGACCAGAGCTGGCTACCCCTGCCCTAGGGGTAAGCAACTCTATAAATCAATAAATCATAAAGAAGCCTTTGAAGTTTCCTAATAATATTTTATACCTGAGCATCTGTAGCAGCTCACACTTTGTCATAAGCTTCTTCTCTCTTACAAAGAACATTAAGCACTCTGTGGGCTTCATTCACTTATAGAGAGGTTTGAAAGGGTCCACTAAATAGTTTACACACTATTCTGAGTTTGAGAAGAGTGATCTCAGGAGGCCGAATTACCGCCACTTGGCCAAGCTTGAGCTTTTAATGAAAGCTTTTAAGGCTCACACCTCTCCAAAGCATATAATACATTAGTGGTCTCATTACAATATGTGTAAGCCTCATTAGACTTTTACAAATATTTATTTATTTATTTATTAGTTTTTATATACCAGTATTCATGTCACATCGGTTTACACTTACTAGCAAATATTAATTTAAAAACATTTGCATTTCAAAAGTTAAAGGAAAAGATAAAAATACATAATTTCATAATAAAATAAAACAATAAAATATTAAAATAGTTAAGGTATTAAAAATTAAAAGTTGCTCTGATGACATAGGTCCCCTATAGAAAAAGGCAAAGGAAATGCACATAGTATGCTTGGGGCATGACCAATTCATTCAAGATACAATTTCCAAACTCCAACCTAGGTGCAAAGCGGCAGTCACACATTCATATGAAACCACGTATATATAAACTGGCTAAAAGGTATTAGAGCGATAAAGGATATTTTGCTGGATAATAAAACAGAAGCCTAAGGTGTGAGAGAGAGAGGGAGAGTGAGAGAGAGAGAACCTCTACACAGCCCAATATGTAAGTTTACTATTTATACCACTGTAAAAGGGGGTACTTTTATCCTTGGGATGAGGTTTGGGGGGGTGGAGTAGGTGTGGGGGGGGCAGTTTTACATACACAATCAGTTATGAACAGCAAAGTGGACATCACTGAAGATTTTCTATCAATTGGAGTGATGAAAAGTAAAAGAGGAGTTGATTTGTACAATGTACTCTCTATGTAGAGAGTCAGGCTAGGTAGAAAGTGCATCAAGCTAGGCAGATAATACATTGTACAAATCAACTCCTCTTTTCCCTCCAAATGACATCCTTTTATTGGGGGGGGGGGGGGGAAGGGGCACTCATATACTTTGGACTTTACAAGTATGGTGCTTCTGTGCAGAGAAGAGGTATGTGGTCACTATTGACAGTGCCTTTGGAAGCCACAGACACAGAAAGCAGTAGTAAGCAGGACAACTACAGAAGAGCTACAGAGGTGAGAGGGACACCTAGGAGCTGCCAGAGTTAAGGCCTGGCAGCACTGGTGTGCCTCTTCATATGGTGTACACAATGAGGCTACCCCTGTGTCAGCAAAGAGGAATATCTCCACCTGTATCATCTTAATGGGGGAATCCTCCAGTGAGGTGGTGGAGATGTTAGTGGAGGAAGCATCCAAGAAGCTTGTGGAGGCATAGGAGAAAACATCATAGATAGTGCCATTGGTCGGCCCCTGTCACATGGTAGGAGCACAAGATGGCACTGGCCATTCATTGCTCCTACCATGTGACAGGGGCCGACCAATGGCACCAGTAGCCCCTGTGACATAGTAAGGGCAAAGGCTATCGGCACCATTTTGAATACCGGCAGCTGACGGCCTGAGTGCAGGAGATCACTCCAGGACCCCCGCTGGACCACCAGGGACTTTTGGCAAGTCTTGGCCAGATCAGGAGGGTGGGGGGTTGTAGTTAATTAAATTTAAAGGGTTGGGATGCGGTTTTTTTCAACTTTAATGGGAAACGAATACCATATGTAACAAATGGACGAATCGGGGTTCCCCGAAAACAGATGCAATGGATTTGGGTCCTGACGAATACGAATACTGAATCGGACAAATCCGACCCTGCTGCACATCCCTATCAGCTACTTATTTTGTTAAAGAGAACCATGAGTTGATTACGTTGTCACTGTTTGAAATATCTATGTCATTCATGGCTTTTGAGAGATGATCAGTTAGGATATCTGGAAGGTGGTACAATGGTTGAGTATTGGATATTTATATCAACAGTAATTAGTTTATGATCAGACCACGGGATTGGGTTAATAGTCGGATTGAGAGCGGTATTGATATATGAGTTGATGAATATTGTCTAGTGTGTGTCCTGCTTTGTGAGTTGATTGATTACCTGTTTGTTGATAACCTAAGGCTGACATTGAATTTAAGAATGCTTCACAGTTGTGAGATAATCGGTCTTTATCCACATGTAAGTTAAAGTCACCGAGTATGAGGGTTGGAATTTCAGTTTTTAGATTAGCAACAAAGAATTCAATTAATGGAGAGACATTGAGTTCTAATAAGCTTGGGGGAGCGTAGATTAGACAAATTTGTAAGTGGGATTTTAAGAGAGCTATTTCGAATTTGGGTGGTGAATTTATTTGCTGTAATTTTAGGTGTAGTTCTTTCTTTGAAAGTATCATTATACCACCACCTCTTGAGCCTAGGTATAGATGTGATATCATATTTATTTTTTGGTAATTGATTTAAAAGAACATAGTCAGATTTTTTAAACCAGGTTTCGGTGATTCCACATATATCAGGTTCGTTGTTTGCGAGAAGATCGTTTAGGATAGGTATTTTTTTGACTAGGGATTGTGCACTTACTAGTAGTAGAGAAATAAGTGAGAGACTAAGTAATTTATTTTTGGGAATTAAAGGGATAGAGATTAGATGTCTATTGGCTTTGGATGCTTTTTTCTGAAAATTATTTGATTTTGTCTATTGAGGGAAATGATAGAGGGAATGTGCTTAGAATCCATGTTAGTATTTAGTATAGTTTATAATTTAATTTGGGGGAGAAATTAAGGGGCAGCTAGCAAAGTGTTTTTAATGTTTTAGGCGAAAACTAAGTGGAAAAACTAAGGGGCAAAACAAAGGGCCATGCCCCTTGGTTGCGCTCCTTAGGTGTGCGACGCAGGCGCATGGCACCTCCGGGCTGCCTCGGCGCTTTTTCTACTCCCACTGGGCGTCAACGTCAGCGTCAAAGTCAGTGAGGGGGGTGGAGCACTGAGGGACTTCCGGGATCGGGGCCTGGGGAGAGAAGCAGGGACTAGAGAAAAAAACAAACTTCTACTTTTAATGTTTGGAGGCACAGGTAAGAAATAAAGTTTTACCAGAAGCTGGGATCTTCACTGTAGAGCAGGGCTCCGGTCTGCCTCAACACTTTTTCTACCCCCGCTGGGCGTCGACGCATCATACAACTATAAGTATTTTATTCCAATTTTTCTTCTATATATACATTGAAGACCTTAAGAAGAAGGCCCAGGAGCTGAACCACGTGGAGGGGGACTGCTTGCAGCAGCTGCATGCAAGGCAGGATGAGGCCAAATGTAAGTTCTTCAAACCCTCATCATGAAGAGGTCAACATAGTCTATTTGTTGCTTCCATCCCAGGCCCCACTATTGCCCTACCACTCAACAATATTCTATCTCAGCCAATAGCTTGAACTATCCCTCATGTACATAAAACTTCATTCTTCATCCCTTAATATGGTGGACACAGCATAACCCCTGGGTTAAGGCTTGCACTCACAGGTCAACTATAGAAGGAAGTAGGGTGGAACCTTCTGGAAATACCATTACCAGGCAATCTCCATGCTCCCTTTCAAAAAGGACCCTTTGTCTTGTGGGAACATCAAGATTGTTGATGGGCTGTAATCCAAGACACAGTCCAACACATACCACCCAGCTACTGGTGCTATCTCAGAGTTTTTATCATTGGCTAGGCACCATGCTGTAAAGGGCAGCTGTACAGAAACCTATGTTTTTGAGACAACCTATATCTCCCTATAGCCAAAGAGTGTCCCACAGTTAGGATCACATCCCATTGCCTTCACCCCTCACATAAATGGAATGCACTCCTACAATTTATATGATGCTGCATACCACACCCTAGTGCACACCAGCTGATGGTTTTGCCACACACTTTTTTCTGTGTTCACAGATTCCACTAGCTCTGAGGAAGAGGATGAGGAGTTCATGACCTGGCCACTCCTGCTGGAACAGTAGCTGTTCTAGCTGAAGTTGGCTAACAGCCATTATCATGAGGATAACCTCTAGTAGTATGCCAACCAGACTATCCCCAACTTGCAGCCCCAAGCCTATACTTTAGCAGCCTCTCTTTCCCATCCTCACCCTTATAGGACCTTCGCCCCATTTTTCCCAGGACTTCAGGTCCTGATGGTGGCCTGCCATTGATGGGAGAGAAAAGTGCTGGGCAGCCTCCCCTTGAATCTGACAAGTTCCCCATGGCTGCTGAAGCTGCGGCTCCAAGCCTAGAAGCCCAGGTTCCTGGGGGATAATGTCCGCGACATGTGTGCCAACCTCACAAGGCTGGTTGATGTGGTGGAGCATCATATGCAGGCTCAAAAGGGTCTCAGAGCCACTCTTGAGCTGGTGATCATGAGGTAGCCACCACAGCCACTAGATATTCCACCCCACCCCTTTTTTGTTTTAAAATGATTGTACAATTTTTAAACATTTATATATTTTTAATAAAGATTTATATTAATTACCTTTTGTATGTGTATTCTTGTTATGCATGCTAAGTACCATGTCATCCCAGTGTCTAGCAGTTTTCAGGACAGCCTACTGCACTCACTTTCACATCTACATGCTGGCCTGCATGTAGCTAGGCATGCAGCTCTTTCTTACAACCTCTATCTTCTACTTGTCTGCCCATACAGTTGCCTCTGTTTAGCTCTAGTTTATTTGAGATACCATTCTAGATCTTCCTACCCTGAATGTCCTTGTTGTAATGGGCAAAACACTATAGAATTTTAAGTCATACTTTCACCTTACCATCACAAAGTACCAAGCCACAACCAATAGTATACAGTATGTAGAGGGATACATCTTGTCTGATTCACCACTACTAACTTCACACAACAGGGAGACATGGAGATGAAATTTAGTAGCCCTTAAACCAATAGGAAACCTTCTAGCAGAGAACAGACACCATATAGATGGAGCTCCTTTCAATAGGAACTGTCTGTATCACATTCTAATCATCCACCTCTATCTCCCAAAAGCTGGTTATGTCAATGAAAGTAATAGGGACCCAATTCACCTTTACCCATGATGCTGATGTCCAACCTGCAGTTCAATAGATATCTGATGTGACAACAGGCCAAGTCCTCACATAAGAACATAAGAACATGCCATACTGGGTCAGACCAAGGGTCCATCAATCCCAGCATCCTGTTTCCAATAGTGGCCAATCCAGGCCATAAGAACCTGGCAAGTACCCAAAAACTAAGTCTATTCCATGTTACCGTTGCTAGTAATTACAGTGGCTCTTTTCTAAGTCAACTTAATTAATAGCCGGTAATGGACGTCTCTTCCAAGAACTTATCCAATCCTTTTTTAAACACAGTTACACTAACTGTACTAACCACATCCTCTGGCAACAAATTCCAGAGTTTAATTGTTCGTTGAGCGAAAAAGAACTTTCTCCGATTACTTTAATGTGCCACATGCTAACTTCATGGAGTGCCCCCTAGTCGTTCTATTATCCGAAAGAGTAAATAACCAATTCACATTTACTCATTCTAGACCTCTCATGATTTTAAAAACCTTTATCATTTCCCACCTCAGCAGTCTCTTCTCCAAGCTGAAAAGTCCTAATCACTTTAGTCTTTCCTCATAGGGGAGCTGTTCCATTCTCTTTATCATTTTGGTTGCCCTTCTCTGTACCTTCTCCATCGTAACTATATTTTTTTTTAGATGCGGTAACCAGAATTCTACACAGCATTCAAGGTGCGGTCTCACCATGGAGCGATACAGAAGCATTATGACATTTTCCGTTTTATTCACCATTCCCTTTCTAATAATTCCAAACATTATGCTTGCTTTTTTGACTGCCGCAGCACACTGAACCGACGATTTCATTGTGTTATCCACTATGACGCCTAGATCTCTTTCTTGGGTGGTAGCTCCTAATATGGAACCTAACCTTGTGTAACTATAGCATGGGTTATTTTTCCCTATATGCATCACCTTGCACTTATCCACATTAAATTTCATCTGCCATTTCGATGCCCAATTTTCCAGCCTCATAAGGTCTTCCTGCAATTTATCACAATCTGCTTGTGATTTAACTACTCTGAACAATTTTGTATCATCTGCAAATTTTATTACCTCACTCGTTGTATTTCTTTCCAGATCATTTATAAATATATTGAAAAGTACGGGTCCCAGTACAGATCCCTGAGGCGCTCCACTGCCCACTCCCTTCCACTGAGAAAATTGTCCTTTTAATCCTACTCTCTGTTTCCTGTCTTTAGCCAGTTTCTATTCCACAAAATCACCTTCTCTCTTTTCTCATGTAGCGGGACCAGCAAACTACCACAAGGGTCTCAGCTTCTAGCAGGAAATGCCTTCATAATCATGCCATTACTAAAATCTCTGGAAGTCTCACATACTAATGAAGGTTTGTCTGTTAGTACAGTGGTTCCCCAGGGCCCCTACCTTCTACCAGTCAAGCAGGCAAACTGGACACATTAATAAGAAGGCTTTCTTATTAATGTGTCCAGTTATGAATTATCAGGGACTCCTAGATGTTACAATTGCCTCATCCTCTCACCCACCTGCATCCCTTATAATGGAGAAGGGCCTACACAAAGCAATCCTGAGTTTGATTCAAGGTCAGAACTGTTAGTTCCCTCAGCTGCTTACCCAGCCAGCCATAAATTATGTTAAATGTAGTATATTTATGTATTTATTTTCTGTTTGATTTATATTCTGCTTTTTAGACATTTTAAAGTGGATTACATTCAGGTACTGTATAGACTAGATACAACATTTGGACCATCTAGAAAGTTATATACTAAAATCTTCTAATACACAGGGCCCATAAAGTAACAAAGATGCTTCAGGGACTGGTCCTTGGACTGGTTCTTTTCAACATTTTCGTGAGCGAAATTGCAGAAGGATTGTTAGGAAAGGTTTGTCTTTTGCCGATGATACCAAAATCTGCAACACAACAGACAGCCAGGAAGGTGTCAGGAGGGATCTAGCAAAGTTTGATGAATGATCTAGGGCTTGGCAGCTAAGATTAGGTGCTAAAAAATTGTAGAGGTATGCATTTAGGATGCAAAAATCCCAAGATAGAGGTACGGTATTGGGGGTGAAATTCTTCTAAGCATAAAAAAGAAGAGCGGGATCTGGGGGTGATTGCATCTGATGATCTTAAGGTGGGCCAAAGAAGTGGGAGAAAATAATGGCAAAAGCCAGGATGCTGCAGGAGAAATTGCGGGTCCATGACTTCTGGCTGGTGGCAAATGCTTCAGCAGATGCGTTTATGCCGGCCACGGCCAGCATGGAATATTCCCTGGCAGCCAAAGGGGCCTCTTGATGCAGCCTCCCCCTGCATTTCCACCACCATCACCATGGTTTGCTCTTCTGTCAGCTGTAAGTTTGCCAGCCCAGTGGGCATGCTTCCTTTGACACTACCAAGCATGCAGATAAGGGATTCCTCTCACCGCCTGGGCCACGAGCAATAACTTCCCCCACAGAAATTATTCAGCCCCGGGTTATCAATACTGGAGGGGACAAATGGCAGAGAAAGGAAAGAAATTCTGTTGTGTGCCCTTGAAGTATATGCCCCTCCAAAGAAAAGGGTTGCACATATGATACTTAATCCCAGCACTGTCTTTCTGACTTCACATCAATGATAACCTCCAGCAAATCAGCACAAGACAGCAAAGGTAGGGGCAGAAGCAAATGGAGGCTCATCTTCCACCCAGAACTATTTTATCTCTGTGCCATCTACCTTGCTAAACTTCATTAAGGATATCCCCAGCACTCTTTCCAGGATCCCGGTCCCTGCTCTCACATTTATCACCCACATTGGCTACTCTGTGCCCTGATGCATGAAACGAGGCTCGTAAAGGACCATGCAATATACAAAGAAATGGACACATTCGGAGACAGATAAGTGGATGATATTACTTATACGTTCTTATTAAAGCTGTTAGTCCTAGTCACAAAGAAGCAAAGTATTTCAGATTCTTCTTGTGAGCCTAAATAGGCTGGTGTAAATGGTTTTAATGTGCCAGTCTAGTGGTGACATTGTACTTTATAAAAATGCATCCACAGGAGTCCATGGGCATTGCTGACTGAAATTCACAATGGTCATAGCTGCACCTAGCACCTTCACTGCTGCTTACTTCTTTTCCTGCAAATGGTCTTTCCAATTCTGCCAGTGTTCATAATGAAGTTATATATATATCACATTGCCAAAGCAAGTTCTTATTTTGACAAACTTTTTCATCTTTTATGAGATTAAAGGAGTAAGGAGGAGAAGTATGATGGCTGCCACATGTAGATGCTGAATTAAGACCAGAGGGACCCAGACATTAAATCCTGTTGTATTCCCTTCACACTTTCCGGTCCTTCTGCTGAATGGATATGACTCTTGGATGCTATATAGCAGATACCTCAGATAACATGAGCAATCCCACTAGCATTCTTTAACATCTATTTGCAGTATAAGGTGGCAAGGATTTTCAAAAGAGAAGTCCTTAATAGGTACCAAATTCCAGCTGCAGTGGAATGGCCTCCTAGAAAGGTGGTAGAGACTAAAATAATAATGGAATTCAATAAAACATGTGATAAGCACAGTGGATGTCTAGTTGCAAAGTAATGAGAGGAAAGACAGAGATTAACTGGGATTTATGGCAATGCATCAGGCATGGATGAGGCTTATGCTCCTTATTTACTATCATATTCTATACTTCTATGTTTCAGTGGACTGGTAATGTCATAAGGATGGAGGTCACTAGAATTCCGCAAACTATGTTCTATAACCAACTAAAAATGTCATAAGTATTATATTACATTATAGTAGACAGACCTTACCAGCTAGGAGGGCATGATTTTGAGTAGGGTCATTCAGGTTTCCAGAGCCGAGAAATAAAGCTTACACAAGGAAAGGTGTGAAAGAAGAAAGACTGACTCTGAAAATCCATTAACTACAAATCTGATGTATATTACCTCCAGTTTCCTCTGAGAGTCAAGGACTGATTTCACATCAATGGACACAAATAAGCATAAACAGAACTGTTGAAAACTCTTATGTTGCTATTGATAAGAGAATTCACTATCATTCTTATGCAGTAGAAAGGGATCCTGCTGTTTTAGAAGGTGGACTCAGGAAACAGGGTAAATTGGAGGTGGGGTGGAAGCTCCCTGACCCAAGTCTTGATACTGTGCCTGACCCTGGCCTAGACCTTGGTTCCAGGCCTAGACTTTGGCATAGGTCAGTGCTGGGGCTAGGCCTCAATGCTGAGCCCAGCTAAGAGCTAGGCCTAAGCATCAGGGCTAGGCCTCAGCACCAGACCCAGTCTGGAGCTTTCCTCAGAACTGGCCAGGAGCTAGGTCTTGGTGCTGGGTTCAGGGTTAGGGCTTGGTGCTTGGTGCTGGAGCAGGGATTAAAACTTAGTGCCAGGCCTGGTCCGACACAGGCTTAGGCTTTGGCATCAAGCCTGGGCAGTTTTTTCCCCTGGGAAAACTCCGACAGGACCATATGACACCTGTTTTATTTTTAATCAGGTCAGTTTATTTTTTTTTTGGGGGGGGGGGGGGGGGGTTTTGTTTATTTATTTATTTTATTTTATTTTTTTGCTTTGGCAAATGAACCATACCAAATACATTAAACACATTTAATACAAATACAAAAAATATTTTAAACACTGAAAAAAACAAAAACTGAACTGAAAATGTTGGGACTCCACATCCTTATGTAACCCTTTTCTCTTGAGGGGATCCAGGGGTGGGTTCTGACTTCCTTGAACTGGGGAGTGTGGTGGCTTTCCTGCTCCTGGCCAGCCCTGAATCGCACCGGTTCCCTGGGAATTTTCCCCAGTCCTACCTGGGTCCCACAGACTTCACAGGATGCCCCAACCTGCGCCTGTCTCCTGCCTGAAGATCTAGGGAAGGGTCTTCCAAAATGCTCCTTTGATTTATAGTTGGGGATTTCTCCTTCTTTGTTCTCACAGAGTATTGTCAGGAATTGGTGACCCAGGGTAACCTTCCTCAAAGCCCAGGCTGAAATATTTCCGACTCACTTCAAACTCTGGAGCTACTTTACTTCCCTTCAAGCAGCTCTAACCTGGCAGGATATGCACTGGTATGATTCTCCCAAAAGAATTAGGGAAAAGGCTGTAGACCTCCCCAGTGGAAAAGGACCCTTTAGTCTAGGGTTTCTCTCCCATAGAAACTCTCTCCTCGACTTCTCCTGCAAAACTCCCCTTGACCCTCTTATAGCCATGTCCACCTTCTCAGCTACCTCACAGGGGAGGAGCTGCCAATTCCTAGTCATATCTATGTGGAACTATGGACATCTAATGGTCTACCCTTAGGGGTGCCACACCTAGTTGTCAAAATATTGAAATTCTCAGATCTGTAAGAGGCGGAATTCATACAAGCAAATAAAATGTTAAGAATGATCCAAAAGGTGTGAAGGGTAGTGGGTTAGTGAGCCTTTTGTGCTGCAGTGTAGTTGACACAACCTCAAGGGTGAACCCACAAGGCCTACACTGGCATCTGGCAAGACAGTCTATGGTTTCACCTTTACCAGCCTTCTCCCCCGCAGATTGAACCCTTGGGTTCTGGTGACCACAGGACTTAGGCAGGTCCCTAGTGTGATGAAGATAACTGAAGTCCAAAGGCACACTAAGATCAGGGCAAGTAGTTGATGAACAGAGTCAGGAACAGGCCAAGTTTGAGGTGGGCAGATATCGAGTAATGAGGTCCAGATAAGGGGTCAGGTCCAGACGGCAAGCAATCGTGGTCACGTCCAAGCAAGAAAAGATCTGGAGAATCAAGCCAAGGATAGACAGAGACACATTGAAGACGCTGGACAAGATGGGCAGGGCGAGGAAGGCTGGACGAGGAAGGCAAGACAAGGCTGGATGAAGAAAAAGCAAGGCGGGGTTAGGCAAGGCTGTAAGGTTGAATGAGGCAAGGATCACAGTCAGGAATCAGGAACCTCATGCAGGAGCAAAACGCACTACTAAGGAGTAGGAGACCCGTTGCTGAGATATATGAGGACATCTGCAGCAGCCTTAAATACCATCAGTGTCTGATGTCATCAATAGGTTCACAGCTGAGGATTTCTGCCAAGGTCTATTTAAGTACCAGTGCACATTGGGGTAAATTTTATAAAAGTACGCCTGCACGTACTTTTGTTCGCGCACCAGGTGCAAACAAAAGTACGCCGGATTTTAATAGATATCCACCCCCCGCACCTTCCCCTCCCTTCCCCTACCTAACACCCCCCCCCCAAGCCCTATCTAAACCCCCCCTACCTTTGTTAGAAAAGTTATGCCTGCCGGCTGGTTGGCCAGCACACGATTCCCCGGCCCGGGAGCGTTGTCGGAGGCCTTGGCCACGCCCCTGAAACGCCCCTGGGCCGGAACCACACCTGCGGCCCCTCCCCGAATGACGTGCTGCCATGACACGCCCCTGACACTCCCCCAACACACCCCCTAGCAAAGCCCCGGGACTTGCGCGCGTCCCGGGACTTACGCACATCCCGGGGCATGCACACGCCGCCAAGCCTATTCAACATAGGCTCAGCGCGCACAGGGGGAGGTTGAGGCAGGTTTTCGGGGGGTACACGTGTACCCCTTTGAAAATCTTCCCCATTGTGTGCACGTGCCTAGAGGGAGCCAGCAGATCAGGACAGCAGTGAGGCCCAGGTATTATGTTGGTTTGTGAGCCGCTTGATGTGGCCTGGGGGGAGAGATGCATCGTCCCTGCTGAGCGTGCAATCCGGCAGCATTGAGAGTGAGTGAAGCGGCTCACAGGAAAGCCCTGCAAGTCCCACTTCAAGACAAAAGGGGATGGAGAATAACACAGAAAATATCATGTTGTCTTTGTATCAAAGACACAGTTTGAGTACTGTGTGTAGTTCTGGTCTCCCCATCTCAAAAAAGACATAGCAGAACTAGAAAGGTGCAGAGGGCAACAAAAATGATAAAGGAGATGGAATGGCTCCCCTCTCAAGAGAAGCTAGTCAAGTCAGGGCTCCTCAACTTGGAAAAGAGAAGGTTTAGAGAGGACATGATAGAAGTTTATATAATCATCAGTGAGGTGTGTGGCAGGGTCCCCCTACTTGGATGTTTCTACCCCCTTTAGCTTATCTGAATCTGAGCTATTGAGTGACCATAAACATTTTATGAGTGCTAGGGTGGTTTTAGAGCATTCCAGAATGGTACCACAAATGAACTATCATGTACTGTTTTCTTCTTTCACAAGGAGCTGAGGGATCAGAGAGAATATGGTTTCAGTTAATCCCCTGCTCTATAATTATACCGATAACGTTTGTAATACAGCACACAAGGAACTATTGGAGTTAGTTGTGCAAAGACTGCAGTGTTCGACAATCAAATCGATGTGCAAAGAATGAGCTGCCCTACGATTGGTTGGAGAGTTGCCTGACCTGTCATCCAATTAGGACCCATTGCTGAGAAGGAGACCCATCAGAGGTTTCAGCCAATGAGAGTTAACTTAACAAAGGAATATTTTTTTTTTTTTACTTCACTTCCTTTTCCTGCTCAGAGCTGGGGCTGGTTTGTTTTGGGGACTGACCCTCTGGTTATTTAGAAGGGGAGACAGAGGTTTGAGATCAGTGTTGTTAGGAGATTCAAAGAGCCAAGTTGTTTGTGCAGAATTCTGGGAGAGCAAGAGGTTGGAGAGAATCAGAGGTGAGAGACAGAAGCCATCAGCACAAGCCACTCCAGAATACAATATCCTACCAGAAATCCAGCTGCCATAATCCCAGACTATATTATCTGCTTCAAGACCTTGAGCTAAGTACATGATGGTAACTGTCTAACCAACTTTTAAGAAGAGGCTTTCTGAATCACTGGCTTACAGTTTAGTGGTTGCCTCAGCCTATAGAAGCACCACAGATATGCTGAGGCATAACCTTCTCAGACACTATTTGGTACTCCAGGAGCTGCATAACACTGCTTTGCTTCCTGTTCCTTGGTGTAGAAGGATTCTGAAGAGTGGGGTTTGCATTTGCTCCAGAGATATAAAATCCTCCTCTATGGGACCCTACTCTGCCCCAGGGCTACCGCAGCCATTTCTTCGATCTCCACAAGGGTCCCTACAAGACATATTTTTTTCCTGCTTTTTATGGGACTTATCTTTTGGGGTTTTTTCTCTTTTGGTTCCTTGTTGGGATGCACCTTCCGACAAGTGACTGATTAAATATTGAGGATATACCTAGATTTGTTGGTGGGGTTCTGGTTCAAAATATTCCAACTAATAATAATAGCAATTGATTTACTCATTATATTCATCTTTATTTATTTAAAAAAATGTATATGCCGCACCATCCCATGTTCTGGGTGGTTTACAAAGATAACATTCATAAATATTATAGTATAAAAAAACAACCAAAGGTAAACTAAAACAGATAAAATATTCTAAAATATAAATAACTAAAAGCAAAATGGCAATATAAAAATCACAAAACAGACATGAGCTATTTCTAAGTACAGCAAATATATAAACATTCTGCTGTTATAGTTTTGAGCACACCTTTAATGCCTTTAAACATCTCAGATTAAAACACTAGTAAAATGCCAATTGAAATAAATGTTTTCAGCTGTTTCTTAAACATTTAAATACATTGTTGCTACATCCATCCACTGTACGTCTGTACATCTGACCCCTGCTGCTATATCTGTATTTGCTCTCTGTACTATTGTTAGGACTCTTGCTGCCCCGGCTGGCATGGGGTATTTTTTGATGGTGAGTGGTAGTTAAGTATTTAGTATACTACACTGTCATTCACATTGTAGTGTTCATAGTTTTGCCAATTTTACTTCCTGTAACTCTGAAAAAAGGGTCATTCTGGTATGGTAAAGGTTTATCATAAGTATTACTATAAGTAAGGGACTACAAAGATCAATTTTGGTATGGTAGCAGGGTATTAGAGACACTGTCTCAGCCTATCTCAGGTAACGAACCCAAAGATAATTCACATTGGTGTTTATATCTTTTTATGTGGTACCCCGATCTCTGCACATAGGGATATTTCACACTTTGGGCAAAAGAGGGCTACAGGTAGAATAAATAAAAGATGATTATTTATTCTTTCAAATAGTAGAAAGGGACATGCCATGAAACTAAAAACCAGATGATTTAAAACAAATAGTAGCAAGTATTTATCACTCAACACACAGTCAGAACGTGGAATCTGTTGCTGAAGGATGTCATCATAGTGACTAGCATAGCAGAGTCTAAAAATGGTTGGAGATGTTCCTGGAAGAAAAGTCCATTTGAATTTAAGTACTCACCATTTCCAAATCTGAACTCTAGGTGACTTGCAATTCTGGTACTGTAGTTATTTCCCTACCAAAGAGGACTTACAATCTAAGTTGTACCTGAGACAATGGAAATTGAAGTGACTTGGCCAAAGTAGCAAGGAGAAATATAATTCAAATCCTGACTTCTCTGGTTCTCAGTCTGCTGCTTTAACCACTAGGCTACTACTCCATAAAACATTATTAGCCAAGTAGACTAGAGAAAGACATTGCTACCGCTTGGAGTGATTAACAAGAAATAGGACTTTTTGGGACCAGGCAGGTACGTAAGACCTAGATTGGTTATTGTCAGAGAGAGGATGTTTGGTTCAGTAAACCATGGTCTGACCCCGTATAGCATATCTTAAATAAAATATGATGATACTGTTGATAATTGTCCTTTAAAAGTAGCAATAATGGCTAATGAGATTGGCTCTTTTGCAAATCCCTTTCCTGACATATTTTAATATTCCGTAAGAAAGAATGTAGAAGAACAAAAGAAAAAGTGGTGGCATGGCCCAGCTCCCATGATTTTCCATGCAATGAAAATAAAATAAAAAGTTATATTTGTCCTTCCATAGATGCTAAAGGGTGTTATGCAGGCAAGAATAAAGAAATTTGAGGTGGAAGTTAATCAATCCTTCTTAAATGTATAGATAAATCATCTTTTTGGGGTCAGACTAAGGAGCCTTAGAGGCAGATAATGGAGCCTGTGTGGTGGCTTTGCCTCCTGTTTCCTCCCACCCCCACCCCCTTAATATCTTTATGCATGTCATGCCAAATTCCACCCAGAATATCTTTGAATATCCCTTTTATAACATTTTCTGTTTGGGATAATCTGAATAGCAGGTAGTATTTCCCAGTGGAGGTTCAAAATGCAGAAGATGAATCAACTGTTTTGTTCTTTAACTGTTCATGTGTCTGAAGGCCATTCTGCAAGTCATTGATTTAAGCTTGCTGTCATGGTTTCACCTGCCATTGAACATCTCCATGCCCTGGTATTTCATGCTATGACTCCTCCTCACCTACAGAGGCATTCAACAAGCCTCACTAACAGCCTTACTAAGCTCCTATTTGCTACTCTCACCACACCCAAGTCTCAACCCTATGTAACCTTGTCTTGCCAGAACCACCTTGCCTCTTCATCGAGTCACCCTTGGCTCTCTGACCTGGCCATTCTTGTCTTGAGGTCTTCAGGCCTGCTCCTGCCTTGAACTTTGCCTTGCAGCTTTTCTAGGTCATTCCTTCCTCCTTGCTCTGTGACCTACTCTAGGTGTTGCCTTGTCTTGTGGCCTCTGGGCCTGCTCTAGTCTTGTAGCCTGCTTTGCGGCCTCCTGGCCTCTCTGTATTTTGGGGCTTTCGGGTCTATAGTCTAATGGCCTATGAACCTCCAGCCTTGCTTTTATGTTCTCTGTTCTGAGTTATCTTGCCTAGTACTTGTCCAGTCCAGTCCTGTCTGTCATGTTCAGTCCTGTCTGTTGTGTTTTGTCGTGCTGTGCCCTGTATATCAGTATCCTGTCCTTGCCCGGTGTCCCTGTCCCCATCTGTGCTTGTATCCTATCCCAGTTCCTGTTCTCTGTGTCCAAGCTTTGCCTCGTCCAGCCTGCCCAAGCCTTGCCTTGTCCAGCCTTGATCTAGCCTGCACTACCTTGCTTCAGCTCACCATGATAGACTGCCACAGCAAAGACCTACTGGCCCCCAGAACACAAGGGCTCAACCTGCGGGGGAGGGGACTGGCTAGGCAGAAGACTGGCCCTTGTCTTGCTCAGTGTCCTGCCTTGCAGTCCTGCACAACTCCTGGGGTGGTGTACCCAGATCCTAGTAACTGTGAAACTCGGATTTCAAATACAGTTCAGGAATAGGGAAGGACCCTTCACTAGTGGCTAGAGCTACACATCCATAGAACAGAAAAAGTGTACAGAGAAAGTTATAGCTATTGTATGTTCCTCAATTGTATATTTAACTATACTGTTTCATTGCTAACATTTCTTTAGTGCTGAATTTTTTTAAATTAAATCTCAGCTACTGATACCCATGCTCCTGCCCCCTCCCCCTCACCCACCTCCACCGCCGCCACCTATTTCTCTCCCTTCCCATAAAGTGCTAATTTATTTTCACACTAATACAGACTACACTTGAGAAAGCATCAAATAGTTCTAATGCTAAGATTTCCTACTCTATAGTAATTGATTGGTCTCAGAAAGCTGTGTGGAAAAACTGTGTCAAAACAGTTTGCTCGTGCTGACACCACTACAGTCAATCTCTTCAGAATCCTACAAGCTGCTGCCGTCACGCCCAGCTGTTGCTGCTTTCACCGCACAGTCTTTCAAATGATAGCATTATTATTTCATTTGCAAATAAGGGTGTTTTCATGTCAGTTTGCTTAATTGTCCTTAGGTTATGTGCCTCTACATGTGCCAGAAAAGTTTCCCCATTCCCTACTAGGAAACCCATCTATTAAGGGGAGGAAACTGCAGGAGGAATCTGCATTGTAATTTCTCTCTCTTACTTTAAAAAAAAATGATTTTACCTGGGACATAAGTAGTTTAGAAAGGAAGTATATTTTATTTTTATTTTTATATGAAGACATTTGCACATAATAGAGGTTTTCATGTATGGCATTTCCTTTTCAAAGGTGGCCTGGATGGTTGAGTGAGGATTTTTCAGTAGAACGTTATGCAAGGAATTCAATCAGATATAGAAAGAAATGGGACAAAAAAACCCACAAACAACAGGGAGGCATTAGTCATAAAAATGCACAATAAATGGAGTCTAATATTAATATTAGATGAGACGAGCTGATACAAAATGAGTAAATCTATGGATCATGTGTTGCGCTCCTCCCGCGACTAGAGCCACGGGAGGCACTTACCTTCATGGCCCAGAAGCCGCAGAAGCCGGGGCCTTTCCTGTGGCAGGTGCTGCCCTCAGACTGACCAAGTTGCTCCTCTTCACCGCAGCAGGAGCTGTAGCCTGACTCCTCTTCAGCGGCATGGACACTGCCTTGCTCCATCTCCTGGGACCTCTCCTGTGGCAGAGAAACCGTCCCTCAGCCTGCCTTCGGTGGCAGGATGCTGCCACTCCACATCGGGGCCTGCCTGCGGCCCTTCTCCGGCTCCTCCTGCTCCTCGGTGTCAGTGGCAGCATGGCCGCTGTCCAGGGTCCTGGACTCCCTGTTCCTGCCCCTTTAGGGGTGAGGCCGCGCCTCTCTCCCCTTCTTAAAGGGACAGGGAGGTATGGTCCACCTGGCAGCTCCTCCCAGTGAGTTGCCGCACCAGCCCTACAAAAGGGTTCAGTTGACTCTTCAACCTCGCCTTGGCAAGTAGCTTGCTTCCTGGGAGCAGTCCTTCCTGGACTTTGTGTTCTGCTCCATTTGGAATTCCGTCTTCTGTTCCTGCCTGGCATCTCCCATCTTGGATCCCTTGTTCATGTTCACGTGATGTCTTCTTGTCCTTCGTCTCCGGATGTCTCCATGGCTGTGCAAGTCTCCTAAGGTTCCTAGCTTTTAACTCTCCTTCACTGAGTCTCGCCTCAGTGTCCTGGCTCAGGGTTCCGTCTCTGGGTACCTGGCTCTGAGCCCCGCCTCCGAGCTTTCCCCTTGAATTGTGTCCAGGTTCTCGAAGCTCCTTGCTCCTGCCTTCGTCTTCCGTTCCAAGTGTCAAGTCCTCGTCTTTAGCTCCAAGAGCCAAGTCCTTGTCTTCAGCTTCAAGTGCCAAGTCATCTCTCCTGATCTTTAGTTCCGAGTCTCCGTCTCCTCTGGACTCCGCTCCCAGATGAGGTTCATCTCACCGCAAGGGCACTCACATCTCGTCCCGCACTGGGGAATGCCCCCTAGCACTTCCTTCCATTGCAGTGCAACATCATGCATTTTAAACCTTCCAGATAATTGTATATGATTCATTTAGGGTTGGTGGAAAGCCAAAACAAACAAACAAAAAACAAATTATTTATTTATTTATATTTAACACTTTTCTATACCGACCTTCATGAAAAAATTTCATATCAGATCGGTTTACATGTAACAAAGGGTATAACTTAAACAAGAACAATTCACTAGAAGCGGAAGTTACATATAACAAGGGTAGTTAACTTGGAGGCTAGGCTAGTCAGAGGTATAGGACAGTGTAACTGAAGAGAACTAGAAAAGGCAATGTAGTACTAGATGTTAAGAGAAAGGTCCTAGCCTTAAAGAAATTATAATTCATTCATGACAAATAACTGCCATTCTGATGAGTTAGCTTTTAGGTTTACATAAAGACAATGAACTATTTCCAATTATAAATTAACTGTGTAAATGCTGTTTGTAGATGAAAGGATGTTTTCAAGACCTGCCTAAATATAATTTGTTGATTATGGCAGTTTTAATAGAGTGGCTTTTAGTAAACTAGTAGCAATAATGAGGGCAATTTTTCAACAGCCTGCATAATGGTATAGTTATAGTACACATACAGGCCAGTGCAATATTGGCATGGGGACAACAGGCGCTCCTGATTGAGCTCCCACTCTCCTAACGTGCACCAATCGACCTCTCCAGGGTACCCGATTTAATATTTAAATTGGCTGTCAGGGTAAAAAGGAGGCACTAAGGGAAATTGTGCGCCCCTAGCACCTCCTCGGCAGCGGATGCCCAGGAGAGGTGGCTGTCAGCATGTTAGGAAAACAGACCTTTAATTTTATGAGGGTCCCTTTTCCTAATCTGTGCTCAGCCACTGGTTAGGAAAATGGACGCTCGTTAATTGGGCATCCCTTTTCTTAACCTGACCATGGTACACTTTTTTTATACACTTTTTATTAATCGTTCTCCTAATTTTTTTTCTCCGACTTAATATCACCACAATGTTAAGTCAGAGGAAGTACAGAAAAGCAGTATTTTCTGCTTTTCTGTACACTTTTTGGATTGCTCAAACATTAATGCCTGCTCCGGGCAGGTGTTACTTTCTCTGGGTAAGAATGTGCATCAGGCACACTTTTTTTTGCATCGGGGGAGAATAGCTAATAGCCTTATCAACATCAGTTTATATGTGATGAGCACTATTAGCTTTGCGGAGGGCTTTGACATGCATTTTGAAAGTGCTAGGGGGGTTGGATGCACATTTTGAAAGCGTTAATCCCCTTATAGCATAAAGGGCTGTGGACATGCGTCCAAAACGCCCATCCAGACCAATGCACTGTATTGCATTGGCCTGATAGACTTTGCCTACTATTTTAAACATACACTAGAGATGTGCATTCATTTTTAACAAATTAAAAAATGAAACGAATGAGGCCATTTTCTGTTTGTTTCAAATGGATGAAAGCAAAAATAGCCTCCAATGAAAATACCCCAAACCTTTAGAGTATATTCATACTCTATGCATTTTAAAAAATGCCACACCAGAGGAAGACACCAAGGTAACATCATTTTATTATTGTCCCCAGGCATTTTTCAAGCACATCAGAGGAAGACACCAAGGTAACATCATTTCATTATTGTCCCCAGGCTATTTTTCAAGCACCAGATCACGGGCAGGAGCAACTGGGCATCGCTCATGCACATTTCAATACTGGAGCTGGAAGGGGGCCAGGGTGGGAACTGTCCAGCCTTGGCCCACTTTAGTCTGTTCCCTGGTGCCCAGCTTGGCCCAGGGCTAGTCCTCAGCATGCATTGGGCATGGCCCAGGGCTAAGCCTTGGTACTGGGGCCAGGTTTCAGAGTTGGACTCAACCTAGGGCAAGGCCTCAATGTTGGGACAAGTCCTTGGCACTTGGCCCAGCTCAGGGCAGTTTTTTGGCCTTAAAAGGCCAGCCAGGGCTACTGAAGGCCTGGAGTTTTTTTTACTTTTTTTTGGCGAGGTTGTTTAATGTTTTTTTCATTTGGCAAAAACTGAACTAAAATCAAACATTTAAGAAACCAAATAAAAATGAAAGAAAACCCCCAAAAAGAAAAAATGAACTAAAAAATACATTTTGGGCCTGCACATCCCTAACTCACACAGAAGTTTGTGCAGACATGTAAAGTTACATCCCCCCTTTGGAGAGAATAACTTATGCATGCACACTTACACACAGACTTTTTAAAATGAAAAAGTATGTGCGTAAATGTTGACTCTGCCTCAACTTCTTCCCCAAAATGCCTCTCCTAAGCGTGCATAAAACTGGGTTATGTGCCTACTTTTACACGCACTGAGCTCAGGTCAATTTTAGAACAATTAGTTTTGCACATAAAACTGGGTTATATGCACATAAATAGCTTTGAAAATTACTCCCAATGTGTACAAATATGAAATTAATCACTAATATTTTTACATTGGAGTCAAAATGATACAGACAGAACAACAGCAGGTAACAGATATAATGTGGGAACAGATTTAAGACAAGGGTCCCTACTTTAACAAATATAGTAAATGGTTTATTATTTGGATTAACATTTTTATTTGCTCTGTTATTTTTCAAAAGTTTTACTAGGATTTGTATTTCTTATTTTTGTTTTGTGTCTTGATTTGCTAAAAAGTGTTTTATTTTATGTAGAGACCCCTAGATCACTAAATGTCCCTAGCTCAAGCTTTGGGTGGAGAGTGAGGAAGGGAGCAATCAGCACCTCCCCTGAGGATGCCATCTCTCACCTGCTTAACTGCAGGAGGGTGCTTATTGAAGTGTGACATTTTGATTTAGAGTCTGGAGGAGTAGTGGGAGAGTCACTGGAATGACTCCCACTTCTGGTCCCTCAGCTTGATACAGAGAGATGTTATGAGTGCAGGATGCGGTCGCTTTCTTGAAAGAGAGTGAGCCCTTGAACTATGGTACAACCCCAGGGCGAGGTTCCAAAGTAAGCACTGCAGGAGGAAAGTGTATCCAGGGATGGGCTGGGCTTGGAACGTAGCTTACTCAGGCCTCTGCTGAATCTGCATGCACAGAGTGAGACCCAATAATGCAATACAGGTCTCTAGGGTAGCCCTCCAGCCACTCGAAAGCCCTTTTGGACCTGCCACTTGGGAACGGCAAGTGCGTCAGGATAGATGGAGGTCAAGGACAGAAGATGACTCTGAAGACAATAACTAGACGAAAGCACAAGGACTTTGCACAGAAGACTTTGAACTTAAATGAAGACTCAGGTACAGATTTAGGTTCCGGATTCAGACTCAGATTCAGGTTCAGGTATAGACCCAGGTTCAGGTTCAGGATTCAGACTCATATAGAGCCCTGCACTACAGCATGCCCTTCACAGCCCTTAGGCTGGTCGAGGACCACTCCAAATGTGAAGCAGACTCTGGGCTTGGAAGATGAGACAGTCTTGGCATTGGAAAAATGACAAAGCCTCAGAGAGTCCTGCGCCACTGCATGCCCTACACAATTCAAGGGCTGGTCGCAGACCACACTGAATACAGAGCAGGCTCTGGACTTGAGACTTGGACATGGATGGAAGCTGGACAAGGAATTCCAAAGACCAGGAACAGGTTTTAGGAACTTATGCCTCAGGAACTCAGGACCAAGGGTGGGACCCTGGCGATTAAACACAAGGAACTTTCGGAGACTTGATCTGCAAAGCAGGCAGGACATGTGCCATGAGGCACCCTACACAACCCGTGGGCTGGTCATGGAGTATGACACTGGAAAGGCCTGGAGGAGCAGATGAAAGAGAAGACTTGGACAGCAGGCAAAAGCGAAGACTTAGACATCAGGCAAGGACTTGGACATCAGGCGGGATGAGGACTGGGGCATCAGATGAAGACTACAGCAAGGCGAAAACTTGGAATGAAGACATCTGGAACAAGAGACTCAGGGACCATCGAGAGACCAGGACATGGAACATAGAGGAGCTCCCATGAAGAACAAGGAACCTTGAAGAAGAGAAGCTGAAACTCTGAAGACTCCTGGAATGAAGCGCTGGTAAGAACATAAGAACATAAGAAAATGCCATACTGGGTCAGACCAAGGGTCCATCAAGCCCAGCATCCTGTTTTCCAACAGTGGCCAATCCAGGCCATAAGAACCTGGCAAGTACCCAAAATCTAAGTCTATTCCATGTAACCATTGCTAATGGCAGTGGCTATTCTCTAAGTGAACTTAATAGCAGGTAATGGACTTCTCCTCCAAGAACTTATCCAATCCTTTTTTAAACACAGCTATACTAACTGCACGAACCACATTCTCTGGCAACAAATTCCAGAGTTTAATTGTGCGTTGAGTAAAAAAGAACTTTCTCCGATTAGTTTTAAATGTGCCCCATGCTAACTTCATGGAGTGTCCCCTAGTCTTTCTACTATCCGAAAGAGTAAATAACCGATTCACATCTACCCGTTCTAGACCTCTCATGATTTTAAACACCTCTATCATATCCCCCTCAGTCGTCTCTTCTCCAAGCTGAAAAGTCCTAACCTCTTTAGTCTTTCCTCATAGGGGAGTTGTTCCATTCCCCTTATCATTTTGGTAGCCCTTCTCTGTACCTTCTCCATCGCAATTATATCTTTTTTGAGATGCGGTGACCAGAATTGTACACAGTATTCAAGGTGCGGTCTCACCATGGAGCGATACAGAGGCATTATGACATTTTCCGTTTTATTCATCATTCCTTTTCTAATAATTCCCAACATTCTGTTTGCTTTTTTGACTGCCGCAGCACACTGAATGGACGATTTCAATGTGTTATCCACTATGACACCTAGATCTCTTTCTTGGGTTGTAGCACCTAATATGGAACCCAACATCGTGTAATTATAGCATGGGTTATTTTTCCCTATATGCATCACCTTGCACTTATCCACATTAAATTTCATCTGCCATTTGGATGCCCAATTTTCCAGTCTCACAAGGTCTTCCTGCAATTTATCACAATCTGCTTGTGATTTAACTACTCTGAACAATTTTGTGTCATCTGCAAATTTGATTATCTCACTCGTCGTATTTCTTTCCAGATCATTTATAAATATATTGAACAGTAAGGGTCCCAATACAGATCCCTGAGGCACTCCACTGTCCACTCCCTTCCACTGAGAAATTGCCCATTTAATTCCTACTCTCTGTTTCCTGTCTTTTAGCCAGTTTGCAATCCACGAAAGGACATCGCCACCTATCCCATGACTTTTTACTTTTCCTAGAAGCCTCTCATGAGGAACTTTGTCAAACGCCTTCTGAAAATCCAAGTATACTATATCTACCGGTTCACCTTTATCCACATGTTTATTAACTCCTCAAAAAAGTGAAGCAGATTTGTGAGGCAAGACTTGCCCTGGGTAAAGCCATGCTGACTTTGTTCCATTAAACCATGTCTTTCTATATGTTCTGTGATTTTGATGTTTAGAACACTTTCCACTATTTTTCCTGGCACTGAAGTCAGGCTAACCGGCCTGTAGTTTCCCGGATCGCCCCTGGAGCCCTTTTTAAATATTGGGGTTACATTTGCTATCCTCCATTCTTCAGGTACAATGGATGATTTTAATGATGAGTTACAAATTTTTACTAATAGATCTGAAATTTCATTTTTTAGTTCCTTCAGAACTCTGGGGTGTATACCATCCGGTCCAGGTGATTTACTACTCTTCAGTTTGTCAATCAGGCCTACCACATCTTCTAGGTTCACCGTGATTTGATTCAGTCCATCTGAATCATTACCCATGAAAACCTTCTCCATTATGGGTACCTCCCCAACATCCTCTTCAGTAAACACCGAAGCAAAGAAATCATTTAATCTTTCCGCGATGGCCTTATCTTCTCTAAGTGCCCCTTTAACCCCTCGATCATCTAACGGTCCAACTGACTCCCTCACAGGCTTTCTGCTTCGGATATATTTAAAAAAGTTTTTACTGTGAGTTTTTGCCTCTACAGCCAACTTCTTTTCAAATTCTCTCTTAGCCTGTCTTATCAATGTCTTACATTTAACTTGCCAATGTTTATGCTTTATCCTATTTTCTTCTGTTGGATCCTTCTTCCAATTTTTGAATGAAGATCTTTTGGCTAAAATAGCTTCTTTCACCTCCCCTTTTAACCATGCCGGTACAAGGAGTCTACGAGCAAGCAGCTCTTTGTGAAGGCAATGAGGGACAGACTGAAGAACCCTTTTATAAGGCTTCTGTTCTCTATGGGAGGCCCCCTTTTATCAAGCCATGATTTGCACACAGACAGCAGATACAACTAGCATACACGTAAAATGCCTGAAAACCTGGCTCGCTTGACCCCAGTAAGTGACAGCCCGGTAACCCCTGGTGCAGCTTTGCCATGCCTAGGGCTGGCAACCTTGCTTGAATGGGGTAGGCTGCCCATTAGTGCCTTGCCAAACCAGCTTCCAGTAGGGCTATAGCCTTGCTTGCAGGAGACATGTAAATGCATTCAAAGACTCCCCTTCCCCACTTAGGAATTAGTTTTTTCTTGTGAAGACCGAGGCCTTTGGATTTTGATTTTAGATTTAATTATTTGCCTTTACAAATTCAAGCTCAAGGCATATTGCAGTCAGAGATATCTCCCTACATGCTTGTTTTAAAGGGTAACTTTAAAACAAGCATGCACATGCCCACATATGCAGATATATGTTTGAGCGCACGTATGCACATGTATTTTATATTGTGCTTGCACGCACGCACGTAAGATATAAAATATGTGCAAATGTACCCAACAACATACTTGTGTATCTAAAATATATGTAGTGTGTAATGTTAAAAATAGCCAGATAAGGACCATATTAAAACATCTGCCTATCTTACTTAGCAGTTTTTCAAACATCCTACTAAGTGGCAGCAAGGCCACTACTTATCTGGAGAAGTCAAAATTTATCTGGATAAGAACTGCAATTCAGCTATACTCACATATTTGTGTGCCTAATTTTAGTCACTTACATGAGAAGATTTAACGTGTAGGGTTCTTAGCAAATGTCAGCTTTTATTTGTATTTCCTCGAATTTTGTAATATGCACGCAAGAAGGAAAGTAACAGTATGACCAAGTAGTCCACCATTTTGCCCTGTCTATCTGAACCTCTTGAAGACCCTCTTAGCTCTTCAGCCTGAACGTCTCCCATGTCACTCAGTTGCTCACCTAATCGTTTTTCCACTTTCAAGAATTTTACGATCACGCCTCATATTGAGAAGAAGTAAATATATGCAAGAAATACACTGACACATGTCACTTTGGAGGGTTTTAAAATAGCAACTGGGGGACTGCAGAGAGAGTGCCATCCATCCCTCAGTGTGCCTGGGAGAGCTCCTTGAACTGCCACAGAGGTTTTGTTTGCCTTGCTGTGGTATTCCAGTTCCTTGCCTGAGACCTGGGCATCTGACATCATCAACCCGTGACGGCAGGAGGTGGCTATAAAATCTGCTCTCCAGCGGCGCACAGCTGCTGGCATGCTACCAAAGAGGCGTGCCCCTGGTAATTTTTTTCTTCTCCTCACTGAAACTCTGTCGAAGATCTGTTGGAATGTAAGTTTTCTCTCTCTGTTTTTTCTTGTCATATTTCCCCTCTAGCCTGACAGGGAAGAAGAGAAAGGGGGGTCTATTCATTTTCCCTCATCAAAGCCTACAACCTCCTCTTCATTATCCCAATCAACTATAGAAGGGTTTATGCTACCAATGAACACAAGTACTCCATCAAGTCCATCTTAGCTTGTTCTGGTAAATCATGCTGCTTCCTCAGGAAACTCCATCTCCCTAAGCCCTGACTCTCGCTTACCAACTGTTTTGAATACAGGAGCTTCAGCAGCTTCTCAAGCGGTTTTTCTACAGCCTTTTAGTGCTCAGCGTCCCTTTCTGTGATGGGGGAAGCTGCTTTGATTGAGAGTCTTGTATCTGCAAGGAACATTAATGAGACCTTGTCCTGCGACAGAAAGGGGTAGATTTTCAAAGGGTTACGCATGCAAGATATGTGTGTAACCCCCAAAAACCTGCCCCTGCACGCACCGAGCCTATCTTGCATAGGCTCAGTGGCACGCGCAAGTCCCGGGACGCGCATATGTCCCGGGGCTTCAAAAAAGGGGTGTTCCATGGGCGGGGTCATGGGCAGGGCGCCGGTCCGGGGGCGTTCCAGGGATGGGGCCGAGGCCTCCTCTGTTGCGGCCCTGCTGAGGGATGGCGCGCTGGCAGCCAGCCGGCGCATGCAATTTATGCCTGCCCAGAGGCAGGCGTAACTTCGACGATAAAGGGGGGTTTAGATAGGGCTGGGGGGTGGGTTAGGTAGGGGAAGGGAGGGGAAGGTGGGGGGAGGCGGAGGGAACGGAGGAAGGCTACGCGGCTCGGCACGTGCAAGTTGCACAATTGTGCACCCCCTTGCGCGCGCTGACCCTGGATTTTATAACATGCACGCGGCTGTGCGTGCATGTTATAAAATCGGGCATAGATTTTTCGCGCGGGTTGGGCGAACAAATCTCCGCCCATGCATATGTCTGAAAATCTACCCCAAACTGTTTCTGCAGCTGCAATTTTTGAGATACCAGCACAGATTACATTGGAAACTCTTTGTCAGCTATTAAAAGGTTGGAACAGTCTTTTGTATCTAGGTTTGATAATGTTATGTTATGTCAGTTGTGGGGGAAGATCAAAATAAGGTAGTAGAACACAATCATACGATTAAGAGTAAAATAGTGAGAATTTCCTCTTTTGAAAAGCAGCATGATTCCCTGGGGAAAAGTGATGTGGCTTTGATTAAGGGGCAAGATATTATTCAGTGTAGATTAGAGATATTAGAAAATAACACTAGGCGGGGGGCGCTCTCGAGCAGCGACCAAGATGGCCGCTTAACCATCGCGCTCCACCAGACTTCGCTAGCATTCTTGGAATAATCCCCTTTTACCTTCTTTATTTTTTGGTATTGCGGACGAATGCGAATAAGCCGACATGTCTGTACCCAAATCGGGGAAAATTGAAGCAGCGTTCGCGGCGGTTTCGGGCTCAAAACGTGCCAAACCGGATCCCCCAACACCGGAGAAACTCGCCGCGCAAAAAAGTATGGCGTCTGCTGAACTTGTTCTCGTCGAGCTTAAGCAATTAAAAGAAATGCTCCAGCTTAATACGGATGCAACCACAGCCATAAGATCTGATTTGCAAGCTGTCTCTCAGCAAATGGCACACTTTCAGATCCGGCTGGATGACGTGGAAGCTCAGACTTCTTCTTTGCTGCTTACGACCTCGACTATCCCTAAACTTCGACAAGATATGGAGCAAATGCAAGCAGAAATAGAAGACCTATCTAATCGAAATAGAAGAAACAACTTGCGGATACTGGGGGTGCCGGAAGGCACTGAAGGCAACGACGCTATAGCCTTTTTACAGCAACTTATCCCGGCGTGTCTTAAACTAAAATTCGACAAGCCCTTTGAAATTGAAAGGGCGCATAGGATCCCAACTAGGCCGCTACGAGATGCCACTCGTCCAAGGCCTCTCATATTTAAAGTGCTGCGACACCCGCATACTCTGCTCATCCTCACAGCGGCGAAAAATCAAGCGCCTATTAATTATAAAGGTAACACAATTCTTTTTGTCCCAGATTTCGCTAAAGCCACTGCAGCTAAACGGAAAGGTTTTCTTGCGCTTAGGCCCCGTCTCAGAAATATGGGTGCACAATATGGCCTACTATATCCGGCCCAAATGAAAATCACCTACCGCAACCACACACAAATTTTTCACAGTCCAGCTGCGCTAGAAGACTTTCTACGCACCCAGGACCAACCCTCAGAAATGGTAACTTGAAAATGTTATAGTTACAAATTGGTATCCGTTTTTCTACATGCGCTGCTGAATGCAGCATTTGTATACCGGCTCTTTTTGGTTGTATATATTACCCTCCGCAAAAGTCGGAGTTCAGCTACTTTTCTTTGAGAACCCTTTATATGCTAACTTCACTCTCATTTTCAGAGAGTAGCCGGAGGTAGTTATTTCTTTTAATTTTTTTGATTCTGTGTTTTGGGAAATGGTCGACTTTTATACATCCTTTTTCTATTTTATTTTTCCTGAAACATCTCCCACCTAATAAGGGGGTTTAAACCAGATTATTTGTCGTCATAAGTCTGGAGGAAACTGATTGGTTATTGGGACCTCTGGCACTACGAGAGGCTCATATGCAACTAATAGCCTGTATGGCTTTGTTATCAGTCTTTTTTGGGCTGGTCATTTTTGTTTATTTTTCTTTTTCTGGACGACTTTTCTGGACTTTTTCTAATGTTCTTTCTCTCTTCACCTTGCGATTATCGCCAGTATCACCAGACTATTTGACCTGGCTCCCCTGCTACCTAACGCGAAGATTCCAACTTATCTCATGGCGACTAACATTAATGAGATTACTGTCATCTCTCTGAACGTCAACGGCTTTACACACCAGATCAAAAGGAAAAAAATCCTGACCTATTTACAATCACTCCATGCTGACATCGCGCTCCTCCAAGAGACTCACCTTACTTCTTTGGAGTCAAGCAAACTCAAACAGCAATGGGTGGGCCAAGTCCTCTATAGTCCCGCTATTCATAAGAAAAGGGGCACTGCTATCCTTCTACATAAGAGATTGGACGCACAAATCCTACACAGCTCTGCAGACTGTGAGGGCCGATGGACTATGCTTCAGATACAGATAGCACAGCATAAATATACTGTGTTAAACCTATATGCGCCTAATGCAGATACCCCGGATTTTTTTCATCAGCTGTTCACTCAACTGCTTAATATGCCTCTAGCACCTATTATAATAGGAGGGGACTTTAATCAGGTTTTAGATCCCTTTCTAGACCGGACTACAAAATTGAAGCCGACGATTTCTAGATCCAGCAAACTTTTATTATCATTACTACACTCACATGGCTTATCAGACCCGTGGCGTTTACTGCATCCCACGACTAAAGACTATACCTTTTTTTCTGCTCCTCACAACGTTTATTCAAGGATAGATTTTTTCCTAATCTCGAAACAGCTTATCCCTGCATTAAAAGCAGCCTCCATTCATCCCATTCTGATCTCTGACCATGCTGCGATTCAACTTACATTTAAACTTCTTTCTCCAGTCCCTACAGAGCATCGCTGGCGTTTCAATTCTTCACTCTTGTCTGACACTTCCTTTATTTCCAAAATTCAAGGCCATATCGAAGAATATTTTCGATTCAATTCTACCCCAGATGTGTCTCCAGCTACCTTATGGCAAGCTTTCAAGGCTACGATTAGAGGCTCCATAATCAGTCATTCTATCAGTCTCAGAAAATCCTATCAAGCTACTTTATCTGCACTTCAGCAAGAAGTGGAACGACTTGAACACAAACATATTGAGGATCCCACTCTGACCACCCTTACGGCTTTGTTAAGAGCACGATATAGCTACAATCAACATTTAAGTTCTCAAGTTCAACTCCACCTGAGTCGCACAAAAGCGACCTACTATGCTGAAAATAACAAGTGCGGACATCTCCTAGCCTCATATCTTAAGAAACGCCAGGAGAGGAAACGCATAGACATGGTGCTGTCTGCCTCCAAGGCGCCTCTGACATCCGATGCAGACATCCTACTCGAATTTCGATCTTTTTATGATACTCTCTACCAATCGGAAGCCGACTCCTCAGCGGAATCTATTCAGAAGTTCCTGGCGAACATTTCCCATCCAGCTCTTACATCATCTCAACTCTCCTCATTGGAAATGCCTTTCACTATTGAGGAAGTTTCTGCAGCTATTACATCGCTCTCCAGCGGTAAGGCCCCAGGGCCGGATGGACTTTCTTCTGACTTTTACCATGCGTTTAAATCAATGATTGCTCCTCATTTACATCACTATTTTTCTTCGATTCTCTCTTCTCCAGATGGTCTTACTAGCTTTACTGAGGCATGTATCATAGTTCTTCCAAAGCCGGGAAGGGACCCCTCGGTTATCTCTAACTATCGACCAATATCGCTATTGAATGCAGATTACAAAATTTTTGCTAAAATCCTAGCGATTCGTTTATCCAAAGTCCTGCCCTCTATTGTACATCCGGATCAATCTGGATTTGTAAAAGGTCGGTTGATAGCTAACAATTCTCGCATGTTTTTTCATATATTAGAACAAGCACCCACATTGACAACCCCGGCAGTGGCCGTATCATTAGATGCAGAAAAGGCATTTGATCGTGTCGAATGGCCTTTTCTTTGGGCTACTCTCCAGTGGTTTGGCTTTGGCCCGACTTTTCTCTCCTGGGTTCAAACTTTATATACCTCTCCCACGGCTTTTCTTTTTATCAACACCCACTCATCTGCGCCTTTTCTTTTACACAGAGGTACCCGCCAAGGTTGCCCTCTGTCTCCCCTTCTTTTTAACCTGGCTTTGGAACCACTATTACTATCCATTAGACAAGCAACAAATGTACAAGGATTTGAGTTAGGAGGTGAAATGTTTAAACTATCAGCTTATGCAGACGATGTTCTCCTATTTCTTACTAATCCTGAGATGTCCCTCCCCTCCCTATTTGCTCTTATTTCCAGCTATTCTCTCATTTCTGGCTACAAGATTAATTGGCATAAGACTGAGCTGCTCCCTTTAAATTCCCAAGGTGCCCTATTAAAATTGGCTCAACTTCCTATACAAACTGTTAAGAGTGGGCTTAAATATTTAGGTATCCGTTTTCAAATGGATTCTAATTTAACTGTTACTCATTGCGAGGAAACCACCATTCAAACACTTCGTGACGCATTGATAGCATGGTCCCCTTTGCATTTGACTTGGTGGGGGAGACTAGACTCTATTAAAATGGTTCTTGCCCCACGGATTATGTATATTCTATCTATGGTTCCCATATTTTTCTCTAGTAACTTCTATAAACAGATTGACCGCCTGCTTACCAGATTTCTTTGGAAAGATAAACCCCCCAGAATAGCATTATCTAAATTGAAGCTAGCTAATACACATGGAGGTGTAAATTTCCCTGATTTTTACACTTATCACCAAGCCTACATGTTACAACAAGGTTCTCACTATTTTAATCCTGATAGTCCTTCATATGTTCCCCCTAGATGGCTTTCTATAGAACGGGTGTTAATATCACCTGCTCCCATGAAATATTTTCCAGGAGTTCCATTGTCGTATTCTGTTAAACTTAATCCTATAATAAGGTCCTTACATAGAGCGATGATTGAATTTGATAAGATGCGATCCCCTACTTTGCCTCCTTGGACTGACTCAATTTATGCTCCGCTTTGGCATAACCCAAAAATAAAAATAGATAATCATACCATCAGCTGGCCAGCATGGCAAAGGTGTGGGTTATGGTTTTTGACATCCATCTTTCAGAATAATAAATTACTCCCCTTTGACCAGTTGCGCATTAGATTTGGTTTACCCACATCTCAATATTATGCTTGGCTGCAATTACAGCACGTTTTTCAAGATATTTCTACCTCGGCTCTCTCATCGCAAGCTGAACCTGCTTTACTGTCCTTTTTTTCATTGTATGGGGACCGGGGCCATCTTGCATCCAGGCTGTACAGACACATCAAGAGCTGTTTAGTGCAGACATCCTCTACTGGGGTACAATCATATTGGATGACTACTCTTCACACACAATTACTCCCCAGTCAATGGCAATACCTTTGGCAGAAATCGATACGAATCTCGCTCTCCTCGAGCTTAACTCAGACGGCTTATTTTATTATGCATAGAGCAGTGTGGACTCCGTGGAAATTACACAGGGCTGGATTAGCACAATCTCACGCTTGTTGGTCATGTCAAGAAGGCAATGGTTCACTTACTCATATGTTGTATTCTTGCCCCATAGTGCACAAATTCTGGAGACAAATCTGGTCTATCATTTCAGACATTTTATCGCTTACATGTCCCTTGACCTTTTCCTTGGTCATTTTGCGAAGTAATGATCCTTCCATCCATCTAACTAATGCTCACAGCAAATTGTTAGATTTTCTGTTATTGGTTGCCTTGCATAATGTCATGACCAACTGGAAGAATAGCAACTCCCTTTCTGAACATATGTGGTGGAACTCCATATGCCTCTATATTAAATATGAAAAGGCTATGGCTCTCAAATTTCATAGGCTTGCATCCTGGTGTCAGGTGTGGAAGCCGGTTGATGACTACCTTTCCATGTTAAATATGGTAGCTGGGTAGCCTTAGTACATCCATTATCATTTTCAAATCGCATATAGTCATAATGTCCATGGTAGTTGGTTCTTCCTCCTACCTTCAGCTACGGTGATTTGTTTCTTTCTCTTTTTCCACTCTTTTCTTTCTTCTCTTTTTCTACTTTTTATGTTTTGTTTTATCATTTTTATACAATATACTATGAGGGACACACTTGAGCTTTGTTCATTGAATTGACTATTGTGCATATTTGTTATATCTTTTTATATTATGTAAGATGTCCAATTGGTATGTGTGTTGCCTCTTAATAAAAACATACTTAAACTAAAAAAAAAAAGAAAATAACACTAGGCAATTAAATTTGAGGATACTTAACTTCCCTAAATCTTCTAAAATTTCTCTGATAGAACTTCTTAGGAAATTTTATGTAGATATACTTAAGGTTCCTATGAGTTCTGTTCCACCCATTACTAAGGCTTTTCATTTGCCTTCTAGACAAGATGAAGTACCTGTCACTACTCCTTCTTTGCAATCAAATGTTTTAGATCAGTGGTCCCCAACCTTTTTTGCACCAGGGACCGGCTTCAAGCAAGACCATTTTTCCATGGCCCGGCAGGGTGGGGCAGGGGGTGGGGCTTTGGTCATATGAGGGCGGGGTTATGGAGGGGGTTGGATTTTAGTGCACACTTATCATTTAATTATGACATTTATAATGTGAATGTGACTCAACTCACCATAGGTTCTCATATGCATGGCACACTGACCCATGATCGTCATGGGGCTAGATGTAAAAGTACAGTTTGTATCCACGGGAACCCCCCTGACCCACAATAATGGATGTAAAGCAGAATTATGACATTCCCCATACAACTCACCCTACAAAAAAGATATTCTGGTTCTGGTGACATCTCAGTAACAGTAACTCAAACTCCTTCTACTTCCAGGCTCAATAGCCCTACTTATGAAAAGACAGCAGTTTACCACCAATGCATGTCCTCTTGAGAAAACACAACAAATAAGACCGATACAAACGCTTACATGCTAGCAAAATATTTCATCTCGGTAACAGACACAGAACCGACCTAACATACTCCCAGGATCTGTAGTAATGCACATAGACTAATCTGCACACAGTTACACCTGTATTATGGAATACACTCAAACAGGAGCAACCCTATCTATGAAAAGGCAACACTACAAATATTAAATCAGGTCCTAAAAACCAATACACCTCTTATTAGGAAAACAGAACTAGCAAGCAGCTATAGATCCCCCCACAGAAATAATTGTAAAACTATACTAATAAGCAGAATAAATGTTTCAAAACAGCTATGAACAGAATAACATCCAACAATTAAAAACTCATAAAAACTATTAAACATTCTCCAAACACCAATAAAATATTTCAAAAAAGCAGACATCACACAATTAAAATGGCAGTCAAGAAAAATAAACTTAAAAAGCCACTTTTACTTACCCCCTCCAGCAGCTGTCCTACTCCCCTTCCCTGCAGGCCGTGGCACACACCAGAAGCAGCAGTAGAAGCTAAGCTCTATACTTATGGTCCTCTTCCTTAGTGCCCATGACTCACACACACACACCATACCAGTCATGCCCCATGACCAGTTTCTGTCTCTCACACACCAATCATCTGCCAAACAGTCTTTGGCACACACACACCAGTCACCTTCCTGAACAGTTTCTCTCATGCCATACACACACACACACACACAGGCTTCCCACTCCTGTGTTCTACTTACATATATGGGCTTCTCACTCTCATAATCACTTTCTCTGTCTCTCTCTCTCTCTCTCTCACACACACACACTCACCAGTCTCTCACTCCCATGTTCTCTTTCAGATATACAGGCTTCTCCCTCCCATGATGTGTCTCACACACACCCAGGTTTCTCACTCCCATGCTCACTCTTCACATGCACAGGCTTCTCATTCCCATAATCACTTTATTTCTCTCTCTCTCTCTCACACACACACACCAGTCAGCTGATCTCGCTCATGCATACACACACACACAGGCTTCCCACTCCCATGTTCTCTTTCAGATATACAGGCTTCTCCCTCCTACGCTGTGTCTCACACACACCCAGGTTTCTCACTCCCATGCTCACTTCTCTTCACATGCACAGGCTTCTCGTTCCCATAATCACTTTCTCTCTGTTACACACACACCAGTCTCTCTCATTTCCAGTCTCACTCTCCACGTGCACAGGCTTCTCATTCCCTGAATCACATTTTCTCACATTCACACACACCATTCTTTTTCTCTCACACACACCGTCACCTTACCAAGCAGTCTCTCTCTCATGTATGCACGCTCACCCAGGTTTCTCACTCCCATGCTTTCTTTCACCCCCACAACACCAGGCTTCTTACGCCCATGCTTTCTCACATACCCAGACTTCTCACTTCCATGCTTTTTCTCTCTCACACACACACATCAGTCACCTCCCTGACTAATGTCTCACACTCTCACATACACATCAGTCATCTCCCTGAGCAATCACTTTCATTGTCTCTCACATACACACACACACACACATCAGCTCTCTGACCAGTCAATCACACACATGCTGGCTGCCTGCTTCTCTCTCTTTCTCTCACTCACTTCCTCTCTCACCCCCCCCCCCGAGCACAAACGGTAGCTGCACCACCTCCTCCTCCAGCCCCCGCAGGCCAAGAAAGAAGAATCCCATCGGCCGCGGGAGGCTCACGTTGCTGTCTCCTTTACCTATTATCAGCTGCTTCGATTGCTCGGGGGCCGATGCTGCTGTCGCTGCTGCTATTTTTTCATGCGGCACGGCTCTTTCTCCTTCCCGCGCACCGCGTATCACTTCCTGTTCCGGGTCAGAGGGAGGGGGGGAGGGGGCGGCGGGAAGAAGAAAAGGCCAGCCGTGGATGCCACAGCTTTCTTTTTTTTGCACCGCTGCCGTTCCCGCTGGGCTTGAACGTGCTGATAGCCCAGCGGCAACGGCAGCAGGGAAGGAAGAGCAGCGGGAGAGACCGGGAGCGCGCGACACACCTGCCGGTGCTTGGCGGCGCCGTGGACCGGCAAAAAACTCCCACGGCCCGGTCCCGGTCCGCGGACCGGTGGTTGGGGACCCCTGCTTTAGATAACACTGGTAAACACATTTCTGGGAACATTTTGTTTCCTCCACAAACTTCGGTGAAACAAGTAGATTTTAACAAATATGCATTTATTATGTCTGTATCACGTACTGTTTGCCAGAAAAGTGCAATATACTTTAAGCATTAGAGATGTGAATCGGAACCGGAATCGGTTTGGATTCCGGTTCCGATTCACATGTGGGTTTTTTTTCATTGGGCCCGATCGCGGTTTTGTTTATCAGCTGCGCCCGAGCCGATAAACAAAAAACCCACCCGACCCTTTAAAACTAATACCTTAGCTTCCCCCACCCTCCCAACCCCCCCAAAAAACTTTAAAGGTACCTGGTGGTCCAGTGGGGGTCCCTGGAGCGATCTCCCGCTCCCGGGCTGTCGGCTGCCACTAATCAAAATTGCGCCGATGGCCCTTTGCCCTTACCATTTGACAAGGTATCCGTGCCATTGGCCGGACCCTGTCACATGGTAGAAGCACTGGATGGCCCGCGCCATCTTGTGCTCCTACCATGTGAGAGGGGCTGACCAATGGCACCGGTAGCCCCTGTGACATAGTATGGGCAAAGGCTATCAGCGCCATTTTGATTACTGGCAGCTGATGGCCCGAGTGCAGGAGATCACTCCCGGACCCCCACTGGACCACCAGGGGCTTTTGTCAAGTATTGGGGGACCCTCCTGACCCCCACAAGACTTGCCAAAAGTCCAGCGGGGGTCCAAGAGTGACCTCCTGCACTCGGACTGTCGGCTGCCAGTATTCAAAATGGCGCCAATAGCCTTTGCCCTTACTATGTCACAGGGGCTACTGGTGCCATTGGTCAGCTCCTGTAACATGGTAGGAGCACAAGATGGTGCCGGCCATCCAGTGCTCCTACCATGTGACAGGGTCCGGCCAATGGCATGGATACCCTGTCACATGGTAAGGGCAAAGAGCCATTGGCGCCATTTTGATTAGTGGCAGCTGATGGCCCGGGAGCAGGAGATCACTCCAGGGACCCCCACTGGACCACCAGATACCTGTAAAATGTTTTTGGGGGGTTGGGAGGGTGGGGGAAGCTAAGGGATTAGTTTTAAAGGGTCGGGGTGGGTTTAGGGGTTATTTTTGTGTGCCATTTTTCCCGCCCTCCCCCAAAACAATAAGAGAACCCCCACGATCAATATCGTGGGGTTTTCCTATCGTTTTGGGGGAGCCCCTTATTTCTGACGATTTTGAAAATATCGTCCGATATTTTCAATCGTCCGAAGCCTGATTCACATCCCTGTTAAGCATTGTTACATGTCTGTAGCGGCATAAGCTATAATGGCAATGTTGACACCAGAAAACAACTAAAAATGTTTTGCAGCAGATTTTAATTTGCAATCACTGTCCGATGCTTCGCGAATGAAAGTCCAACAATAGTCACCCAGCATGGAGGGGTTCCACTTGCCTTGATACCATTTCTCCATTTTGATAATGTCTTGATGAAACCTTTCACCATGTTCGTCACTCACAGTGCCATAGTTGTCTGGAAAGAAGTCCAACTGGGAATGAAGAAAATGTATTTTCAATGACATGTTGCACTTCATCAATTTGAATGCCTGAAACAGATTTTCAACCTGTTTGACATAGTCTGCTGCCTTATAGTTGCCTAGAAAGCTACAAACAAAATTCTTGAAGGCTGTCCACGCACCATGTTCTGTACCTTGCTGAAGACCATCAAAGTGGCTGTCCTTCATCACAGCTCGGATTTGTGGACCAATGAAAACACCTTCTTTTATCTTGGTGTCACTTATGCATGGAAACATTTGTTGGAATCTTGCAGCCGAGCTGGGACTTGCCCGAGAAAGTTCTGGCATGATCAGGCAGAGTTTCTTGGTGTATTTTAAAAAATGTTAGTCTCTGTTACATGTTATATTGCTTATGGCCGTCAAAAATACGACATGAATTTTAAAAATCATAAAAACTACTGTCCAGCAAGAAAATATATGTATGCGAGATTATGTTTTAAAATTTCACAATTATTGTAACACATAATTGGCCGTTTCTCAAAAACCTTACGTGATGTACAAATTTCGAAGTAATATCTGTGGTCAGCATCAAAACATATATTTGGAACACCAAAAAGCCTGAAGGAAACAAAAACTTTGTTTACTAGGTGTGTGCATTCGTTTGCAACATATTGGCAATCCGCAACGTATATGCCATATTTGTTGTATTCGTGGGGTTCACGAAACATATGGTGAACCCCCATGAATACAACATATCACTAACAAATAAACCCCCACCCTCCTGACCCCCCCCCAAGACTTGCCAAAAGTCCCTGGTGGTCCAGCGGGGGTCCTGGAGCGATCTCCTGCACTCGGGCCGTCAGCTGCCAGTATTCAAAATGGCGCCGATAGCCTTTGCCCTTACTATGTCACAGGGGCTACCGGTGCCATTGTTTGGCCCCTGTCACATGGTAGGAGCACAAGATGGCACCGGCCATCCATTGCAAAACTGGAAAAACTGGATGGTTCAATTGTTAACTGAAGAAGTAAGGCAGGTTAATATTTCCTTAAAGGAAAATATAGGGAAGACAGAGGACCAGCAGGAAAGCTTAGTGAGCTTGATAATCGATTAGTTAAAATAGAAAAAATCCAAGAACATCTTGTTGCGGTCTCTACCGCTTCCCTCCGGTTAGGGCCCAAACCCGCCTACCTCCACTTCAGGGATCACCGCATTCCACCCACTCCGGACCCCGGGGGCTTCTCTCACTCCACGTGGCGGCCGCCATTACGTGCCTGCTTCTCTTCAGTCTCGCGCGCGAGGACGTCCGTCTTGAGCGCTCAGCTCCCGGAAGCCTGGCACCGCCTGTGCTGCTCAAACTCTCTCTCATCGCCTTGCAATGAGGTTACAACTCCATAGTTGTTCTTAGTTGCGTTCCTGGAGATCTCCACGTTGCCTGCTTCTGACTCCGGTTTGCTTCTGACTCCGCTTCAGCCTGCTGCCTGCCTCTGACTCCGGTTTGCTTCTGACTTCCGCTTCTGCCTGCTGCCTGCCTCCGACTCCGGTTTGCTACCGACTCCGCTTCAGCCTACAGCCCGCTTCAGCCTCCGGTTTGCTACCGGCTCCGCTTCAGCCTACAAGCCTGCTTCAGCCTCCAGTTTGCTACAGACTCCGCAGCCGCCCGCTGCCCTGCCTTCAGCCGGCCCTCGGCCCTGTACAGCCGGTCCCCTGCTTCCCGGGTACCTTGGACTTCCTATCCTTTGCTTGCTCTGGTCCCGGTTTAAGCCTATCTCAGCGCCTGGACTGTCTGTCTCTATTCCAAGTCCCGAGGACCTGGGGCCCTATGGGCTCCTCCCGGGGGGTCCCTGGTTCCTGGGTGAACACCTCCTGCTTGTGGCTGCGCCCCCCGGCCTACCCTGTCTCCCTAGGTAGGCCGGCCCAAGGGTCCACTATCTCTCCAGCAGTGTCCAACTGCAACACATCTGATTAAAAGTGAAATTGGAGTACAGAAAAGGATGGAAAATATGGAGAATTTAGTCAGGGCTCTAAATTTAAGAGTAACAAATTTTCCTGTATTAAAGCATATAGGTCCAATTGAATTATTTAAAGCCTATATAACACAGATTCTTAAAATACCTGATCAATGCCACCCAGTGATTGTTAGGGCCTTTTATGTTGGGATTAAGAGAAAAGGGCAAAAAGAATTAGATCAAAAACAGATTATGCAAACAGATAGAGAAGGAGAAAAGTCTGATCAAGAGCAAGACTTAGAGACATCAATAAATGTTTCAGATTTGTTACAAAAATCTCAGGAGAATATAGAAGTCAGAAATAGAGGCACTCTGTTAATTCAGTTTGCCTTCATAACTGACAAGGATAATATTATGAAATTGTTTTTCCGAAATAGAACTAAGACCTTTTTACGAGCGCAAACAAAAGTAGGCTGTTCGCGCTCGTTTTAAAATCCGCCCCTTATAGTTTATAATTTTATTTGCATTACACACATATGCCTATCTAACATTAAAATTTCTCTCTGACTCATACACACCACATAAAATCCCATATCCCAATAATTTCAATATCAGATAATTTACACTTTGAAAACGTTTTTGAACATACAAATAAAAAGTATACACATGTATTTAATAATTACAACATATTGGGGCGGATTTTCAGAGCCCTGCTCGCGTAAATCCGCCCAAAACCGGGCGGATTTACGCGAGCAGGGCCCTGCGCGCCGGGAAGCCTATTTTACATAGGCCTCCCGGCGCGCGCAGAGCCCCGGGACTCGCGTAAGTCCCGGGGTTCTCGGAGGGAGGCGTGTCGGGGGGGCGGGCCCGGTCGTCGCGGCGTTCCGGGGGCGTGTCGGCAGCGTTTTGGGGGCGGGTACGGGGGCGTGGCTACGGCCCGGGGGCGTGGCCGCGCCCTCCGTACCCGCCCCCAGGTCGCGGCCCGGCGCGCAGCAGGCCCGCTGGCGCGCGGGGATTTACGTCTCCCTCCGGGAGGCGTAAATCCCCCGACAAAGGTAAGGGGGGGGTGTAGACAGGGCCGGGTGGGTGGGTTAGGTAGGGGAAGGGAGGGTAAGGTGAGGGGAGGGCAAAGGAAAGTTCCCTCCGAGGCCGCTCCGATTTCGGAGCGGCCTTGGAGGGAACGGGGGGAGGCAGCGCGGCTCGGCGCGCGCAGGCTATACAAAATCGATAGCCTTGCGCGCGCCGATCCAGGATTTTAGTGGATACGTGCGGCTCCGCGCGTATCTACTAAAATCCAGCGTACTTTTGCTTGAGTCTGATGCGCAAGCAAAAGTAGGCTGATCGCGCTTCTTTTAAAATCTACCCCATTATGTATCCAATGCAATAAATCATGAACACAATGTATCCATAGAGTATCAATGTTAGTCCAACTATCCGACAAAGATCTTCATTTCACCCCCTTTAACTCAGGGGCTTCCTCAGGGATGGACTTCAAAAATATTCAGAATACCGCCTCATATCCATCTATAATACATCTGAAATTTCTCCACCATGCACTTTCAAGCTATACTCATGTAATCTTCAAATATACCAAACATTAGAACCTTTTCCACATATGATGAAGCAACATCAAATCGCAATGCCGACTATGATCCTAGAGTCACCATATATTCAATTCTTTAAACCCCCACAGTATCTAAATCAATTAATTCTACTGTGGCCAAGAAATATATTCAAAAGAGGATATCTCTCTCTCCATCATATTCGAACCATAATATAAACTCTCGATTGTAACCTCCACCATCCGGAACTGACGCACTCCTAGCGTTCAAACGAGGCATGATCACACGGCAGCAAGCCATCCATCAGACCCGGAGGTAGAGAGAGTGGAGTGAGGGCATAGAGAGTGGAGTGAGGACATAGAGCAGCCACAAACATAACAGCCAGCTCTATTATAGAACTATGTTATATTCATATTTCTTATGAAAAACAACATGGAGATCCTGAGGTCAAACAGACGCAATGTGGGTGGATTCTAGGAGTGCAATTTCTTATTCCAATTTTCACAGTTCAGAGTTTTGTTCTTTATTTCTGTAAACAGTATAGGAGATAATGTGGCCATGAATAGTGGGCTTGAAGGCAGTCCATGTTGTCTACAAGGACACATCCTCCATACAATTATCAGAAAATATTCAATCAATTTAAGTTGTCAACAAATGCACAAACTGCTGCTCATCCAACAAACTAGGATTGAACCTCCAAACTTTACAAGAAGGCATCTTGTGAGACCATGTAAAAGAGAGAGACACCACTGCTGATCTGAGACAAGGATAGGCTGTATAAAAGCATTCAACAGATGTGGAAGAAGTGTTGAGGAGACACACAAAAAAGTTTATACCAGAGTATAACTGGTGCAGACTGGGAAAAAAAGGTGAAGTCTTTATCTGTAGGATGTAAAAGCCTCCAAGGGTCCACAAGTCCAAATTGCTGCTGTAGATGCAGGAGGGCATGATGAGCTTTGGAGGAGTGTATCTATAGGATTTAGATTGTCTATCAAGGAAAGGATCTAAAGGCAAGTTAAAATTGCCACCCAAAAGAACTTCTGTAGCAGGATATTCCAGTAGTACTTGAGAAATAGTACAGAAAAAGTTTGGATCACTAGAGTTGGGAGCATAGATAATAAAAACCAGAAGAGAGTGAGATTGAATTTAAAGAATAGCTCAAACCCAATGACTAAAACTCTCCGAGGATGAATTCAGAATCTGAACATTCAAGTTCTTGTGTAGGACAGCCAAACCTTTTCTCTTGCTGACAGCTGAAGAGAATACCACATCACCTACCCAGGACTGCCTCAGTTTAAGAGATTTCAAAGAATTGAGATGTATTTCTTGTATAAAACAGATATCAGGATGGAGAGACCCAAGATAAGAGTGCACCTTCTTCCTCTTGATGGGGTGATTAAGTCCAATAATGTTCAATGACACACATTGAAGGTCAGATAAATGAAGGCCTTGATCTAACCAGCATGGTCCCAATGAAAACAAAAACGAAGGAGACTCCTCACAGCTGCAGAAAATGCATTGGATGTCAAAGAAAAATAGCAATAAAAAGACAAAAAGAATAACGACCAGAAAAAAGGCCAGTCCACTTGCAAATCAAGACTAGGAAGAAACAAGCAGGGTCAACAAAAGTGAGATAGAGCAAGTTCTAATACACCCGCAAAATACTAAGTGAAAATTAATGTTGCTTCCGAAATTTACCCAGGTAAGATCACTCTTTTGTCATAAAAAGGCAATAAGAAAATCAGTGACACTGTGTGATTACAGAAGACAGTTACAGCTCGTGCAATCATTGAGGAGTCTGCTAACAAAGGATCCAGAAACTGTTTCAGATCATCTGGAGACTCAAAGGTCTTAGTGCGATTATTATAAATTAACTTCTTGGTCGCTGAGTAGAAAATCCTAAATTGTGCACCAAGACTCCAAAGTATAGGCTGCAGCTCCAGCAAGGTCTGCTGATGTTGAGCCATTGTCTTCACTAAGTTAGGAACAAAGAAAAAAGTTATTACTTTCAACTTGCAAGGACTTCTTTCTACAGGCAGTTTGAAGGATCTCTAATGCCTGTGGGTAGCAGAGGACTTTTAACACCACCAGCTGGGGGAAATATGAATTTGTGGCCTGGAGAGAATCCTATGAGCTCTTTCAATCTCAAAGGGATGAGAGAAATGGATCCCCAACCTTGTGGAATCTTTGATTCCAAGAATGAGAGCATGTTAGAACCTTTGATTCCTTCTCACAAACCAAGGATATTGATTTTGTTTCTTCTGTTTCTGTTAGAGAGGTTCTCAACATCCTGCTGCAATGATTCTACCTTTTTGTGCAAAGCCGGTAAGGGCATCAGCTGCCTGCCATATTAGTGGTACGTTGTTCCAGCTCATCAAATCTTAGCACATATGAAGTGATCTCGGAGGATAATCCTGCAGCCTCCATTTTGATCTCACTGATTGTGGCAATGTTTATCTTTAGCGTTTCCTTGAGTTGCAGCAACTCGGCCATGACGACATCTTGAGATGTCTGACCTTTCGTTATGGCCAGCGGTGTCTTCACAGGAGACAGAGGATCATGTTTTGAGGACTTCATCCCAGAAGAGAGGGAGAAGGTGGCCTCAATTATCCCACTTTTAACAGAAGACATGCTGGGTTAATGGCTCTGACAAGAAAAAGAGAAATTTGACAAAATAAAATCTGGTAGGCAACACCATGGAAGGCAGAATTGCGGGAGCAAGTGAAATTAGACTGCCATCTTCCAAGCTGCTCGCTATCGCCCCACTTTCATACTTTTCAAAGTTGGTAAGTGATTTGGGGGGGGGGAAGGGGAGAAGTAGAAGGGAGTAAAGTTGGCAATTTTCCTACAAGAAATGCATAGTAGGTTTAACCAAGGCTATCTAGAACGTGACACTTTCCACCATTTATAAGGTTGAATGATTTTTCTTTTGACTCTGCATAGCTGTGGCTCTAGTATGCGTATAAAATTCTCTGATGCACGCTATATGCTAGCTTTGGGATCAGTTGAAGTGCGTACCTTGTAAGGTAATAAATACCTAAATAAACATTTGGCAGTTTATTGACAAGGCACCCTAACAACATGAAGTGCATAAACTCATTCTCAGAACGAGAATATGTTAAAAGATATTGACTACAGATGTTTCAAAGTAGCATTTAAAGGACTCACTGGGTGCTTCCAAGTGGTGATTACTCTATTATAAGCTTAACTCTGCAGAGACAGTTCAAATTCCAGTTTTCCCTTCACAACTTTTCACCCAGCATGCAATCGTGGTTACATTTCAACACTTCTTCAGTACCCACTGCCTAAGAGAAAACAAGAACAGCTGCAGTGTCACTGCCCAGCCCCTTTTCCCATACCCCGTGCAACATTTGTTCTGTTAATGTAGGTTAATTCTGCAAATAACACTTCTGTAAATTGTTCTTGCAAACTGCTACATCATTTATGTAAGGACTTCTGTGAACTTTGAAAAATTAATGCCTTTAATTTTGGTTGATGGCAACATCAGCAGAGCTCTGTAAATTGCACTTTAATGAGATTTTGCTACAGGGGATAATCTGCTACTGACAGGGTAACATCTTGAAAACATCTGTAGACCTATAATTTCTCTATGACGATGAGATACCACCACAAGACTCCACATACAGACCAGAAGGAAAAAAAAATAAAGTTCTGAAGGAATTATACAACCTGTTTTGTTTTGTTTTTACTTGAAATGAGAGAATAAAGTTGCATTGGCTAAAAATAAATCAATTTTTCTGACTAATTAACATTTAGCTTTGTTTAATTAAGAAAAACTATTACTCTCTCCACTGCTGTGCATCTGTATATAATGAAACAAACAGCAGTAGGTATAAGATACCACTGAGGGACATACCCAAGTAACCTACACTCAAGGTGCTAAAAAAAACCCGTCTATTATTGTTAAGTAACTGACATCAGAGCTTTGCTTTAATGTTATCATAAATAAAAGGACGATTTTCACAGATGCATTCACATATGGTTTCTTATTTGTCTCCGATGAGGACTGGAAGCTAGATTAGATGCCAAAATTTAATGATTTAAATAGACAGCTGTATAATGAAAACTACTAAATAACACCTTTAAAAAGTGTCTATTTATAGCTATCCTAGCCCACAGACAGCTGATAAGTTACCTCTGACATAGCTGGTTGCCAAAGCCAATCATTAGATCTAATGTACTGCTACTTTATTTTATATTTGCCCATGTGCTTTTATATTATGTATGTCATATTTAATGGTGGAATTTATCTTGTTTTATGTTTTAGATTGTTATTGGTTTAACATGTGAACCATTTTGAGTACACTGAGAAAGAAATGTTCAAGAAATTGAAATAAATAAAATATATCGTTTAATGTCATATCATTTATTTGGAAATGTATAAAATTGTATTCAGATAGGAAAATGGAAGAACATGTGTTTTACAGATTCTTTTCCATGCCCTGCCAACTGTCAAACCCAAGACCTATGACTTATTTTAAATTATTATAAGCCTAGAACCTGAGACAAAATCAAATTAAGATTCATTGATTAAAGAACATCCAACACAATTTCCTCTGGTTTGGAAGGAAAGACTAAATTTGGGAATCAGTACACCAGTTTAAAGATGGTTAATGTTTTCAGTTTCTAAACTGGCGCCCCGATGACTACCGACTATAATAATTGAATTGATGATTTTCAGATGTGTTTTCTTTTTGACTTCCTTCCTTTCATAAGAAATCTCTCCTCACATATATTGGGGCCCAAGCCCAAGGTTAGCGTGCATGCTAAGCTCACTTAAGGTTAGCGTGCACTTGGAATAGTGTACTGTGCATTGATGTCCTAGCAAGCTCATAACATCGTTATTTATTTATTTATTTATAACTTTTTTTATACCGAAGTTCAGGTAACAGAATTACTTATCACTCCGGTTTACATTATAACAAGTAGAAAACAATGACAACATATAAGATGTTGGCACATACTTAAATTAGCATGCATGCGCATGAAACTGAGGAAATGTCAGATTCTCCCTTCCAGTTGCTATTTATTAGCAAGCATTCACTAAGACTAGAGATGTGAATCGTGTCCTCAATCGTCTTAACGATCGATTTCGGCTGGGAGGGGGAGGGAATAGTATCGTCGCCATTTGGGTGTTTAGAGTATCGTGAAAATCGTTAAAATCGTGAACCGGCACACTAAAACCCCCTAAAACCCACCCCGACCCTTTAAATTAAATCCCCCACCCTCCCGAACCCCCCCCCTCCAAATGCCTTAAATTACCTGGGGGTCCAGCTGCAGTCCGTAGCTAAATCGGGGGAAGGGGGAGGGCAGGAAAACCGGCACACTAAAACACCCTAAAACCCACCCCCGACCCTTTAAATTAAATCCCCCACCCTCCCGAACCCCCCCCCCAATGCCTTAAATTACCTGGGGGTCCAGCGGCGGTCCATAGCTAAATCGGGGGAAGGGGGAGGGCAGGAAAACCGGCACACTAAAACACCCTAAAACCCACCCCTGACCCTTTAAATTAAATCCCCCACCCTCCCAAAACCCCCCCCCCCCCAATGCTTTAAATTACCTGGGGGTCCAGCGGCGGTCCGGAACAGTCTCCTGCAATTGAATCGTGTTGTCTTCAGCCGGCGCCATTCTGCGCCGCCATTTTGCAAAATGGCGGCGGCCATAGACCAACACGATTCGACTGCAGGAGGTCGTTCCGGACCCCCACTGGACTTTTGGCAAGTCTTGGGGGGGTCAGGAGGCCCCCCCAAGCTGGCCAAAAGTCCCTGGGGGTCCAGCGGGGGTCCGGGAGCGATCTCCTGCTGCGAATCGTTTTCCATACGGAAAATGGCGCCGGCAGGAGATCGACTGCAGGAGGTCGTTCAGCCGGGGTCCGCAGAATGGCGCCGGCTGAAGACAACACGATTCAATTGCAGGAGACCGTTCCAGACCGCCGCTGGACCCCCAGGTAATTTAAGGCATTTGGGGGGGGTTCGGGAGGGTGGGGGATTTAATTTAAAGGGTCGGGGGTGGGTTTTAGGGGGTTTTAGTGTGCCGGTTTTCCTGCCCTCCCCCTTCCCCCGATTTACGATTTTTTGACGATAAATCGGGGGAATTGGTATTGTATCGTGGCCCTAACGATTTTTGACGATTTAAAATATATCGGACGATATTTTAAATCGTCAAAAAACGATTCACATCCCTAACTAAGACTGAACATTTAACACCTGCTTCAGACCAGGTGTTAACTTTTTAGCTCCTACACTAAAGGGCTCGGCTAATAGGATGCATTGTGGGTTTCAAGATGCAGAACATGTGGCTGCTGGAGCAAGAGGTGTCTATGCAGAAGTGCAATAGAGGAGAGAGGAGAGATGGAGGAGACAAGAGACAGAGAGAGAAGGAGTGGGGGAAATTGAGAAGGAGATACAGAGGACAGAGAGAAAGGGAGAGAGAGGAGGAAGGAGGAGAGAAAGAAGATCAGAGATATGTATGAAGAGGCCAGAAAGGATCTGGGGAATAAGGAGGGCAGGAACAGAAAAGGACAGCAACGAAGCAACCATGGCCCTATATTTTTTTAATTTCTTCTCAGGTGCCGCTTAAATGTTTTTGGGAAATTGCCAGGTTCTTATGGCCTGGCTTGGCCACTGTTGGAAACAGGATGCTGGGCTTGATGGACCCTTGGTCTGACCCAGTATGGCATGTTCTTGTGTTCTTAACTTTTGTTAACAGAAAAAAAAATCAGTACAAACAACCCCCCCCCCCCCCCCCCCGTACTTTGTCTTATGTACTGGGAAGGCTACTGCAAAGTACAAGTATCATTTAAACAACTGTATATCCTTCCCAACCTCCCCATCCCCCCAAAAGAGAAGGCACAAAGGGACTGCAAAATACAGTATTATATTGCCAACAGCATAGACAGAATATATCGTGAAGCAGCCATTTTCCCTCACCTTACTTCCATGTAAATATGTTATCTTCATCTATTTTTTTATTTTACACCCATTCCGCTATTACTGACGTACTTTGCAGTTCATCAGCCTGCCTCTTGTTATGTTCCTCAGTTCTCTGTAAAGCTTATATGCTGTATTGCATGTTATTTGTAAACTGATGTTCTCAACGAATGTCAGTCTAGAAAAACTTTAAATAAATAAATAAATATAGTTCAAACACCAGTATTTAAAATCTAAGTCCTAGACTTATGGGGTAAAGTTTGGTTATAATTCTCCCAAATATTTAGAAACTGTCTTCTATGTTGAAAATTGGTGTGGGAGGCCAGGTGCTCCATCTGCATCATATCATGCAAAAGGTTATGCCAGTGCCAAAACAAAGGCAAATTCTCCCCCTCCAATTTAACAGAATGGTTCTTTTGCCCCAAACTCCTGCTTTCTGGACAAATAGCCTGTCCCCCTCTGAGAGAAAAAGAAAAGCAGGAAATCTCTCAAACCCAAAACCTTCGACATATATCTGGAAAGTCCCAAGCACAAGGAATGAATCTTGGAACAAGACCAAAACATACGTGTAAACGTTCCCTCAGCTACGCCACACTGCCCACTTAACTTTGTGTTTGCAATCCCTGCTTTAAAAGCAAGAGATTGAGAAATGAAGGCCCTCTTTAAGAATGTATATTGTCATTCTCGGATACTCATATGGATGAGAGATTCTTAATATGTCAACAACAAGAAAGCAAGGTAGCTTCTGAAATAGTCAAAACCTCCTTCTGTCTGCCATCTGTGCAGTAAAGGTCCACAATCGATTGAGGGTAAATATTTGTTCAAGCCTTTGTAAAGTTGGGATAAAGGTAATTTCTTCACCAAGTCAGGTTGAAAAAATTCCTCCAAGGAATCTAAAAAGGCAAAATCTAAATCTTTCCTTAGGAGAGCTGAAATGTAATATTTTAGTTGAACATAGGCAAAAAAATTCAAGTCAGACAATGTATATTGGAGTTTCAGATCTGAACATGATTTCATCAGTCCCTCTTCCCCTATTACATGTTGTATCTGTGTAACTCCACTCACTTCCCAGGAACGAAGGACCTGTCTGGTACTACCAGGTGAAAAATCTAAATTCCCTCTGAACAGGTAGAAGCTGAGAACAATAAGGAGATCTCCTGAAAATCTTTGTCAAAGAATTCTAGGCCTATTTCACAGGGGTAATCAGTAGACTTCGACCATTCCTTTGGGAGTTTACTATAAGGGATGTGTAGGATGAATTTTAAATCTAGGGATTAACCAAAGTTCATTCTCCCTCTAAATGAAAATAAAGAGACCTGTCATATAACCAGTCCCTTAAAAGTAGACAGGCCAAATTGTAAGAAGCCAAATCTGGGAGTCCCAGACTACCCTCCAACCAATCCCTTTTCATACATGCTAGGGCAACACAAGCTTTCCTCCCCCACCCCCCAATTAAAAGGCCAATAACAAACTATCTAATGCTTTCAGATCTCTGGGGAGTATATGGAGTGGAAAACTTTGTATATAAAGCCATTTGGGGAAATCATCATCTTGTAAAGATTAATCCTCCCAGCCAAAGATAAAGGTAGTTGATTCCAAAGTTGGAACTTTCATTTAGTAAAAGTTAAAAGATGAGAAATGTTAATTCCATATAATTGGCCTAACTCAGATTAAATCTGTAGTCCCAAATAATTAATTGGCCCTTCTGCCCATTTCAGTGGGAATACCCCAGTCCATAGGGATTGCACTGAGGGTGGAAAGGCAAAAGCTTCTGATTTATCAATATTGAAAATGCAATCAAAAAGCTATAGAAGGGCACATAATTAGCTCTCTGGATTGGTCAAAAATACTAATATATCATCAGTAAAGGCAGCGTATTTAAACATAATGGATGAGTAGAATCTTCATATTTCTGGCATCTGTTGTAATGACCTTAAAAAAGGTTCCAAAAATAATTTTTAAAAAAGCTGTAGAGAGCGGGAACCCTGATGGGTACCTTTCCCAATAGAGAACAGTTCAGATTAAATGCCATTTGCCATTAACTAAGCTTTAGGGTCAGCGTAGTTTAATGCCCTTTGAAACAACCCTGAGAGCGCCATATGGTCCAAGAGAAAAAATAAATAATCCAATTCCTCCCTATCAAAAGCCTTTTCTGTGTCAAAACTGACCATCTGAAAAGGCAATTGTCGACTCTTTCCCATAGACATTGCTGTTAAGAGGAGTCTAACATTCATGGAAATATATTGTCCCTTGACAAATCCCACTTGACTAGTATCGATAAGTTTTGGCAAAGTCTCAGCCAGTCAGCTAATATCTTAACAAAATGTTTCTGATCAAATTTCAACATTGAGATTGACCAGTAGGACGCTGGAGATGTAGGATCTTTCCCTTCCTTGGGAATCACTATAATTTGTGCCAAATTCATGTCCATAGGGAATAACCCCCTGTCTATCAAAGCTTGAAAGACTGCCTCTAAGGGCACCGTGACATGGTCTGAAAGAGATTTATAAAATTCAGCTGTGAATCCATCAGGGCCTGGGAGCTTCAAAGATTTAGCTCCACGAATAAATCCCTGAATTTCTATCAAATTTATGGGTCTTTTTCACCAAGACAAATGATCTGCAGTGAACTTGGGGAACCCCCACCTTGTCCAAAAATACCCTATATTTCTCTTGGTCCCAGTTCTCAGAGGTATATAATATCTCATAAAATTGCCTCAAAATATTGACGATTGCCTTATTAGTGTTTAGCAAAGAAAAATTGGTAGTTTTAAGGCTATTAATATACCTCAAATCCGTATTAGATTTGACAAGGTTGGCAAATAACTTACCTGACTTATTACTACACTGATAGCTTAAATTTATAGTAAGTTATAGATTTAACTGTTCTTTGATGCAGGGATTAGAGCTCTCCCGATCCAAAACATCCAGGAATGGTTCTCATCACAGCTGGCATAAACGGTAACATGGTGGCTAACATTGCACCACAAACTTCCCAAACTATTGAAGCATGAAACCACATTTCCACAGGGAAAGAACAATTTTACATGTAGGAATGGCTTTGAAAGTGTACTTCCCTATGTCCTGATAGCAAAGTTTAATGTGTTTTATTCTCCTGGATGATATTGTTTTCCCAAGGAATACACTGTAGATGTCCAGTATCAGTTCCAGAATGTAGTTTTCTTCTTGAGTGAAGCAAATCATCTGTTCACATGGTCATTAACCTGCCTCCATAATCATCAGCTATTCTGCACTTTCTTCCTTCCTGCATCACTTCCTCCGCCTTCTCTACAACCTCTACCTCCTCAACAGATATAAGAGAGCTCCATGGTACGACTGTGCCTTGAATACTGTGTGCAGTTCTGGTTACCACATCTCAAAAAAGATATAGCAGAATTAGAAAACGTATAGAGAAGGGTAACCAAAATGAAAAAGGGGATGGAACAACTCCCTTGTGAAGAAAGGATAAAGAGGTTAGGACTCTTCAGCTTGGAGATGAGATGGCTGAGGGGAGATATTACAAAGTTCCATAAAATAATGAGTGGAATGGAGCAAGTAAAAGGTTAATCAGTTGTTTACTCTTTCGAAAAGTATAAAGACCAGGGGACACACAATGAAGTTACTGGGTAATACATTTAAAACTAAAAAGAGAAAACATTTTTTTATTCAGCACATAATTAAGCTCTGGAATTCCTAGCCAGAGGATGTGGTGAAAGCTATGGGGTAGATTTGTTCGCGCACCAGGCGTGAACAAAAGTACACGGGATTTCAATAGATACGCGCGTAGCCGTGCGTATCCATTAAAATCCAGGGTCGGCGCGCGCAGCCTGCCTCCGTTCCCTCCGAGGCCGCTCCGAGCCTCGGAGGGAACTTTCATTCCACCTCCCCCCACCTTCCCCTCCCTTTCCCTACCTAACCCACCCCCCCGGCCCTATCTAAACTCCCCCCTACCTCTGTCGCGAAAGTTACGCCTGCTCGAGGCAGACGTAACTTTGCGCGCGTTGGGCCGGCTGCCGCACGCCATGTTCCGGTCCGGGGGCTGGTCCAGAGGCCGTGGCCATGCCCCCGGAATGCCCCCGGGCCGAAACCACGCCCGCGCGCTGCTCCTGAAGACGCGCTGGCCGCGTCACACCCCCGACACTCCCCCGATGACGTGCGGATCGCGACACGCCCCCCATCACGCCCCCCCCCCAGGAAAGCCCTGGGACTTATGCGCATCCCAGGGCTTTGTGCGCGCCGGAAGCCTATGCAACACAGGCTCGGCGTGCGCAGGGGGTGTTTGGGACAGGTTTTCGGGGGTACGCACGTATCTTATGCGCGTACCCCTTTTAAAATCCGGCCCTATTAGTATAGAAGCATTTAAAAAAGGTTTGAACAAGTTCCTGGAGGAAAAGTCCATTAACCATTATTAAGGTAGAGTTGCAGAAATCTACTGCTTATTCTTGGGATAAGCAGCTTGGAATCTATCTACCCCTTGGATCAGGTACTTGTGACCTGGAATGGCCACTTTTCGAAACAGGATACTGGGCTTGATGGACCCTTGGTCTGCTCCAGTATGGCAAGCCTTATGTTCTTATGATTTAAAATTCCAGCGTATCTTTGCTCAGTGCCGATATGTATATGTACGGGTGCACGTGTGTTTATTTTGAAATTAGCCTGACCCTAAATAAGGAAATGCAAAGCATTCCTAAATAAGGAAATGTCCAGTCAGAAAGTTTAGTACAATCAAATAGCAGCTCTAATGACCTCTTAGAGCAAAGGTTATATGCCCTGCAGAAAAACAAAGCTAAACAATACAACAAGGCACAGTGTGTCAGTGCATTAAGGAAAACATATAAAATGTACTATGATGACAGAACAGACAAAGAAGGTCATATCCAAGAGGAGTACATAACTCAACGCAGGACAAGCTCTTCTTTACCTTCCTTTCCTCTGGGACAGTTACTCTCTCAATTTTCCCTTTAGCACTGAAAACATGCTCCATGGTCCCAGATAACATTTATAGAGGTTTGAAGTAAGGAGTTAGAGCCAGGAGCTTAAGAGAAATTAGCATGTTTGTAGCAGCCATCTATGTTTAGCACTTGGGCAGAAATAGCTTGAAGACTCTATGGGGGCAATGGCAACTTTCATATTGCCTGCTTACCAAACAAGTCGTCAAGTCCCTTTTATCCACTGACTTGACACCAGTTTTCAAAATGAAAGATCACTTGTACTTTCACTTTGAAAATTGCCTAAGAAAAAAGTACCTGCAGACATTTACACTTTCTTTTTCTGTCTAAAACAAGACGCATGCTTTTGAAAATACAGATGTACATGCTTTATTCCCATTCCCATCCTAGTCCTGCCCCCAGGAACAGGATACAAGTGTGTATACTTTCACAAGGCAAAGACCCTGTTTACACTGATAAAATGTTATTTTAACCAGGGGAATGGCTTTGAAAATTGTCCTCCATTTTGCGATACAGTGCAGGCCAAGGAGGGAATATTCAAAGTATTGCATGATAGTTGTACATGTATGTGGCCAGACCCTCCAGTCCAGTCCACCACTAAATATCCCCAGTTCCATTTCCTTTGCTTAAAGAACTTTACAGCTAGCCATCCCCCTTGCCCTCCTCCCTTTGAGGAGAGCTCGGATTGGATACTCAGGCCCTTTATAACCAGCCATTTTGTGACTAAGGGTGTGGCTAGTTTCATTTTAGAGCAGACACCAAGTCTGCTCTAAAATGCCTCATCAGGTTTCCCCTTTTTTTGAAGGGGATTGGCCTCTCTGCACAACCTGCCAGAGGATCCCTAAATATTGGGGCGGATTTTCAGAGCCCTGCTCGCCTAAATCCGCCCGGATTTAGGCGAGCAGGGCCCGGCGCGCCTATGTTCAATAGGCCTACCGGCGCGCGCAGACCCCGGGACTCGCGTAAGTCCCGGGGTTTTCCGAGGGGGGCGTGTCGGGGGCGGGCCCGATCCACGCGGCGTTTTCGGGGCGGGACGTAGTGTTTCGGGGGCGGGCCCGGGGCGGTCCGGGGGCGTGGCCGCGTCCCGGCATGCTAGCGGCCCGCTGGCGCGCGGGGATTTACGTCTCCCTCCGGGAGGCGTAAATCCCCCGACAAAGGTAAGGGGGGGTTTAGACAGGGCCGGGTGGGTGGGTTAGGTAGGGGAAGGGAGGGGAAGGTGAGGGGAGGGCAAAAGAAAGTTCCCTCCGAGGCCGCTCCGATTTCGGAGCGGCCTCGGAGGGAACGGAGGTAGGCTGCGCAGCTCGGCGCGCGCCGGCTATACGGAATCGACAGCCTTGCGCGCGCCGATCCCAGATTTTAGCGGATACGCGCGTATCTACTAAAATCCAGCGTACTTTTGTTTGCGCCTGATGCGCCAACAAAAGTACGCCAAATCGTGCTATTTGAAAATCTACCCCATTCAGTTCAGTGAGAGAGATTTTTGCTGGATTTCCCCTTTGGAGAAAAAGGGCTCTCAAGACAGAGGATTGAAGATCCGTGAGCACCACTCTACTCCCTAGGTGGCCAAGACCGATGACAGATCCTTCTGAGTGAGATTTTTGATGGCTGAAATGTATACTTTTTTTTCACGAAGAAAAATACACTCTTTTGTTGTCGAAAGGTTATAAGCTACCCCTCTTCACTGGAAGCCTGTCTGGATAAGCAGGTTCCCACTCAAAGACTTTTCAACCTGAGGAGTAACCCTTTCAGGGCAGCTTAATAGAGTCAAGGAAGAGCAGGGAGACCCCATCAGGATCTCCACTAACATGGAACCAGGACACAGGGCTGGGTATTTGGGAAGATGCTGGACTGTATGGTAGGATTTTAGCTATGCTAGAAGGGGACCCCTGACCTAGGAATCCCAGATGAGCCGCTGGGAGAGCTTTGAAGGCACAATCTACCCTACTATGGGATGCTCATCAAGTGTGCTGAAAGAAAAGGACACCTACCCACAGTGAAACACTCTATCTGTAAAGACATCATGTGTAACTGCACAAGTATTTAAAGATGGACTTTTATTTGCCTTAATCTAATCAGTAAAGTATTATTTAACATCCAGCACCTGGTCCAGTTTGTTTATTCACAGCATCTCCCTCCTGGAGATTGCCACAGCTACAAATACACACAAGGGACACCCTAAAGTTTCTTTCATTGTCTGGGCCATAGACGAGAGTATTCCCCATAGAAAGAATCTCCCCTAGGGATCAAGAGTCAAGCTGGGAAGGAGCTAGCCAGAGCAGCCCCAGAGGTTATAAATGTGATTGTGTGCCCTTGGGAATAAACACCCCGGGTAAGGGTTACATAATTTGGTGCTCAAAGAACATGGGGCTTCAAGGACAGTGGAAGAATGTGATTTTGTACTCCATATGAGAAATGTGAATTTTTAGTGTATGTACAATGTACTAGAAATGATGGACTATAACTGCGACACTTTCAACAAAATGGCATCCTTTCCCAAGCTTGGGCATTGGTGGAAAGGAATTGCACCAAATAAAGAAAGCCCGTGTGACGTATACATCTGATGTCACACCTACGAAATCGACATACAGCTAATGGATGCTATAAAAGCAACAGCACGCATGGGATGTCATCCTCAGCATGAGGTTCAGTGTGTAAGGGCATATGTGCTAAGAGCTTTCTAGCTACAGGCCGTGACTCCTGAATCCAAATGGATAGCCATTGCGAGCGATCAAACCATACTACCTCATCAGAAATTATTCATTAAAAGACTTTACCGGACATTTCAATTTACTATGCTTAAGTGAAGCAGCAAAAGAAAATCTTTTGATGACATCTGTCGACACAATGATTGATAAAGCTCCAGCAAAGCCAGCTAGCTCCATGAGAATAGTCCTGACACAGTAGGTGAAGAATCTTATGCCATACAAACCCTGCAAGGACAATGGGTAAGTGAGACGGTGGTACCCATTTGTGGCCTGGGAGAGCATCTTTGGCCTTACAGAAGTGGCACATCCAGTACAATACCGGGCCGGTCTGCATATGGCATTCACTGGAATGGGTGCAATCCTTGTCGTTGAGTGTGCTGTCAGGCATGGCAGAGGCCTGAGCAGATTTTCATCCACCACTACTACTGCAAGGGTCTGCTTTTCCAAAATGTCGGTGTGGGACCCAGCATCACCGTCGACTGGCAGGGAGGCCCTTCCACTACAAGTCCATTTCGGCAGATGGCAAGACACCCCAGTGCTGGTCATATGTTCCTGATCAGGTTGGATGAGAGCAGCAGAAGTACCGGGAAGGAGAAGGCTGCTTCAGTGGTAAAACCATCGAACCTCCTGCACCAGGCAGTCCCACTGTGGTGGGCACAGCCAAGATGGACACCAGGCATGGTCAAACCTTCTCATATGGAGATGGCCCTAATGTCATGGTCGAGGCCTACGTCAAAGACCTCTCTGGGGTCGGGGCAAGTGACAATGCTGGACATTTCTCCTGGGCCAACCAGATAGAGGCAATGGAGTTAAAAGAAGTGGAGACAGCTATGATTGCTTCTGTAGTTGGGCAAGGTTGGGGGTTATCTAAACCCACTCCATTGGAAATCCCATGGCCGTCAACCCATAGAGAATTCATCTGGGATGACTCACTGCTACATCAGCTGCCCATATGGGTCAGGGCAGAGCATCATCCGTGGATCTTCTTTCAGCGAGTTCTGGATTGTTGGCCGATCACGGCCTGCAAAAACTTGCTGCTTCTCAAACAGAAGAGACATTTCTTTGCATGTTGTGTGTCTATACTTATTTCAGATACTGTTCCTATTTGACCTGTTGCCCGAGTTAAATAAATTACAGACTGCTTGCCAGCCCTCCATGGGAGGGTGAAGCTCCAGCTACCCCCAGGGTGATGGGATACCTCACTTTGAGAGACTTTTAAAAACATTTAAAAGCTGCTAACTGAAAGTTTGGCTATTTGCCACATGTATCATAATAATATAATTTCATGCTATCATGTTGTTTCACTTATTGAGTGTTTCCCTGCACTATGATTGTCTATTAACGTTTAGAAAAGTTATAAAAATGGATAGTTTGATTTATTTATTGCCATTGTTATGATTAACTATTATTTTCCTTACAAGTGACATCCTACCAAGAAGATTGGACACCTCTCATATTAATTCTTTTGTTCTTTACAGGATACTATTCTGCAACCATCATAAATCCCTGTGCCCTAATAAATAATAAAAGTAAATGTTCTGTCACACTTTATGTGATGGAAGATGGATAAAAGAGGAGATTTTGAAATAGTTGTGAAACGTTCCAGAGCATTTAATATTCACCTCCTAGGAATACTCAATGTGAATAAGTGAACTTCATCTGACGTTTGCTGGCAGAAATGGAAGTAAAGGGGAACATGTAAATCATGTCTTTGTCTTTGTTATTATGTTATTATTGTTTCTTGCAGCTCTATGGACTGTGAGGGAATCCACTTATTTATTTTTTATTTATTTAGACATTTCATATACCATCGTTCCATGTACAGATCACAACAGTTTACAAAGTGAAATTCATGACTATAACAACAAACAAACAACAATTGGTTACAGAGGTGGTATTCATAGGCAGGCATTCATATTTATCAAGTTAACTTTTCTACTACATATTAAAATTGATCTAGTGCATAAAGCAAAGCGTACGGATAATTAGTGCAAAATGATAGTTTTCATGTCTTAGTGCATTGTTTTAGAATCTTGCATTCTCCATTCCCTCGTTTACCCTTCATAATGCGATTATCTTTTGTCCTTCTTAATTTTGAGGTTATGTCTATTCAGATGTTTTTATGTCAAATTATATGCATTGTGAATAGCCATGTCTTTTATTCACTTTTAAATCTCTTTTTATCTGGTAAAATACGCAACACCTCATAGAAACATAGAAATGATGGCAGAAGAAGACCAAACGGCCCATCCAGTCTGCCCAGCAAGCTATGCACTTTTTTAATTTATTTATTTCTCTCATACTTCTGTTACTCTTGGGTCTTAGTAACCTTTTGGTTCTATTTCCCTTCCACCCGCACCATTAATGTAGAGAGCAGTGTTGGAACTGCATCCAAATGAATATCTACCATAGTTAGGGGTAGAAACCGCCGCAATAAGCAAGCTACACCCATGCCTTTGTTTACCCATACTATGTAACTCAGTCCTTGTTGGTTATTGTCTTTATATAGATCCACATTTCTACGTTCCCCCTGCCGTAGAAGCAGAGAGCTATGTTGGATATGCGTGAAGTATCAGACTTCCTCCCCTGCCATAGAAGCAGAGTGCTGTGTTGGATATGCGTTGAAAGTGAAGTATCAGACTTTCTCCCCTGCTGTAGAAGCAGAGAGCTATGCTGGATGTGTGTTGAAAGTGAAGTATCAGACTTTCTCCCCTGCCATAGAAGCAGAGAGCTATGTTGGATATGCGTGAAGTATCAGACTTCCTCCCCTGCTGTAGAAGCAGAGAGCTATGTTGGATATGCGTGAAGTATTAGAGATGTGAATCGTGTCCTCGATCGTCTTAACGATCGATTTCGGCTGGGAGGGGGAGGGAATCGTATTGTTGCCGTTTGGGTGTGTAAAGTATCGTGAAAATCGTTAAAATCGTGAGCCGGCACACTAAAACCCCCTAAAACCCACCCCCGACCCTTTAAATTAAATCCCCCACCCTCCCGAACCCCCCCCCCCAAATGCCTTAAATTACCTGGGGGTCCAGCGGCACACTAAAACACGGCAACTAAAACCCCCTAAAACCCACCCCGACCCTTTAAATTAAATCCCCCCCCAAATGCCTTAAATTACCTGGGGGTCCGTAGCGGCGGTCCATAGCTTAAATTACCTCCGTAGCGGCGGTCCGTAGCTAAATCGGGGGAAGGGGGAGAGCAGGAAAACCGGCACACTAAACCGTGTAGTCTTCAGCCGGCGCCATTTTGCAAAATGGCCGCTGCAAAATGGCGGCGGCCATAGACCAAAACGATTCGACGCAGGAGGTCGTTCCGGACCCCCGCTGGACTTTTGCCAAGTCTTGTGGGGGTCAGGAGGCCCCCCCAAGCTGGCCAAAAGTTCCTGGGGGTCCAGCGGGGGTCAAGGAGCGATTTCCTGCCGCAAATCGTTTTCCGTACGGAAAATGGCGCCGGCAGGAGATCGACTGCAGGAGGTCGTTTAGCGAGGGTTCCTGACCCCCGCTGAACGACCTCCTGCAGTCCTCGTAAGTCATCGATGAAGACCCTCCACCTTTCTGGTCGCCCTTCTCTGGACCGCTTCCATCTTGTCTCTGTCTCTTTGGAGATACGGTCTCCAGAACTGAACACAGTACTCCAGGTGAGGCCCACCAAGGACCTGTACAAGGGGATAATCACTTCCCTTTTCTTACTCGATATTCCTCTCTCAATGCAGCCCAGCATTCTTCTGGCTTTTGCTATCGCATTGTCACATTGTTTCGCTGACTTCAGATCATTAGACACCATCACCCCAAGGTCTCTCTCCTGCTCTGTGCACATCAGCCTTCCCCCCCCCCCCCATCGAATACAGTTCATTCGGATTTCCTCTTCCCATATGCATGACTTTGCACTTCTTGGCATTGAATCTCAGCTGACATATCTTCGACCACTCTTCCAGCTTCCTTAAATCCCGTCTCATTCCACTCCTTCTGGCGTGTCCACTCTATTGCAGATCTTAGTTTCGTCCGCAAAAAGACAAATTTTACCTTCTATCCCATCCGCAATGTCGCTCACAAAGATATTGAACAGGATCGGTCCCAACACTGATCCTTGCGGTAAACTGCTTAAAACCGCTCTCTCTTCAGAGAGAGTTCCATTTACCATCACACACTGTCTTCTGTCCGTCAACCAGTTTGCAATCCAGGCCACCAATTTGGCACTCACTCCTAAGCTTCTCATTTTATTCACCAGTCTCCTATGCGGCACTGTATCAAAAGCTTTGCTGAAATCCAAGTAGATGACATCGAGTGCTCTTCCTTGATCCAATTCCTTGGTTACCCAGTCAAAAAAGTCAATCAGATTTGTCTGACAGGATCTTCCCCTGGTGAATCCATGCTGCCTCTGGTCCATCAATTCTCCCGACTGTAGATAGTTCACTATTCTCTCTTTCAACAGTGACTCCATTACTTTTCCCACCACCGAAGTGAGGCTAACCGGTTTGTAGTTACCAGCCTCTTCTCTGTTCCCACTTTTGTGAAGCGGGACCACCACCGCTCTTTCCAATCACTCGGCACCATTCCTGTTTCTAGGGATCTATTGAACAGGTCACACAGCGGACCTCAGGCAGTGACTTCCAGAGCTTTGGACCCGCTATGGAAAACACTCGATCTCTTGTTTGCGTCAGATGTGGGAATTGACAATAATCCTTTATTTTGAGATCTTAGTGTTCACTGAAGATTCTACATTTGTAGTGACACTCCTAATAAGCCAGTGTTATTGGAGTGAATGATGTTGAATATTATCATTAATACTTTATAGTAGATTCTGGACTGTACTGGTAACCAATGGTAACTTCACCCTTTTGGTGACAGCAGCACCTTGTGGTTGACAGCAGTGGCAGTGTTGGCTTTCATTCCAATTAACTTTGTTATTCAATTACAGGAAGCATGGACCCAAATGGATTGTGTACATGTTTTGATGTGTATTTTCTATGTGTCTTGGGTTTAAAGTAACATCTTCATATCTTTAGACTATACTGGCCATAGTCTTCCTGGGGATAGGTGCAATATTACACTCTCTTACTATTATGTGCATTTTATGATTTATACCTGGAAAAAATTGTAATTGAGTAAGTGTTCTTTCTCTTAGTACAAATTTTTTGTCAGGGAGAGGAAACCCCCCACTTATGCAGTAGAAGTGGCATTTGTGTTCATGGGTGCACACCCACTTAAAATTGTGCATGATCATCCTATTTTATAACATGCACGCATATGTTATAAAATAGCTGCATCCCTGGATGCGAGCCAGCAAACGCACGCACATGTGCACCCGGGCACCTGTTTAAAAGCTGCTGTCGCTGAAAGGAGCTTGAACTAGGGTCAATTCCGAGCCCCATCTCAATCCAGGGCCGCCATTTATGGCAGCCCTGACTCTCTCAAATAAAAAAAAAAGTGAACACTTGGGGGTAGATTTTATAAATGTGCGCACACGCGTACTTTTGTTCGCGCACCAGGCACGAACAAGAGTACGCGGGATTTCAGTAGATACGCGTGTAGCCGCGCGTATCCATTAAAATCCGGGGTCGGCGCGCACAAGGCTGCCCAAAATTGGCAGCCTGCACGCGCCGAGCCACGCAGCCTGCCTCCGTTCCCTCCGAGGCCGCTCCGAAATTGGAGCGTCCTCGGAGGGAACTTTCCTTCGGCCTCCCCCCACTTCCCCCCCCCCCGGCCCTATCTAAACCCCTCTACCTTTGTTGAACAAGTTACGCCTGCTCGAAGCAGGCGTAACTTGCGCGCATTGGGCCGGCCGCCAGTGCATCAGGGTCCGGTCCGGGGGCTGGTCTGGAGGCCATGGCCACACCCCCAGAATGCCCCCGATGATGCGCCAGCCATGACACACACCCCGACACACCCCCAATGACGCACTGGCCGCGGCACGCCCCCTGGAACGCCCCGGGACTTACTCACATCCTGGGGCTTGTGCGCACCGCCGAACCTATGTTGAGTAGGCTCGGCGCGCGCAAGGGGAGTTTGGGCCAGGTTTTCGGAGGGTATGCGCGTATCTTACGCCCGTACCCCTTTGAAAATCTGGCCCATAGTGTTTTCAGATCTCACTTTGGATTCTCTGTACCTATTCTGTGCAACTTTTGAGATGCAGCAAACAGAATTGTCCACAATACTCAAGATTCAGTCTCACCATGGAGCAATACAGAGACATTAAGACAATGTCCATTTTATTCACCATTCCATTCCTAATATTCTGTTTGCTTTTTTGACTGCTACAGCACACTAAGCCAATGATTTCAATATATTATCCACTATAATGCCTAGATCTATATATATATATATATATATATATATATAGGGTTTTATATACCTTTGTTCCAAAAGAAGATCACAACAGTTTACAAAATCAGCATTCATATACTTGGTCAACATTCTCATTCATGGTTAATATTAATATTTTAGGTCAACACAACAGCAAATACGTATACTTTGTCATATTCATACATTTTCTAGGGCAACACTGCAGTGAGTATAATTTCTATTACCATTACACTTTAGATTGTTCAGTACTTATTGCTCACTCTGCTTATAATGTCTCTGCTACTGACAGTGAAGTTATCAGCATATTGGTGTTTTATGTTAAATCATATGCATTTCTAAAGAGCCATGTTTTCAGTTCATGTTTGCAACTCTTTCTTTCTGTTATCAGATGTAATGACTCAAAAAGAGTTCCAGAACTTGGTGCTCACTAACAAAAACATTCAGTCTCTTATTTGTGTTAGGTGAGTTCTCCGTGTTGTAGGCACCTTTAGAAGTCCCTTGTTTTGTGATAGGGCTCTCTGTGGTGTGAACAGTTGAAGTGTCACTCCTATTAAGCATGGGTTAATGTTAGTGATGCTAGGAACTTTTAACATTACTCCCATAGATCGAGACCTAGGGATGGGCAGCAGGGATGGATTCGTCCTATTCGGGTTCGGATTCGTAGGGGCCCAAATCCGTTTGCCCTTACCATTGGCCGGCCCCTGTCACATGGTAGGAGCACTGGACGGCCGGTGCCATTTTTAAAGATAGCGCTGGCCGTCCACTGGATGGCCCGCGCCATTTTTAAAGATGGCGCCAGCCGTCCACTGGATGGTAACTCCTAATATGGAACCTAACATTGTGTAACTACAGCAAGGGTTATTTTTCCCTTTATGCATCACTTTGCACTTGATCACATTTGCTTGATATTTTATTATTATTATCATTATTGTCATTATTATTACTATTATTATTGTTAATTCAAATTGATAGCTTCCATTTTTCAACATGACCTCTCTCTGGTATAAATCCAGAGTTTGTAATTTGCTCAATTTAAGAAATTCCACTATCAAATCCTTTAGTGGTGATTGCATTAATATATCCTCCAGTGAGATCAAGGTAATTGGCCTACAGTTACCAGCTTCCTCCCTATTCTTACTTTTTTTGACGAGGGGTGACATCTGCTAGTCCTCTGGAACCGCTCATCTCTGAAGGAAAATAGAGTTATGCTGCCGGCACCTCTCTAATTTTGCTTAACATGGGAACATGGACAAAAATATTTTGCTGCATGGCTCCCACAGTTGGAATGTTCTCCACAACATGGGAGCCACACAAGGACAAGAAATAATCTGGTTTAGAAAACTAGTGTTACGGTCCAGGGCCATGCCCGGGACCCTTCACTCACCTCGGGGCCAGCCCAGGTCGCTGCAACGGCCTCTGCCGCAGCGCTCCCTCCTCGAGGTAGATGCCGTCGATCCATTGCGCCTGGCTCTGCCCCTTAAGCGCGTGCGCTCACAGGGGCTCCAGATTTAAAGGGGCCAGCACGGGAAAGGAAGGAGCAGCCCACAGATGATGTCAGACGCTGCAGGGGTATTTAAACCCTGCAGCTAGGTCCATACGTTGCCTTGCAACAAGGTTCACTCTCTGGTGAGAGCTACTAGTTGCTGTTTCGTCTTTTGGCTTCCGACCCCGGCTTCTGACTACTGGCTTCCAACTACTAGCTTTCGACTACTGGCTTTCGACTCTGGCTTCTGACTACTGGCTTCCGGCTTTCTTACAGGAGGCCTCTCCTAAGTCCAAGTGGCTCGGGTCCTAACGAGCTCCTCTCGGGGGGACCATGGGCTTCCAGTGGTGAAGTTCCAGTTGGCCTCCTGGCTTCAGCTCTACTCTTCTGGATCCTCTGGAATGCCTCTTCTGTCATCTGCCCACTGGAGACCGCACATAAGTCCAAGCGGCTCGGGTCCTCACGGGCTCCTCCTGGGGGGACCTCGGGCTTCCAGTGGTGAAGATCCCTCCGGTCTCCTGTTCAGTGCCACCTCCTGGCTTTGACATCCACTGTGGGCCTTCCCATGGTGAGTCTTCATCTGTCCCTGCTGGCTCAAGGGTCCACGAATCCAACAACTAGTGAAGAGGAAGTGATGTCATCAGCGGAGATGGCAGCCTAAACCTGAACTCCCAGTGTTGCCCACTTAATCTGACTCAATCCACTGTCAGCGAACCTGATTTCAACTTAATTGTGATAGCCAGCAATAGTGCCATAATACTACCAGAGATGGCATGTCCCCAAACGCAAAAACATCACATTTCGGCGCTTCTCTTACTGCAAAGATGGAGAGGCCTGAGCAGAGGGATATGATGATGGTACCTGTGAGACCCAAGATGGCGCCACTATGTCGCATACAGAGGAAGAAGAGACTAGCCTGGATCCCACCGGCATCTCGGACTCTGAAATACCAACAGAACAGAATTCCATGAGTGGTTCTCAAATCTGAGAAAAGACATAAAAATGTACCGACAAGAAATGCTGGAGCTTATGGCAGAAATACGGGTGGACATAGCTACACTGGGTCATCGGGTAGATGATTTGGATACCTGCTTGGATTGCCAGGCTGAAATTGCCAAAACTTTTAAATCCACATGCACCGACTTGCAGAAAGATAATCAAAACATAAAGATAAAGATGGCTTACCTAGAAAATAGAGCACAAATAAGCAACTTGCCCTTCAGGGGCTTTAATGAGTCACCGGGGAATGAGGACTGCAAAGCAATAATTGTACATTTCTGCCAGTTCCTCCTAGCAACATCTAACACCGAGGCTGAATCCTAGCCCCTGTTATCAAGCTTGACAGGGCACATTGTGCTCTCCACACCCCTATGGCCAACCACCACTGCCATATCGTGGTCTGCTTCAGCAACTTCTCTTCTAAGGAAATGGTGGCCCCAGCAGCCAGAAAACAAAACATCTGGCACTGGGAGGACCAAGAAATCTCCATTTTTGCAGACCTCTCCCAGGCCACCCTCTAGAATAGTCAGAATTTAAAGGAGGTTAAAATGTTAAATATAAAAGGCTACATCCATTTGGGCTCTCTTTTGCTATAGAAGGCATTTTATACAAATTGCACTCCCTGGAAGATGTACCCGCGACTCTATCCACAAGAGGATTCACTAGCTCTACAATGCCGGCTAAGACGGTGAAACAGGCCAATGCGAGAGCCGCACTTCTCCTATGGTAGAGAGTGGGAAAATGGAACAGCAGGCTTCGTCGACATTCTGGAGGGTCTACATCCAGCCAAGGGACAACCTGAGCCTCTTTCCGCACCTCCGGAGGACATAAACTACAAAACTGGGTAACTTCATGTTGTTCAGGTCTCCTACATTCTGGTACTTTTTCTTGCCTATGACCTAGGCTTTTCTCTTCTACCTTTTTGGTTTATCTGACGATGACTCATTGGATATACAATGCTACTAAGTATTAATGTGTAAGCGTGGCACTGGGACTCGACTCTGCAGATGACAACTCCTCCCTGGAAAGGTGTTGTGACGGTGTTGTGCAAGGAAGAACACGGAGAGCAATTCCAACTAGGGGGGAAGCTGGGTATATAGGGTTGGGATTATGCTGCCTGTCTGTTTTTTCTAATAGTATTTTAAGGGATATCCTATTTTATTTTAAACCTGCTGATAGCGATCAGACAATTACACCCATTATTATTTCCAATTGTTGCTCTCAAGAGGCTTCCTTGTATGGAAAATTAATCATGCCCTTAATCCCCTTAAAGCTTTTTGTGACACACAGTCTTGAGAACCTTGGTAACTTTGAGATATCCTAGTAAATTACAATTACTGATAGGGTAAATGCCACCATTTTGTATAACCTCCATTAACGTCAAGGTGCTTTACTCTCCAACAAGAGAAGCTTACTATTCCAAGAACTGAGACTGAATGAATCTGAGATCATACTCATACAGGAAACACACTTGTCCCATCGCTATGAATATTTTCTTAAATTACTTAAATTTCCCCTACTATTTTTCACCCCATGCAATAAGTCCACAAAATATACAGGGGTCTGTATTTTATTTTCTAAGAACATAAGAGCATACAGTCATTCAAGAAGCAATTGAAAACATGGCTGTTTGAACAGGCATTTAGCCAGCCAGGCTAACCAGTTGTTATCAATTACTCTCCCATGGCCAAGTACATTTTAAGGAGTTTGTTTATAATGTTTTATCTTAATATTTATATTGTAGCTTATTATTTTGTAATTACTGCCAATATATGAGGCCATGAGGGAATCTTTGGATTGTGAAATTACTACTCCAGAGATCCTCACTGCCATTAAAAGTTTAAAGGTGGGCAAGACCCCAGGTCCTGATGGTCTAACAGCTAAATTCTGTAAGCAGTTTGCCCCTTTAATAGTAGCACATCTGCAAAAGGTCTTCAATTATCTATGTAATGGAGGATCCCTACTACCAGATTCTAACTTGGCTGGCATCACTGTCATAGCCAATCTGGGCCATGACCCCTCCATATGTGGTTCCTATAGACCAATATCTCTGATAAACTTGGACCTTAAACTGTTAGCTAAAATATTGGCAGACGGTCTTACCTGTTTTATTTCCCAAATCATTCTCCAAGACCAAGCAGGATTTATCCCAGGCAGAAGGGCCAGTGACAATGTCCATAAAATTTTGAATATTATATGGGGGGCCCATAAGAACCAAATAGCGACCCTCCTACTAGCTATAGATGCTGAAAAAATGTTTAATATGGTTCACTGGCCATTTTTATTCACTACCTTAAATAAAATGAGATTTGGGGTTTCTTTTCAAAACTGGCTGCACTCCCTCTATCACAACACCAAAGCATGTCTAAAAATTAATGGAAGGTATTCCGACACTTTTGAAGTCAAAAGGGGTACTAGACAATGCTGTCCCCTCTCACCCTTACTTTTTCTTCTAAGAAAACTAAAAAGTCATGGAGGAGGAAAAAGTTTATTGTATTGGCAAATCTTGCTAAAACTTTTGGGATTCGTACCATCATAAGGTTTCCATCTAAATGCATAATGTGGGTGAAGGATAAAAAGTATATATATTATGAGCCACAGGATTTAGAAAAATTCTTAGAAGGGCAGAGGGCTCAGGAGGAAGGAGATAGGAATTCTAGTCAGGACACTGTTGGGTCTTAATTTTATGTCGACACACTTCTGTTAATTTGTTGTAAGATTATTTCCTTAAAAATTTTTCTTGCTTATAGTAGCTCCTCAGATTTGTTTGGTAATTGGAAGAAGGTGAATAATTGGTATGTTTACTGTTAGAAATTTGGAGTTGTAATTATGGTAATCTTTTCTTCCTCAAAAATAATTTTCATTGTATGAACATTATAGAAAAGTATTTCTGATTTTATTTTGTGAATTAAAATCATAAATAAAAAAAAAAAAAGTCATGGGATAGGAGGCAATGTCCTTTAATGGATTACAAACTGGTTGAAAGACAGGAAACAGAGAGTAGGACTAAATGGTCAATTTTCTCAGTGGAAAAGGGTAAACAGTGGAGTACCTCGAGGATCTGTACTTGGACCGGTGCTTTTCAATATATATATAAATGATCTGGAAAGGAATACGACGAGTGAGGTTATCAAATTTGCGGACGATACAAAATTATTCAGAGTAGTTAAATCACAAGCAGATTGTGATACATTACAGGAGGACCTTGCAAGACTGGAAGATTGAGCATCCAAATGGCAGATGAAATTTAATGTGGACAAGTGCAAGGTGTTGCACATAGGGAAAAATAACCCTTGCTGTAGTTACACAATGTTAGGTTCCATATTAGCTAATGTATTCTCATAAATCTCTTATGAAATACCAATTTACATGCATTTCTCTTAGCCTGCCCCAGAATGCTCCTACATGGCCTCTTTTTTGTGGAGGCAAATGTACTTGTGAAACTGAAAATGCATGCGTATTTCTGATGATTATAAAATAACATATATGCAAGTATAAGCTACTTGCACATGCATATGCTAATTTTGCATGCATAACTCCTTTGAAATTTGGGTTCTGTATTTAAATGAGTAGAATCTTCCCCATTTTCTAGATTGTTGTTGAGCATGTGTTTTGATTAAGTCTGCCATTGGATTTGTTATTTTACCATGGAATGTCTTGTTCTGGTTTATGTTTTGTGATCTGCCTTGGTTATTTCTTGGAAAGGTAGAGGGAAGTGGAAACAAACACTAAGAAATATTCCATGTCGATCCATTGTTTTATTCACATTAAGGTGAATTTTAAAAGCCTGATGTGCACATTAATTAGGGGATGCATGAAGACATCAGGGTTAAGCATACTGGGCCGGATTTTAAGAGGTACGCCCAATTTTATAACATGCGTGGCGCATGTTATAAACCCCCCAATACCTTTGTTATGTAAGTTAGGTTGCGATCCCCCAGCCTAAAGGCCCTACAGAGGCCTCTGGCCATGCCCCCGTCCTGCCCCAAACCGCCCCCGCCCCACCCCTTTTTTCAAGCCCCAGGACATACGCGCATCCCAGGGCTTGTGCGTGTCGCCGGACTTAAGCAAAATAGGCTCGGCGCACGTAACCCCCCCAACGCTCGTACATCCAGGAGGATTTACACGCGTAGGCCTTTTAAAATATGCCCCACTGAGCGGATTTTAAAAGCCACCGAGATACACATGGGCTGAACTGGGCTGAACTGGGAACAAACTGGGGAAACGGGTAACTTTCTAGATGTGCCCTGTCGCACATCTAGAAAGTTTTCAAACAGCAGCATGGTGTGGGCATGGTCTGGGCTGGGGCATGAGCGTTGTAAGGGCATGAACCTGAGATGTGCACATAAATACTTGCGCAACCTGGTGTGTGCCAATTCCCCCTGCCGTGTGACTACTTCTGCTAAAATTTAAAGAAAACTAGGCAGATCTGCAGGGTTTTAATGGGTTAAGGCTAACTGGGAGGGAGTGAAGGCTATCAAACCGGGGGGACTGAATAAATTATCTCTTAATTGGGCAAACTGGGTATGAACTGGTAAAGCCGTGAATGGCGTTGGCATGTGCCTCTTTTAAAATTCTCCTATTTATAAAGTAGAAGCAGGATTTGAGCAGACATGCACGTGCCCACTTGAAATTTGGCACACATGTACATGCGGCCAGGCTATTTTATAACACTTGCACATGTGCGCACATAGAAGTAAAATTTAAGACATGTGTGGGCACACACGTGCACGTGTTTACCGGTGAGAGCACATAGACGTGGTGATTTATAACACACATGCATATGTGTGTGTATACATGCGTGTGTTATAAAATCGGCAATATGCGCTTGCATGTGCGCACGATTTTATTTTGGCATGCGCATCTGCATGCATATGGCGACTTGAGCACGTAAATGGGGGGAATTTCAGTAGCTACACACGTGACGCAATTACCCGTTTCCCCAGTTTGTTCCCAGTTCAGCCCAGTAAAGGAGAGGACTTCCTAAACCTACTAAACATCTTGACTCCCTCATACCCTATTAGCCCCGGGCCTTAAAAGCCTGCTGACTAGCCTTGTTTTTTTGTTACAAGAAATCCATAGTAGAAGAAAAGATACGTGGAAGGGGATCCTAGTGCTCGCTTGTGCTTGTAAACACTTATGCGCAGACTTCATGGTGCAGTTCCGTCCCGCCCATGTCCCACCCATTCCCCACCCAAACCACGAGCACGCCCTGCCCCTTTTGGTGAAAAACATTTTTATACACCTACCGGAAGATATGCGCATACCCGCGCGGGTTTTGCGTGCCACGCCAAGTCACGCATGTGTCTCCTGGCTTCAGCTCACAATGGATTTTTAAAATCTAGCAAATATGTTATACAATAACCGTGTATCTGGGTGTGGGCTGACGTGGGTGTGCAAATGTGCGCACATGCGCCGGTTTGAAAGTTTCCGTCATTCGGTTTTGCAAGTTCCATTTAAATCATCTCCTCTTTAAGGAAGATCTACTTCTCTTCTCTTTGCGCTTCAAACATTTATGGCATCTGTGATCCTTCTTCAATCCTTTCTACAGTGAACACTGTACAAAAGTAAATATGGGCAGTAGGGATGTGAATCGTGTCCTCGATCGTCTTAACGATCGATTTCGGCTGGGAGGGGGAGGGAATCGTATTGTTGCCGTTTGGGGGGGTAAAATATCGTGAAAAATCGTGAAAAATCTAAAAATCTAAAAATCGCAAAACCGGCACATTAAAACCCCCTAAAACCCACCCCCGACCCTTTAAATTAAATCCCCCACCCTCCCGAACCCCCCCCCAAATGAGTTAAATAACCTGCGGGTCCAGCGGCGGTCCGGAACGGCAGCGGTCCGGAACGGGCTCCTGCTCCTGAATCTTGTTGTCTTCAGCCGGTGCCATTTTCCAAAATGGCGCCGAAAAATGGCGGCGGCCATAGACGAACACGATTGGACGGCAGGAGGTCCTTCCGGACCCCCGCTGGACTTTTGGCAAGTCTCGTGGGGGTCAGGAGGCCCCCCACAAGCTGGCCAAAAGTTCCTGGAGGTCCAGCGGGGGTCAGGGAGAGATTTCCCGCCGCGAATCGTTTTCGTACGGAAAATGGCGCCGGCAGGAGATCGACTGCAGGAGGTCGTTCAGCGAGGGTTCCGGCGCCTCGCTGAACAACCTCCTGCAGTCGATCTCCTGCCGGCGCCATTTTCCGTACGAAAACGATTCGCGGCGGGAAATCGCTCCCTGACCCCCGCTGGACCTCCAGGAACTTTTGGCCAGCTTGTGGGGGGCCTCCTGACCCCCACGAGACTTGCCAAAAGTCCAGCGGGGGTCCGGAAGGACCTCCTGCCGTCCAATCGTGTTCGTCTATGGCCGCCGCCATTTTTCGGCGCCATTTTGGAAAATGGCGCCGGCTGAAGACAACAAGATTCAGGAGCAGGAGCCCGTTCCGGACCGCTGCTGTTCCGGACCGCCGCTGGACCCGCAGGTTATTTAACTCATTTGGGGGGGGTTCGGGAGGGTGGGGGATTTAATTTAAAGGGTCAGGGGTGGGTTTTAGGGGGTTTTAGTGTGCCGGCTCACGATTCTAACGATTTATAACGATAAATCGTTAGAATCTCTATTGTATTGTGTTCCATAACGGTTTAAGACGATATTAAAATTATCGGACGATAATTTTAATCGTCCTAAAACGATTCACATCCCTAATGGGCAGTAGTTCTCTTTTGCTTGTCATCTCCAAACAATTCTCTCCTTCATCTTATAATTTCATCAATGAATCTTAAACATCTGGCATATTATTTTACTGCCTTTGCTATTTTTCCTGCCTTTACATCTTTGCTCTCCTGGCTATCCCTCTACTTCTCAAGCCTTCCCCAATATTCTTCTTTGTCTTTCACCTTCTGGAATCTCTTGTATCTTTTGAGTACGTTCATTTGAGTGTAAAGTATTATGTTTTGAGTAAGGCAATACATAGCATAACATAACATGTATATATAGGCCTGTGGAGAGAAGAAGACTTAATTGCTACATGCGACTATATATGGAAACTGATTTTTTTCCTATTCTAACTATAAATTAAATACTGCCCTAATTTTCAGCAGATGCAACAACCTACATCATGTTTCCTGGGTCTTCTTTTGCAATAAGATTAATATCCACTTCTAATTGTGCATCAGGCTATTAACAGGATTCCATATGTATTAGTCAATAAATAGGATGATCCCGCTGGTTTATTTCTTATGAAACTAAAATGATATAAATGTCTTTAAATGGGAAATATAAAGAGGAGTAGAAATCATTATGATAAATAGTGCCTCTTCCCATCATGTGAAGAGACTGTTTTGAGGTCAAATAAAAGTTACGACTAAAAATGCTATCATATAATTTATAGACAAGATTGGTAACTTTAAATAATGTGCCAGCTATGTGCAAATTAACCTTAACATGACTTTAATTTCAATTCTTCTCTGACTGCCAGGATCCTGTTGGTGTGAACTGCCCTTGTCGATGGTATTACATTTTTTAAAAATCCTTAAGTCAATTGTTTCATTTTTGTTTATCTTTAAAATCGCCAATGTATTTATGCTCTCGGGCACAAACTTTTTCAAATACCCCAGCATGCTGCAGGGCCTCCTATCATTTTAATGATATCTTGGTGTGCTCAGCACTCTTTTGTGCTGGGAATTTGCCCTGAAATTACCATAATAATTCTAAATGAGGAGTTGTACTTTTGGCGTTTGCATGGGTAAGAGGGGGTGCTAAGAAGTTTTATAACAAATGATGTGTGAGCATTTCATGATGCCTCGCATCCTCCTCAGGTACACAGATTTGAACATGGTTATGACAATATTGTTTGAATTTCTCTGTAATTAGTACAACACACATTAGAGATGGGTTTTCTTGTAGGAAACTAGACAAAAAATGGAGTCCACTAGTAACCACAGGCACTAACCAAAGGCCAAACAGATTGCAAATATTTGATGTCAACAAAGGCAATGCAGCTTTAAAAAATGCTCAATGACTTTATAATGGGCTTTAACCTCCCTGAATTTCAACGGAATTGAATTGAACTGGATTGGCCTGTTTCCCTATAGAGATTTTAAGTGTCAAGGGTAATCAGGACACATGAAAAGTGTGAGCGAGAAGTCATTGGTGCTCTGCTATCATTCTCTGACACAAATTTGAATGAAATTAGACAAATAGTTCAACGGTTAATAGTGGTTCGCAGAAACAGGCACAGTGATATCTTATGAGGGTACTTTCCCTATAGGAAAGTAAGCTAAAAATGGCATATAATAAAAATTCCATTTTCTCCTTTACCTCTCTCGGTAAAGAGGTTTGTAGGATTGTGTAGATCAAGAGGATTACTTCAGCAGGTCCACCACAAGCCACGTGTAAACCATAGCCTGTGTTCTCAATTGTTTACGTAACAATCCCCCAAATAAATCAAACCAATCAGGTGAATTTTAAAAGGAGATATGCACGTAAAACGTTACAAGCTAGTGTAGCAATTTAAAAAAGTCATTTACTTGTGTAAAGTGCACTTATATGAGTAAATCCTATGGACAATTTAATGGCAAATATTGTAGCAATTTTCAAAAGCCCACTTGGGCTTGGATTGATTCACCATTCTATCGCAGAATGTGAATCCAGCAAAAACGGGAGGGGGCGGGGGATGAAGGGGGGGCGGGCCTGTGAATGCCGGCAGCCATCACACCACCACGGTGTTATCGCTGCTGGCTTTTGCACCCAATAGTGCCACTGTGAAAGGTGGTGCTGTTGGGCTCACTACTGGTGACGATAACGTGTTGTTTCTTATCGCCGCCAGGGAAGACATCGCAGAGCCCACCCCGACGCCGCCCCAACTCCTCCCCTCGCCACCCCGACTCCGCCCCAACTCCACCCCTAGCAAGCTATAGCACGCGAAAAGGGATTTTTCACGTGCAATAGCGGCTTATCGCACGCGATAAGCCTTACAAAATGACCCCCTTACTTAAGAAAAGTGCATTTACACGTGTATAAAACCCATTTTTAAGCAAGCAAATGCTTTTCAAACTCAGGTCCACTGTGTTTCTATAACAAGTCATATCTAGAGCATAATCTTGAATTATTACTGATCATTTTGATAGACCAGACCAATTCAATATGGAGATCAGTCTGAGAACAGTGAAATTTCATAGCCCAGTACCACCACGTACACAAACTTTTTCCAGCTTACTGATTTCTAAATAACAGCATACCTGACAAAAACTTCCAGTTTAATTTGATGTCATGCTTAGATCTCAGAAAGAAAAAAGCTGTCCTAGAAACAGATGCAAACCAAAGGGCAATATTCAAATACTACAGAAATTTGTAAAAGCCTCAGGACTAATTATAATTGCTCCTTCAGTTAGGAGTTGAATTGTTGGAAAATCAAATTCAGATTGATGCTATTGGATTTATTGATTGCCATCAGTATAGTCTTTGCTCTTTTTCAGGCAGCCAATGTTCTGAATATTTCTATCAGTCATGCATTTGCCTGTATCATGGCAAATTTTAGAATGTTGATCAGACTTCAGAGACAAGTTCCAGTGAAGAATCATATTGGCCATGCTCCGCAATGGTCATGTTCTCTCATTTATTGCAAGCATAAAATATGCAAAATAAACTGCTTGAAGACTATTTAATTTCTTTAGACTCTTGAAAGACTTTATCCTTAAAACCAGTTTGTTGAAAAAATGAGAATGTAGAGCTAAAGGACTTGGTTTTCAGAGCAACTTATGGGGTAGATTTTATAAAGTTGCACGTGGGCGTCGATGTGTGCGCGCTACCCGGCGCGCGCACATGGACTCCCTATTTTATAGCATGCGCATGCATGCTATAAAATCGGGGGTCGGCCCGCGCAAGGGGGTGCACAATTGTTCAAATGGCTGCTGTGCCGGAAGCCTCTGGCCCTGCCCCACCCCGCCCCCGCCCCTTTCCCGAAGCCCTGGGACTTAGACGCGTCCCGGGGCTTTACGCGCATCTCCAGGCCTTTGTAAAATTGGCCTGGCGTGCGTAACCCCACCTACGCATGTAAATCCTATGGATTTACGCACATAGGGCTTTTAAAATCTACCCCTATATGCATAAAACTCTATTTTATGCATGTAAATAGTGCTTTAAAATTGTTTGGTATTTGTGTATGTAAAAGTATGCATGAAACGCCATTTTATATGTTCTTTTACTGTACTAAGAAGAACTGTTTGAGGGATGGAGTCAAGGCAGGGAAAGTATCTTCACACATACTTTCAATTATCAAAAGTATGCGTGTAAATGTACATGCGAAAAGTGACACCTGCTTTGAAGCAGAGGTCATGTTCCAGGTGTAGGTGCATGCACCTACTGGAGCAACCCATAAATATTCAAAATGAATTTATGCACACAAACTTGCTTGGAAAATTCAAGGTCAAGTCTATGGGTGTTTTGCATTACATGCACTATTATAAAATTACCCTCTGAAAGAGGGTCTTAGATAAAGCACAGTGGAGAAAGTTCTCTCTCTGGGTCTAAAAGCAGATATAATTTATGTAAGTTGGCATTTGTGTGCACATGCGCACACCGATATAAAATCGGCGCATCCGTGTGTGGGTGCGGGAACCACAAGCACATGGATGCCCGCGCACGGGTCTTAAAATTTCCTTTTTATGATTTAAGGCAAAGAATTCTTACAAATCACCACGGAATGTAAATTAATATTAGTATTTTCAAGTTCCCTGAAATAATGTTAGCATTTGTTAGCTTAAATTAAAAAAGAAAATGTTTTTAAAATTATTATTTTGTAGATGAAAGATGGTCCATACTTTATTGCAAATAGATTTCTGGTGCCTTGATCAATATATTAGAATCTAACATAATTGGCATTATTTTTTTTTTCTTCTTTTCCTTTGAGAATGCAGCTTATTGAGAACAGTGGCTGGGATCCATAAGCTATCATTCACAACTATCTGGGAATTTCCCCCTTCCCTCTCTGTTTTATAACTCCTCCCAACTCACTGCAGTAACAATCTTTGGCCACAGGCCACACACCAGAACTCTATCCGGAACACTGCGATTTTGAGACCTAAGGTATTGTTGTGTGATGACAGGGAATCCCTCCCCTCCAGGGATTGTAAATGCTGTCTCAGCAGCATGCCCAGCCTAGGCAGTGAAATCATGACCTGAAAATCAACATAGGCAGTGGGCAGCACATGCCACTCAGCCACTGATCAGGATCAACTTTCACATTTTAAATTGCGTTTCAGACAGAACCATTTCTCTGGTGTTGCTGTCATTATCCTAGATTGCAATTTGTCTGTAACATTTATTATATTAGAAAGATTTTGAAAGGTTTAGCAAATCTCTTATCTTGCCACATCCTCGGTGCGGAATTTGCTCTGAAGGAATCTAACTAGCAATTATCATAACTGATTGGTTAACACATAAGAGAGCAGGAATTATTTTTCAGCTTTTACAAACGGCATCGGCAGTAAGAGAAGACCTTTAAGATAAAATAAAAAATTATCAATTGATAGAAATTTTTGGAGGCAATTTTCAGTTAATAATTGTATTGGTTATCAAACTACATAAGGAAAGTTATTTTAAATTGGAATTCACATGATAATGTTGTATTTTCTCCCAGTTTGAGTCTATCAGATTAGTTGCAAAGAATTAATTACAAAAATGAAAAGCATATTGCATGTTACAGTTAATGGAAGAGACTCCAAATACACTGCACAATGTATCATCTTTTTCTCAGGGCAACACACTGCAAGTTTTCTCTACTCTCTGCTGATCGTCTAATGTATAAAACAAAATGTGAAGTGAGATATCCTTCTGATCACATGAAGGTGTCGTTCCTATTCTTACTACTGCCAAGTCTGTGATTTACACACAGTTTAATTATTCAGATGTTTATTATGTTCTACATAATGAAATTTGGACCCTCATATTTTCTTCCTACATGCTCAATGCAGTCTGCAATTATAGCCACAGATATCTGTTTATTTGATGAATTTTGCTTCTTCTGCATAGTTTGATAAATAAGGAAATAAGTCAAGACCTACTTTATATACAGTAATTAAAGTGAAAAATCTAGTCATGATGCAAATCCTTAATTGGACTCCAGGAGAGATATGCAGAATTTCTCTTTAATAATATGGGATGACTGGGGACAGAAAAACAAAGCACACTAAAATATGGTTTAGAAGCACAATTAATCACAAAACAGAAAACAACCAATTTAGCATAGATCATCCAGTGACTCTCAAGGCTCAGGTAATGTTCTTTTAATCATCTGGTTCGAATATTAAGGCTGTGTCATGTACAGCTGAAATAAAGCACAATATATGTGCTGATCTTCAATGTGAAACAGGTTCCTTTGTCTAATTTATAAACACAATCTCACAGCCTTTTCATAATAAAAAGCTCAGCCTACTTAATGGCATATAAGTGAATGAACAAAATAACATCAAATGGTTATTAACAGAACTCCTTTCTATATTATTTCATTAGGGAGAAGAAAAAAATCTGCATCATGCTGTATTTTAAGTGGTACCCTAACCAATGCTAGTGGTGTCATCACTGAATGAAATGAAGGGAATGAAAATTATATTTTTTTTAGATAATGGCTTGCTAAATTAGGGCTTTCCTGTTAAGTAATGCTACGTTGATTTATACCAGAAAGAAGCAGGTGTGGTTTGAAGCGCAGATCTCTGGAGAAAAACTGTATGATAACAGAATAAATGTTTTTCTCTCATTCACTTTTCATGTATTGTTTTCATCAGCTAGAATTTATTTAGCATGATTGTAAAAATAGTATTGTGCCCGGCTTTATTAAACTACCCATTAAAAATAGTATTATGTATTGCTTTATGAAACTACTAATTAAAGGAAATAATTATACCAGTGTACATTAACCAAGCAGAAGCTTTGCTTAAACTCAGGAAGCTGTTCTTCAGTCCAGAAGATGTGTACAAGACTGATTAAAATGTTTTGCCTTGGAATAACACTTTTACAATCAAGACTTGTTCATCACAGATACTTTTAATTACATGATTAGCTGCCCATGCTTCATTTTTTATTTTTTTTTTATTTTTTTTGGTAGTGCTAATATTCTTAAAAGCTGGATTTGCTTATTCATCTTTGAGCTTTCTGGTCTGTGCTATTGCTACAATGAGCACTCTTCTGTTGCCCAGATGTGTCCACTGGTAGAGGACATGACTGCAAGCTTCCATGCTGAGAACAGCTGAAATCAGAGAGGCTTGATGTCCCGTATTCAAGTCACTGTCAAAACTGTTTAGAACCCAGGATCCCTACTTTCTTTGACAGATAAAAGGAGATGTAGACAACCTTGTTTCAGTCTAGTCTTCTCTTGGCCACCCTGTGATGACCTGGCATCTCTACATGCACCTGCCATAAAACTTAAATGCCACAGAAACCGTTGTTCTTTGAAGTGTCCTAATGATAACAGGCTAGCCTTTGATGTTCTTTTTTTGTAACATATGTTTGGACTTCTTATAAACTGGTGTGGTTTGATAACAGTTAGTTCCACATGCCAGTTATTCATCCCCAAAATATTTTCAGTAAGTTTTTTTGTCCTGTTTAAGAACTTAATATATTGCTGATCCTTCCCTTAAATCGGCAAACCATTACTAAGCATCTTATCTATTTATCTATCAATATATTTATGTCTGAATACATGAGACATGATGATTCAACGTGATTAAGCTTTATTAGAAATTAGAACATTTCTTCCGTCAATCTGTTAAGAATTCAAGCAGTCTTTCTGTAACAGAAGAGTTTGGAACTTTGCAGTTGAAATATGTTACAACGATGGAAAAAAAACCCACATTAAAAATTCTATTCCAATCATGAGAAAGTGATCTTTCCCTAGTATAGAGTTCCATCTTCAGGAAATTGTTCCTGAACTCTTTCAGATATTAATTTATTTGCTTTGAAATGATTAACTCTAATCACAGGCATAGAAAGTAACTTCCAAACAACTTTGCACGACTGCATAAATGTGTGTATATGGCCATGTGGAGATCTACAATAGTGTTTTACAACCTGTGCATATCAGATATGTGTATATTATAAAATACACATGGCTCTATCCCACAGCGTACACATGTATGTATGCCTGTGCGCAAATACATGAAAAGCATTGAATGCACGTACTTTTTCTACCAGTTTTAAAAATATATTTTACGCTCGGATATAAAGTAGGGTACGCACATGTAAAACCCGATTTACATGTAAAAGTTAGTATATTTTAAAATATACATGCATAGTTGAAATTTCCAGTTTTCTGATTCCTCCATCAGTTTGCTCAGTTCTTTTCCAGGTTATCAAAACCATCCTGGTTCTTCAGCCTGATAACTGCCCCCAGTTCATCCAGATCTCCCACCCAAGCAATAGTACACAATAAACAGGTCTGATATCAATTTGCAAGATAATTAGCAGGTGTAAAATTATGCACTTGACAAATGTATACATGTGTCCTGCCCCTTTTTCTGCACATTTATGTGAACATGAAATGTAAAGTACATGCATACTTTTGTTGTATATTAAATAGAAAATACTGTATATTGAATATAAAATTCTCGAATACAGGTTACTTATGGACATATATGCTAATTTTTATGTGCATAACACTTTGAAAATTCATTTCCATTTTTTGGTGTTAGAGCACACAACTACATAGGTTACTATTTAACTAGAATGTTATTATTATTATTATTATTATTATTTTGTATTTCTAGACTATTTTTCCAATTTTAGCACAAGGTGGTTTACAACCTCATTTATCAGGTACAATAAAAAAAAAATATCCCTAGATCTGATTTATGAAGCTTTATCAACCCTGAATATAACAGCACTATGATATTATGCTACTGTCTAAAAAGAATAATACATTTTTGTTGTGGGCTCATACAACATGAAAAAGATTCCTCTGCTGCCACTGTCTCATGCACTTTTCTTCCGAGTCTATGAATAAACAGTAAGTATGATACTTTTAATCTATAGTTTGGATAATATTGCCTCTAGACTGAAGACATTATTCCTTATTATGGTTTTATAAGACAGACTAACACTTTATTATTCTCTGACTCAACCAGTTTGGTTTATTAAAAAAATGAAAAAGATTTATGTTCCATTAAGTCTGTTGTACAGATGTCCTTGATCAGTAATAATATTATTTGTTCAGTTCAGCAAGATCATTATCCTTTGGGCTGGTTAATCACTTTAAGGGCCCAGTTCATCATAGAAAAATATACCCTTTCTATAGCAAAAAATATCATGGTTATATAAAATAGTATAGTTTATACAAATATGTAAATTCTGTGATTTTTCTATTCAGCTACCACTGCCTTAGCAAATGTGTACCTGAAGAAATGAAAAGACATATTTATATTTACAGAGTATTTTCAAACCGAATTTATACACGTAATTTTGTTGTAAAAAATATTTGGATAATTGGCCAAGTGCATGCACAGATTCACTCATTTAAAGTTACACCTCCGCTTCAGAGATCATGACTCACACATGTAGACTTTTAAAAAATCAAAACGTATGCACATAAGACTGACTTTTCCCCAACTCTGTCCCCCAGAACGTCTTTTCTTAGTGTGCGTAAAAGTACATAGGGAGCTAGGATACTTGGGTACTTTTACATGCAACGAACCCTGGTCTATTTCAGAATAGCCATTGACGTGCATTAAAATAGATTTCATGTGCATTAATGGCTTTGAAACTTGCCTCTATATGTACAAAATGTAGATATTTTATCAATAAACTATATTGTTAAATGTCTTGTGAAGATTCTCTAAAGAACATAAGATTTGTTGAATTTTAGTATTAATATTTTGTTGAAGCTCAACTACATTTTACTAGGGATGTGAATCGTTTTAGGACGATTAAAATTATCGTCCGATAATTTTAATATCGTCTTAAACCGTTATGGAACACAATACAATAGAGATTCTAACGATTTATCGTTATAAATCGTTAGAATCATGAGCCGGCACACTAAAACCCCCTAAAACCCACCCCCGACCCTTTAAATTAAATCCCCCACCCTCCCGAACCCCCCCCAAATGACTTAAATAACCTGCGGGTCCAGCGGCGGTCCGGAACGGCAGCGGTCCGGAACGGGCTCCTGCTACTGAATCTTGTTGTCTTCAGCCGGCGCCATTTTCCAAAATGGCGCCGAAAAATGGCGGCGGCCATAGACGAACACGATTGGACGGCAGGAGGTCCTTCCGGACCCCCGCTGGACTTTTGGCAAGTCTTGTGGGGGTCAGGAGGCCCCCCCCAAGCTGACCAAAAGTTCCTGGAGGTCCAGTGGGGGTCAGGGAGCGATTTCCCGCCGCGAATCGTTTTCGTACGGAAAATGGCGCCGGCAGGAGATCGACTGCAGGAGGTCGTTCAGCGAGGCGCCGGAACCCTCGCTGAACGACCTCCTGCAGTCGATCTCCTGCCGGCACCATTTTCCGTACGAAAACGATTCGCGGCGGGAAATCGCTCCCTGACCCCCGCTGGACCTCCAGGAACTTTTGGCCAGCTTGGGGGGGGCCTCCTGACCCCCACAAGACTTGTCAAAAGTCCAGCGGGGGTCCGGAAGGACCTCCTGCCGTCCAATCATGTTCGTCTATGGCCGCCGCCATTTTTCGGCGCCATTTTGGAAAATGGCGCCGGCTGAAGACAACAAGATTCAGTAGCAGGAGCCCGTTCCGGACCGCTGCCGTTCCGGGCCGCCACTGGACCCGAAGGTTATTTAAGTCATTTGGGGGGGGGGGATTTAATTTAAAGGGTCGGGGGTGGGTTTTAGGGGGTTTTAATGTGCCGGTTTTGCGATTTTACGTTTTTTTGATTTTTCACGATTTTTCACGATTTTTCACGATATTTTACCCCCCCAAACGGCAACAATACGATTCCCTCCCCCTCCCAGCCGAAATCGATCGTTAAGACGATCGAGGACACGATTCACATCTCTACATTTTACACAGACTTCATTATCTGACAATTGTCCTGAACTGAATAAAGACAAAAAAGAATGGCTTTTCTGAGTGATATGTGAATGAATGCTGCAGTTCCACTTGTTGCATAACTCTTAGACAGGAGAAGGGGAGAAGATGGGGTAAACAATAAAAAAAAAATAAAGGTGAATTTTAAAAGCCCGGCATGCGCCAAAATCGGCAGATACACATACAGGTTGGGCCAGCGGGTAATGCGTAAATTCTTACGCTCACAGGTGCGTGCTGGGTTCCCCAGCTGCGTAACTTTACTTCTGCTGTGGAGGGCATTATAATAAAATAAACATAAATAGGCAAATCAGTGGGGTTTTAAAGGTCAGGGCTAACATGGTAGAAGGGAGGCTTTTAAACTAGTGGGATTTGGAAGTCCTATCCCTTACCTGGGCAAACTGGGAATGAACTGTAAAATCTGGTAATAGCGCTGCGTGTGTCTATTAAAATCCCCCCACTTTTGTAGTAGAGGCAACGTTTGCATGCATAGGAGCGCATCCACTTAAAATTGCATGCACATGTGCATGCATTCAGGCTATTTTATAACATGCATGCATATAAGCGTGCATGTTATAAAATAGCTGCATCCTGGGCGCAGGCCAACGAACACACGCACATGTGCACCTGTGTGCCTTTGTAAAAGCTACTGCCTTAGGGGCAGATTTTAAATACTTGTGCGAGCCGTGCGTATCTTATAAAATCCGGGGTCGGCGCGCGCAAGGGGGTGCACATTTGTGCAACCTGCGCGCACCGAGCCCAGTGCGTGCTGCCTGTTCCCTCCGAGGCCGCTCCGATTTCGGAGCGGCTTCGGAGGGAACTTTCCTTCGCCCTCCCCCCACCTTCCCCTCCCTTCCCCTACCTAACCCACCTCCCCGGCCCTATCTAAACCCCCCCCTTACCTTTGTCAGCAAAGTTACGCCTGTTGAAAGCAGGTCCGGTCCGTGGTCCGTGGTCCGGTCCCAGGGGCTGTTCCGGAGGCCGCGGCCACGCCCCTGGAATGCCCCCGGGTCGAAACCACACCCACGTCGCCGCCCCCGAAATGCCGCGCCCCACCCCCTAAACGCCGTGTCATCCTGCCACGCCCCCGACAGGAAGCCCCAGGACTTACGCGCGTCCCGGGGCTCTGCACGCGCCGGTGGCCTATGCAAAATAGGCGCGCCGGCGCAGGGGTTTTAAAATCCGCCCCTTAATGAACAATAATGAAGGTACATGAATGAGAAATAAATAATAATAAATAACAATAATAACATTAAAAGTATTAAGGGATAGATTTTCAAAGATGCGCGTGGACATCCATGTTCACACGGTTCACGGCGCGTGCAAATGAATGCGGTGATTCTATGACATGTGTGTCTCACCCTGTGCATGTAATAAAATACAATTCCCACGTGCACATGTACACTGGATTTTAATATCTGTGCACGCATGTGCAGACTGGTGGCCTCTCGCGCGCCCAAGAAGGGGTTTTAATAACTATGCGCGGCGATGCGAGAAGGCCATTCCCAGTTCCCTCCCAGTCCGCTCCAATTAAGGAGCAGTCTGGGAGAGAACTTTCCTAACCCCCCTACCTAGCCTTCCTCCCTTTTCCTCTCTCCTCCCCGACCCCTACATCCACCCTAAATACCCTATAATTTTCTGTTTTATTACTTACATGCTCTAAGGAACAGATGTAAATTTTGCACGCCAGTGCACACTTCCCCAGGACAACACAAAATGGCGCCATCCTGGCCGTCCCCCGCCCCGCCCCCGGCCTGCCCCTAATTTGATAGCCCGGCACTTCTGCCCGTACCAGGAGATGCGCACGTGGCCGGGCCATTTCTAAAATGTGCTCGACATGCGCACAGGCCAGCCACACACGTATCTTCCCGTTTTTCCATGAGCAGCCTTTTGAAAATTTGGGCATAAATGAATGCTTATTTACAAAGATTATACAGGTGGCATATACATAATAAATGCATGAAAAAAGTATATCTTGCGGCATGGAGGAACAGCCTAGTGGTTAGAGCCGTGGGCTATGAACCAGGAGACCAGAGTTTGAGCCCTGCTGTTGCTCCTTGTTACCATGGGCAAGTCACTTTACCCTCCATTGTCTCAGGTACAAACTTAGGCCTGGATTTATCAAAATGCACTAAACATTACCTGTGATAGGAAAAGGGGTGTGTTTTATGGTAATAGCAGTTTAACGCAAAGTGTGCTATCTTAGCGCTTCGTATAGGTATTACTGCGAAGTGAGGGGGGTTAGGGGCCACTTTGACATTCAAAGTAAGATGTACGAACAAAGCAGTGGTCTCCTGTGAAGATATGATGACCTTCGGAGTGAGGAAACTCACCCAAAGATGAGATTTGTGCAATGTTCTCTCAACCTAGCTTGATGTTACCCAGGTAGAGAACATTGCTCAAATCTCATCTTTGGGTGAGTTTCCTCACTCCGAAGGTCATCAAATCTTCACAAGAGACCACTGTTCTGTTCATACGTCTCATTTTGAATGTCAAAGTGGCCCTTAACTCCCTACACTAATACCTAAAACTCACCTCCAGTGACTAGGTAGGCCTCATATAGAGGTATAAATACCTACCTAGTATGAGGGTATTATGGCTAGTCTCTCTCCCTCTCCATCTCCCCCTCTTTCTCTCTCCCTCTCTTCCCCCCCAGTGGGGTGGGAAATGCCATATAGCAGTTTGATAATGACTCCCTTAGATTGTAAACCATCTGGGTTAGGGAAATACCTACAGTACCTGAATGTAATCCACTTTGAAGCACTGTACAAAGTATGAAAAGCAGAATATAAATCTAAATAAATAAACATATAGGAGAAATCTTTAAATATAGGAAGCATTTTGCAACAGCTGCCAATTCCAAAAGTTCAGAAAAATGATACTTGATACAGATTCGTAAAGGACTCATTGTGGCCACATTGTCAGCGTTTATGCTTGCATCAGGGGTATCATGAATTGTAATTGTTTTACTGAATTGTAGACCCTATCCCTTGCATCCTACCCCCTACTCTTGTGAAGATTTGATGGCCTTCGGAGTGAGGAAATCTGCCATTTAATAGCAAGTTTGTGAGATTATTCCACATAAAAGTACTCTTTGTTGGGTTTTACCTCAGTAACTTCCTTCACTTGAGCCCCATCTGAATATAATTCTGTTTTTGGTTTTCAGTATTTGATATTATTACAGCCCTCTCTCTTACTGCCGTTAATGACTGGATCCATGCCATGTATCCTGGTTTGACCTTCTCTTTCTCAACACAATATTTTTCCTACCTACTTCAATATTACACATCTTATTGGAGCTCCAACTTTACCTTTGCTCAGGCGGCAACATTTAGAGAGGGAGCCAGCAAATTTCCTGCCTCCCCACCCCCAGCAATCTTTCCCTGCCCTCTGCCTGAACCTCCACTGCCACCCAGAGCCAGCGGGAGCATGTAGGTGGACTAGGCAATCGCCTAGGGTTGTTGGAAGTGGGTGGAGCACCATAGTCGGACATGAAGGCGGCATTTTCTAAAGCAGCGAACGAGGGTGGAGAGGCTTGGAGCTGGGAAAGGGCCGCGGGGTGTGAACGGAGATTTGGAGGTCCGTGGTGTGTAATCTGCGGGGTTTGGGTTGGTGCGGGAAGAGAGAGAGAGAGATGTCACATGATGCCGTTACATCATTGCCACCTAGGGTGGCTGCAGACCCTTCTAGGGCAGTTGCCTCCAATGCCCCCTGCCCTCTCTGGTCTTTCCTGTGGAGGCAGTATCAGTGAGTGCTGGCTTAGTCCTAATGCCTGCTTCACTGTGAGCCAGGAGCCAATATCTGAGGGCAGGAGGTGGCACTAGCATTTTGCCTTTGGGGGACCGGGATGTCATTGGCCTTGAATCGGTACCTAAGTGCAGTGCTGGGCCAAATCCGTCCTTGCCCTTGCTTTCTACCACTAAGGATATTCTCTGCTTATTGGATGCTTTTTCGAATTTCAATACTGTTTTCTCCCACTGCCTGCATTGAAAAGTTGTTCCATGTATCCACCAACTCCCTCTGACAAAAAAAATGTTCCTTGTGGTGCTCCTGTATCTAATCACATCCTGCTACCAGTTTTGCTGCTGTGTTGAAATGATTACTATGCTGGCCCCTGCCTGCCCTCCCCCATCTTCCACTGGTGAATTGTAATAGCGTCTAACAAAGCCCTTCGCAGGTTTCTCCCTTTTTCAACAATGGGTTAATGAGTGTGCGAACGCTTCTTAAAGGGGACCATTGCAACAGTTGGGAAAGGCTTTCTGCATTGGTAATGGTTTTTTGGGGTTTTTGTTTTTTTTTAAATAAAGGTTCAAGTTCTGAGCCAGCAGTGGTTGCCACATTCCTCTCCTCCTGCAAAGTGAAAAAGGAAGCAAAATTTAAAAGGTTCTAGGTCAGTAACCTAGAGTAACCTGGCAGAACTTCACCAGTGAGAATCCCTGACGTGAAGGAGCTCACAGGGATGGAAACTTTCAAAAGGGTGTGTGGGTGCACATTGATGCGTGTGCGTTGGCATTCGCCTAGGGACGTGGCTATTTCATAACTTATGCGCATACGCTATAAAACAGCCTGGGAGCATGAGCTGCGTAAGTGGGAGAACCTTATAACCAGACTGTACCCACACCGTGGCCAGTTTCACCAGTTCACCCACCAGTTCGTCCAGTGTAAAGCTACGACCTCCAAAGCCCCCTGGTTCAATAGTTTGCACTCCCCCCAGTTACTTTTTAAATTTTCAGTTACATTTCCTCCATAGCAGAAGTCACGTGGCATGGGACCTGGGTGCGTGCCCGGGCGCGTAAGTATCTGCACGCACATCTCTTGGCCCTGCCCCGGGATACCCATGCCCCACTCAAACCAAGCCCACAACATGCCCCTTTTTCAATCGGAGTGAGACGGGTGCCTGTAGGCGGCTTTTAAAATCCACTTGGCGCACGCCTGCGCACCTTTCGATTTTGGCTTTTAAAATTTATCTCTAAAAGTTTACTACTGATCTTTTATTTCTCTACCTTCTCCAAGTCAGTAATCAATGTGCTCAGTGCTCCTGCTCTTTCTGGGTCCAGGGACATATAGATTTACACATCACCTGCATCGAGATCAAAATGCATGTTCCACCATCTGATAAGATCAGCCAGGGGTTTTACATAAAGAGGAGGAATCACAATATAAAGCCCTGAAAAACATAATAATCTTAGAGAGAAGTGAAATTCAGCTCGGGCAATCTGCTAGAATGTCCCCTCCAGAAATGATCAGAACCTGGCTAACAGCTTTTAGTGATGTGCACAGAGAACATGTTCAGGTTAGTCCATCATTCAATTCATTTTCTCAGTGATTCATTTCCTTTGGTATAGAGCCAAAAAATTGATTTTATCATGTAAATCATTTCCAGTTAAAGATAAAGATGGAAGCATTGCACGATATTTTGGGCTCCAAAAATTGGGGTTTTCTATTCATGTATAGTGAAACCTACAGGCAGATAGCAGCAGAAGAAAGAACAAGACACCAAGAGTGGGGAAAACTGGCACCAAGAGTGGCATGAGTATCCCAAGGCTCTGTGATAGGCCAAAGTAACCCAAAACGAGGCATCACTACCCCAAGGCCTATAGCTGGGTTTAAGGCAGTGAGCACAGTGGCATCAAAATCACAAAACACAGAGGGGTAGATCTTAAAAGCCCTGCGCGCGTAAATCCTCCCGGATTTACGCGCGCAGGGCACTCGCACGCCGGCGGCCTATTTTGCATAGGCCGCCGGCGCGCGCAAAGCCCCAGGATGCGCGTAAGTCCCGGGGCTTCGTAAAAGGGGCGGGAGGGGCATGTCCGGGGGCGTGTCGGGTGGCCGGGGGTGTGTCTGGGAGTGTGTCCGGGGTCAGGGGGCGGTCCGAGGTGGGTCTGGGGGCGTGGTGATGGTTAGAGGGCGGGCCGGGAAGCCGGTCCCGAGTCCCCCAGCACTGCGGCCTGTGCCAGGGGATGCCGAGGCGGCGCGCACAAGTTACGCCTGCCTAAAGCAGGCGTAACTTGTACAGCAAAGCTGGGGGGGGATTTAGGTAGGGCTGGGGGGTGGGATAGATAGGGGAAGGGAGGAGAAGGTGGAGGAACGCGGAAGGAAAGTTCCCTCTGAGGCCGCTCCGATTTCGGAGTGGCCTCGGAGGGAATGGAGGCAGGCAGGAGGGAATGGAGGCAGGGAATGGAGGCAGGCAGGAGGGAATGGAGGCAGGCTGTGTGGCTCGGCGCGCGCAGGCTGCCGATTTTGCGCAGCCTTGCATGCGCCGACCCCGGATTTTATAAGATATGCGCATATCTTATAAAATCCGGCGTACTTTTGTTTGCGCCGGTTGCACGAACAAAAGTACGCGCGCACGTACTTTTTAAAGATCTACCTCAGAGTGAGGGGCAGGGCAAACAGCACAGTGGCATCAAAACCTCGAGTCATAGAGTGAAATGTAAGGCAGTGAACAAGGTAACATCTACTCTATGGGTTCTGCCAGATATTTGCAACCTGGATTGTCCTTTGTTGGAGACACGATGCTGGGCTCAATGGACCTTGGCCTGAACCAGCATGGCAATTCTTATGTTCTTATGTAAAACTCCAAGGCCTAGAATGAGGGGAAAAGCAAACAGCACAGTAGCATCAAAACTCCAAGGCACTGTGAGAGGGTCAAAATGGCATCTGCAGTGACAGGAGTTCTGAAAGGGACCATGAGAGGACCAGGAGCAAGATGGGCAGTATGGATCTGAACCAGGACATTTACAGGGCATGAGGAGCGGGCTATGCAGCAGAAGGAAGAGTGGCAATTGGCAACAACACAGCAAGGTACTGAGAGCCGAAACTGTGGGCATTGGGTCACTGTAGTTGTGCACTCTCTTTTCCTGCCACTCATATGGAAATTCCAGGAAACCCAACAGAGGTTTATTTTAAGGAAAACTAATAAATTACAAAACAACCACTGAAAAAAAAAATCTGTTTCTTATACAAACATGCTATGAAGCATTTAAGATAAATTTAGGAAGAGAAAAACTCAAGGATCAAACATAAATAATATTTCAAGTCCAATCCAATAAGTTTCAAACAATGGTAAAAAGAAAAAGAAAAACCTCTTCCACTAAAACTTTTATATCCATCTTCTTATGCTAAATCTTGTAATCCTTGTTCATCCATTTTATCTTTTTAAATGCACTTTAATACATCAGTTCCATGATTTGACAAACAAAACTTTGTGCAAAATTAATTTATGAGAAAAATAACCACACAGAGTTAAAGTTAAAAAAAAAAAGTCTCTACTTCAGTGAAACAGAGACAAATTTCTAAGTCCATGAGAAGATAATAATTCTCTTATTTTACTAATCTGAAACACTTCTTTAAATGTATAGAAAACCACCAACACTTATCTAGGAAGTAAAGAAATGCAATTCATAAGGTAACCAGTCTTTCAAGGTTTAACAAATTCGAGACACTCAGCTGTTCAAAGTGGAGGCTGGAAAAATACTAAATTGAACGTTCTGCAACATTTTCTCAACAAAAAACACTGACATGGTGCACGTTTCACATGTATTGCTTTAGCGAGAACTGATTCCACGCTTTCAAGGTTCACAAATGGGTTACAGTTGGAGGTGGAACAAAGTCTATCCAATAAAGCAAAACAAAAACACTGGTGGACTGTAAATAATCTACTCAGACATCAGCCAATAGATGACTTCCACAGGAAAAAAAACAATTTAAAGTGAAACAACAGTAAAAGTCAGCAACAAATAAATGGCAACAAATTTAACCCATTGTAGACAAACACGCTAAAAGATTTTTTTAAACTGTTCAATATCAAGTCTCCCTACAGATAAGCAACAGCAAACTCTGGCCTGGATTTATCAAAATGCGATAGCAAAAGGGGTGTGGTTTATGCTAATAGACAGTTTATTGCAATTTGTGTTAAGTTAGCACAAATTGCTAGACCTGTTGTATTTCCTGCATACAATATGAGAGAGGGAGAGAGAGAGAGAGTGAGAGTAGTCATAATGTCCTCTCCCTAGATAGGTATTTGTATCCCTATGGGAGGCCCACCTAGTAACTCAAGGTGAGGTTTAGGTATTAGTGTAGGGGATTAGGGGCCACTTTGACATTCAAAGTTAGACATACGAACAGAACAGTGGTCTCTTGTGAAGATTTGATGACCTTTGGAGTGAGGAAACTCACTCCAAGATGATATTTGAGCAAGGTTCTCTCAACCTAGCTTGATGGACACTCTACCTGGGTAACATCAAGCTAGGTGGAGAGAACATTGCACAAATCTCAAGTTTGTGCCCTATTGTTAGTGAAAACCCGCAGTCTACCATCCACAAACAGATGGGCTGGTGGAGCACTTTAATAAAACCCTTAAAAAAATGTTGAGGGAAGATGTTTGCTATGGAAGATGATAAGAATTGGGACTTACACTTGTCCTATATATTGTTTTCTGCTTGTAAAGATTCCCAAAGTTCAACTGGGTTGTCCCCATTCAAATTATTATATAAGAGAAGATCATGAGAGATCCTCGATGTAGTTCAAGAGACCTGAGAGGAGGAACCCAGCTCCAGATTAAATCTGGTTGACTGCATAATCAAGATGCAGGAGCAACTAAGGAGGGTGGAAGAAGCTGCCCAGTTTTGCTTGAAGCTCCAGGCCAAGTCCAGGAAAATTACTGATTTGTATGAGGTACTAGAGAAGATGGGTTCCATGGACTACATAGTGGCTCAATCAGACAAAGTAAAAAGCCCAGATCTTCCATGTGAACCTGTTGAAATAGTGGTTTGTGCCAATATGTTGTTTGGTCCAATAAGAAGTCTTTAGGCCAAATGTCTTGAAAACCTCTGCACTATTGACTATCCCATTCAGGAACCAAGTTTCTGCAACATAGAAAGGGGACCTAGATTAACTTGTAAACCATACTAAGAATGGCTTTTCTAATATGCCTGGAAGAACTCATTTAGCCTGCCATGATAGTATTACCCCTCCAGGACTGGTGACTAAACAATGACCCTATTGGATTCTGGAAGTTAGGTAGCACATAATAAAGGCTGAGGTGAGGGAGATGCTCAGACTTGACATAATAAAAGAGTCCAAAAGCAACTGGTCCTTGCCTATTGGTGCCTAAATCAGATAGTGACATCTGATTCTGTATCAAATTCAGGAAAGCCAATGAGGCCTCAAAGCTAGATGCCTATCTGATGCCCTGACTGGATGAGCTTATTGAGTGCCTGAGGATTGCCCAGTTGATCTCCATGCTTGATTTGAAAAAGGGATACTGGCAAGTTTCACCTAATGCCAGCTACAAAAGAGAAGACAGCTTTCTCTACACTGGGAGGACATGTCCAGTTTATGGTCCTGCCATTTTGGCTTCATGGGGCTCCAGTTATGTTTCAACACTTAGTCGGTCAATTACTATGCCCCCACCAGGGTTATGTAGCAGCCTATCTTGATGACATAGTCATTTAAAGTGAAGTCTGGGAAACACATCTAAACGAGCTACAAGCAGAACTTAAGCTGACAACCAACCCCAAGTAGTACAATCTAGGGGATCAAGAAATACAGCACCTGGGATATTCCCTTGGGAAAGGGAAGGTCCACACTCAAGCACAGAAAATAAAAGTGATCACCTGAGTATCAGTCCCTCAGATGAAGAGTATAGTAAGAACCTCATTACGAATCCCTCACTCAGCTGCTACAAAAGAAATTCCCCCCAGAGAAGATTAGGTAGTCTGCCATGGCAGAAGAAGCTTTCCAGAGCCTAAAGAAGTCAGTATGCCCCAAATCAGTTCTGATATGCCCAATCTTTTCCAAATCCTTTTTCATCCAGATGGATGCATTAAAGGTGGGGTTAGGAGCCAGCCTCACACAAAAGAAAGAAGGCCAGGTACACCCGGTAGCCTTCATTAGCAGGAAGCTAATGCCCTGAAAGAAACATTAATCTACAAGTGGGAAAGAGGCCTTAGCAGTTCAGAGGGTTTTAGAGGTTTTTTGATACTAGCGACTGGGCTGTCAGTTTATACTGGTGATGAATCACCAACCCCTTGTCTGGATCTCACGGAATAAGGAGTCCAATGGATGAGCAATGAGATGGTTCTTGGCTCTCCAATCATTTGACTTCAATGTGCATCACAGAGCTGGGAAAGCAAACAAAACACCAACTTCCTTTCCAGGGAGGTCTGGTACATGCGGGTGCTCAACCAAGATTACTGTTGCCAAGTGATCCCCAGAGTTACCTCTCGCACCAAATCCTGTTTTTCACTAAGAATTATATCCAAAATGGCTCCTTCTCTCATTGGTTCATGAATCAATTGCTCCATGAAGCAGTATTTATTCCATCCAGGAACTTTATCTCTCTAGTTTGTCCTGATGATACATTTACCCAGTCAATATTGGAATAATTGAAATCTCCCATTATTACTGCACTGCTAAATTTGTTAGTGTTGGGACCGGGTGTTCCAGGCTGTGGGAACACCAGCCTGTGATTGCCACAAGTTGGTAGGGCAGGACTAGAGCTAGACTGGAGTGCATGGCTGGAACCGGCAAGGCTGGAACTGAGGCTTTAATGCAGGCAAGGACTGAAACTGACGTATGACTGCAGGCAAGGACTGGAACTGAGGTTTGAGTGCAGGCAAGGACTGGAACAGGAGCTTGAACAAGACAGGACAGGTCAAGGCAAGACAAGGATAACAAGGAACATGGAACATAAAGGCCCAAAGGAAGCATTAGGCAGGGAAGACCCTGAGGGGCAAGACAATGGAGAGACCTAGATAGGCCACAGAGAAAGAGAAGATCTATATAGGCCAGAAGGCAGGGCAAGAGGCAAGAAGGCCCAGAGGCCCGAAGGCAAAGGTCAGAAAGCCCAGAGGCCATGATGCAATGCAAGGTAAAGAAAATGTCAGAAGGCCCAGAAGCCACGAGACAAAGCAAGGCAAGGCAAAGGTCAGCAGATCCGGAAGCCATGAGGCAACAGGGGGACAGGGCAAAGAGCCATAACAGACTCAATATGAAGGCATCGAAGTAGGGAACAGACAGGGTTATATAGGGATGAAGCTTGGGTGTGGTGCAGGCAAGGAGGAGCTTTGCAAGGCTGGAGAACAGACATACTGAGGGCTCCTGGAGGCAAGGAGGCTGCACCACAGACTAAGGAGTAAGGAGCTGGTGTGGTGTGGATAGCATGGAACGGAGCTCCAAGACCTCTGCTGGCAGGGAGGCATCATGGTCAGGGTACAATGAGGCTGCATAGTTGCTGAAATCATAAAACTTAGCTCCCCGAATTTCTTTTAGCATTTCATCATCCATCTGATCACTTTGGCCAGGTAGACAGTAGTATACCCCTATCACTATACTCTTCCCCAACACACATGGGATTTCTACCCATAAAGATTCTACTGTGCATTTAGTCTCTTTCAAAATCTTTATCCTGTTAGACTCTATACCAAGCTGATCTATCCAAGTGATATAATTTGTATCCTGGAATAGCACTGTCCCATTGGTTATCCTCCTCCCATCCGGTCTCTACCAGTTATGTCTACCTCTTCATTCAGTGCTATACACTCTAACTCTCCCATCTTACGTCTTAGACATCTGGCATTGGCATGCAGACATTTCAAAATAATGTTTTTGTTTGTTTTAACAATTTTCTTATCAGTTGATAGGGAGTTAGTGCAGTGTAGCTTTATGGTTTAGACATTTCTCCTTACTTTCTGTGTTCTCAATCCTTTGAGGTATACATCAACCAGTGACACCTATGCAAACAGTGATTTACATTTCTCTTTTTGTTTTTCAAGAAGGCATTATCTTACTCCTGTTCTTCTGGCCTTGTGACCTTATTGTTAAGATTCTCTCAGTGAAAATTTTTGCTGCAAAATATTGTATCTGATTTATGTTATATCAATAGATGACTCCTTTATTTGGATTATGGCCTTGTTCATATCACCTATCATACTTTTAACTTTGGATTTTAAATTTGTCTTCTGCAGTCTTTCCCTCTCCAAGACCTCAGCATACATATCCTTCTCTATATAAACCAAGAGCTTAGCCACCAATTCTAATTCTTTTCTTCATTCTGCTTCCTGGCCTATCTTACCCTACTCATCTCCTTCTGTAATATACCTTTATTTTTCAGGGATATCTCACCAGTTGCTTCTTCCACTTCCTCTGACTATTCAGGCACCTTTGTTTTTATGGTCCCTATCTGCTTGGGTATTTCATTTTTCTATTTTTCCCTCTTTTTCCTGGCCTGTTTTACACTGTTCTCCAGCATTGTACCTTTCCTTTTACTAAAGTCCATTTCTTCTAGATATTTGTCACCTTTGTTTTGGTGGTCCTTGATTGCTCAGGTGCTTTGCTCTAATGATCCTGAGTGCTCAGGAAGTTTTGTCCGAGTGGTCTTTGGCTTTTCCAGTATCTTTACTTTGGTGTTCCTTTTGCATCTTCTTCTTCTCCAGCTATCTCTCTTTCAGCATCAACCTTCAACTATTTTCACATGTCATCACTTAAGTCCAAATAAGGATCTTAAATTTTTACTTTTACTTTGATATTATTGCTATTTCTTCCATTTTTAGTGGACTCTCTTTGTATATATCCAAAGTAGAAAGCCTGTGAGGGAGTCAGTTGGACCATTAGATGATCGAGGGGTTAAAAGGGCACTTAGAGAAGATAAAGTCATCACGGAAAGATTAAATGATTTATTTGCTTCGGCGTTTACTGAAGAGGGTGCAGTGTGCTGCGGCAGTCAAAAAAGCAAACAGAATGTTGGGAATTATTAGAAAAGGAATGATGAATAAAACGGAAAATGTCATAATGCCTCTGTATCGCTCCATGGTGAGACCACACCTTGAATACTGTGTACAATTCTGGTCGCCGCATCTCAAGAAAGATATAATTGCGATGGAGAAGGTACAGAGAAGGGCTACCAAAATGATAAGGGGAATGGAACAACTCCCCTATGAGGAAAGACTAAAGAGGTTAGGACTTTTCAGCTTGGAGAAGAGACGACTGAGGGGGGATATGATAGAGGTGTTTAAAATCATGAGAGGTCTAGAACGGGTAGATGTGAATCGGTTATTTACTCTTTCGGATAGTAGAAAGACTAGGGGGCACTCCATGAAGTTAGCATGGGGCACATTTAAAACTAATCGGAGAAAGTTCTTTTTTACTCAACGCACAATTAAACTCTGGAATTTGTTGCCAGAGAATGTGGTTCGTGCAGTTAGTATAGCTGTGTTTAAAAAGGATTGGATAAGTTCTTGGAGGAGAAGTCCATTACCTGCTATTAAGTTCACTTAGAGAATAGCCACTGCCATTAGCAATGGTTACATGGAATAGACTTAGTTTTTGGGTACTTGCCAGGTTCTTATGGCCTGGATTGGCTACTGTTGGAAACAGGATGCTGGGCTTGATGGACCCTTGGTCTGACCCAGTATGGCATTTTCTTATGTTCTTATGTTCTTAGGGTGTTGGGGAGATACCCCGTACTAGAGAAAGTTTTCATGGATAATGATTCAGATGGACTGAACCAAATCACAATGAACCTAGAAGATGTGGTAGGCCTGATTGACAAGCTGAAGAGTAGTAAATCACCTGGACCGGATGGTATAAACCCCAGGGTTCTGAAGGAACTCAAAAATGAAATTTCAGACCTATTAGTAAAAATTTGTAACCTATCATTAAAATCATCCATTGTTCCTGGAGGGTGGCTAATGTAACCCCAATATTTAAAAAGGGCTCCAAGGGCGATCCAGAAAACTACAGACCAGTTAGCCTGAGTTCAGTGCCAGGAAAAATAGTGGAGCAGGAGATCACTCCTGGGACTTCCACTGGACCACCAGGGACTTTAGGCAAGTTTTTTGGGGGGTCGGGAGGGTGGGGGATTATAAATAATTAGATCTGAAGGGTTGGGGTGGGTTTCGGGGGTTTGTTTTGTAAATAATTAAATGTGAAGGATCGGGGTGCGCGCTAATGGGTTTATGTTAGTGCACTAATGGGAGATAGCGCATGCTAACTCCCGTTAGTGCATGCTAAACTGGAAATGATTCCATACAAAAAAAAAATGCCAATCTGTGGGAATACAAACATTTCCCGCGGCTACACGAAACCGAAAGCAGAAACGATCGGGCACCCGATGCACATCTCTAATATATTGCAGGAAGACCTTGTGAGACTGGAAAATTGGTCATCCAAATGGCAGATGAAATTTAATGTGGATAAGTGCAAGGTGATGCATATAGGGAAAAATAACCCATGCTATAGTTACATAATGTTAGGTTCCATATTAGGAGCTACCACCCAAGAAAGAGATCTAGGCGTCATAGTGGATACACATTGAAATCATCGATTCAGAATGCTGTGGCAGTCAAAAAAGCAAACAGAATGTTGGGAATTATTAGAAAGGGTGAATAAAATGGAAAATGTCACAATGCTTCTGTATCACTCCATGGTGAGACCACACCTTGAATACTGTGTACAATTCTGGTCGCCGCATCACAAAAAAGATATAGTTGCGATGGAGAAGGTACAGAGAAAGGCAACCAAAATGATAAAGGGGATGGAACAGCTCCCCTATGAGGAAAGACTAAAAAGGTTAGGACTTTTCAGCTTGGAGAAGAGACGACTGAGGGGGGATATGATAGAGGTGTTTAAAATCATGAGAGGTCTAGCATGGGTGAATGTGATTCGGTTATTTACTCTTTCAGATAATAGAAGGACTAGGGGCACTCCATGAAGTTAGCATGTGGCACATTTCAAACTAATCGGAGAAAGTTCTTTTTCACTCAATGCCCAATTATACTCTGGAATTTGTTGCCAGCAGATGTAGTTAGTGCAGTTAGTGTAGCTGTGTTTAAAAAAGGATTGGATATGTTCTTGGAGAAGTCCATTACCTACTATTAATTAAGTCGACTTAGAAAATAGCCACTGCTATTACTAGCAACAGTAACATGGGATAGACTTCGTTTTTGGGTACTTGCCAGGTTCTTATGGCCTGGATTGGCCACTGTTGGAGACAGGATACTGGGCTTGATAGACCCTTGGTCTGACCCAGTATGGCATGTTCTTATGCTCTTATGAGAACCAAGTGCAAATTTCTGTGACACACTATCTCGCAAACCCCAACAAGGAGATGGACACAGATGTGCTGGCATATTGGGCACACAAGTCCTCAGTCTGGCCAAGTGTAGCCAAGGTGGTTCACCACTATCTGTCCTGTCCATGAAAAAGTGTGCCCAGTGAATTATCTTCTTAATGGCAGGGGACATTATGAGCTCTCATCATTCTTCATTACCTTCTCAACATGTGTTGAATGTATATTATCAGCCCTAACATTCAAGGGTATGCAAACTTTTGAAAAGGACTATTTTATTATTTCCATCATTGCTATTGTTTGTTTAATGATTGTGCTATTCTGTGATGCATAATAGTTTACATTTTTTTATAACTTTTTATTTTAGAACCGCAACAGTTCACAATAAGTTCATTTCAAACCAAAATAGTACAAACAATGGGGTAGATTTTAAAAGAAGCGTGTGGGCTAAATATCTTACCCCTGTCATTGCCCACCTTTCCATATCAGGAGAGAACGTACATTGAGATATCTGCGGACTTCTTCCCTAAAGAAGTCATATAAGATATGGCTCTCTCTGGCTTTAAAAGCCTCCCCCACAAAGTGGGGCTGGACTCCCCTGGGGGATTATGAGTATCATAATCTTGAATCACTTCACTAATTTTTTCCAAAAAAATCCTTTCTTCCCAGTAAAGAAGAATACAGTCTTCATGGTCTATAGGACCCCTGATTTGAACATAATCTGAATGTAACAGAAACTGCATAGTGATTTTGTTGCACAGGAGGTGGACCCTTGGGCTGAGGTGGGGTTGACGCTATGCATAAGAGAGGTCCTACAGCCTCTACAGGTCCCCACCATCGGCAGGCGGAGTGGGCTGACTGACGAAGGCTGGCTGGAGCTTCGCCAATACCAGCCCTCGTTCCCTGCGGGTTAAGCCTTTGGATACCGGGGCCGGCTGGAGTTGGGTGGGCCTCCATGTGTAGACATTGATGAGAAGATGGAGAGGTCAGCAGGGACAGAAACAGCAGAACTGAAGACTCTGTACTGGACGAGGCAGAGTCCCGAAGACCGAGGCACCAATAGGAACAAGAGTCAGACAGGGGAGCAAGAGCAGGCCGAAGCCTGAAAGGCCAGATCCAGGACTAAGACTGTAGAGGCATTGTAAAACAGGCTGAAGTCAGGGCAGGCAGAAATCAAGGAGCAGTGGCAAGTCAAGGCTGAAGTCAAGTCCAGGAGAGAAGCAATGGTGTGGTCAGACAAAGCTGAGGTCAGGACTAGGAGATGATCAGTAGTGTGGTCAGGCGAAGTAGAAGTCTGGACTAGGAGATGATCAATGGTGTTCTCAGGCAAAGCAGTGGTCGGGTCCAGGAGAAGATCAATAGCATAGTCAGGCAAAGCAATGATTGGGTCCAGGAGAAGATCAATAACATAGTCAGCCAAAGCGGGTCCAGGAGATCAGTCCATAGGGATAAGCTGGGTAGCACGAAGCACAAGAACAGAGAAGACAAAACCAGGAACAGGAACTCAAAGGGAACAGGAATCACCAGGAGGCAATGAAGTACACGTCCAGCATGGAGACCTGTTGCAAAGGCGACTAACAGGAGCTGAGCCCGGCCTTATACACTGGAGCTTCAATGACGCCATCATCCGGGGCCGAGGCTAAGTTCCCGCCGCGGGCCCTTCATAAGGAACTGAGATGCGTGCACGCCTAGGGAGGGGCACAGCACGGGACAGTGGCATCTCTCCAGGGACCACGCAGAGAGACCCGCCGCGGAGCACAGGAGTCCGTCGTGGAAACAGGAGCACCGGGGACGACCCGAGGACGGAGACGGTGGCCCACAGTCGCAAGGGAGGTGGAGCCAGATGCTGGAGTAGGCAGCAGAGGATAAGAGGGCCTGGCCGCGGCCCTGCCGCGGCCAGCACATGCAACAGATTTGATATAGTGCAAGACAGAATATCAGCATCTAAGATTGTAGTCACCTGTGTTGCATTGCATAAAAAATAATCAATGTGACTATAAGTTTTATGTCTGTGGAATAAAAAAGTATAGTCTGCCATTCTGTTCCCACCAGACATCAACCAGATCAAACAATTGCATAAGGTTTACAAGACCTCCCCTTGCCTCACCACAAGTTGTATCCATGCGAGAGCGGTCCTTCAGAGGATTAATACGATTCCAGTCCCTCTCCCCCCGCACACAATCTTGTAGTATCAAATTCCAAGAGAATCTTAATCAAGTTATTATAAAAATCAGACTGGCCACTATTTGGACGGTACACAGCCAGATGTTATTGTTTGGCCAAAAAGACTGCCCTCCAAAATAACATAGAGGCCTTCCAGATCACATCTTGAGTGATGCACTTGCAAGGAGAGATCCCTGTGAATCAGAATGCAGACACCTCTACTATGAGAGGAGTAAGAAGCTGTGTACACCTGGCCTACCAAAGACCTTTTCAGTTTTTCATGCTCCTTAGCCACTAAGGGCCTCATTTTCCAATATTGCATTGGTAACGCATTAGGGGGCGGAGAGAGAGAGAGAGCCTTACTATAGTGCCTATGCCCTAGACAGGTATTTTAATCCCTATGGGAGGGCCACCTACTAACTCGGGGTGGGGATTAGGTATGAGCGTCGGGGGTTGGGGGCTACTTTCGCATTCCACATGAGACCTACGGAAAGAACAGTGGTCTCTAGTGAAGATTTGCTGGCCGTCGGAGTGAGGAAACTCACTCCAAGAGGAGATTTGGGCAACGTTCTCTCCACCTAGCTTGCTGGACACTCTACCTGGGCAACAACAACATTCGCTAATGTTTTCGCGAATGGCGAAAACATCGCCGCACGCGATGTTTCCCCACTGCACGAAAGAAGCCTCATTTGCATTGGTAACGCCCCCTAATGCGTTACCAATGCAATATTGGAAAATGAGGCCCTAAATGTGTTTCTTGCAAAAATGCAATGGACTTATGTTGTGTTTTAATATACTGAAGAATTCTAGACCTTTTCACTGGTGAAGAAATTCCCCAAATGTTCAGGGAAATTATCTTTAAGTCTATCAGACTTGGCATATTAGCAAAATATAATTAATTAAATCTTTTTCTGCTTGTTTCTATTTTGTATGCTTTAGTTGTTGTTTACTTTTATTTTATATGCTTTTACATCATATGCCACTTATTTTGTTTTTATTCTTTTATTTTTATTCTTTTAGTCTCATTTTTTTATTTTATTTTATATTGCAGCTGTATTGTTTTATTGTTATAACTTTGTACACCATTAAGATTGTCCTCACAGATTGACAGTTTATAAAAGCAATAAAATAAATGAAACACCCTGGCTTATCCCTTCAATATACCAATTGCATAGAATAATGTGTACAAATCCTAAAGTTATAGTTGTGGTGAACCTGTTATATAATATCAATCTCAGAACCCACTGCTATGGTATGAATTTCTTTTCCTTCCCGACCCCAATAATAACCACCCCTTCCCCAACACTCTCCCTCCTCTCCAATACCTTCCTCCCCCCCCATCCTCTCCCTCCCCCCAATCCGACCAGTGCTCCAGCTTGCTTAAGAACAGTGCAGAGGGGAAAACAATAAAACCGCTTTGGAACCTTTTGGGGTTGTGCCGAGGTTCAAGGGCACACTATCTCCTTGGAAATGGGACCACTCTCCTAGTGCTCCCTAACAGATTGCAAAGGCCTCTGAGCTACCCATGCTCAAGGCCTCCATCTTCCCTAACACCTATTACAAACTACACATACTAAAAAAACTAAGGCCCCTCCTACACCACAACGGTTTCAGAATGGTCCTTCAGGCATTCATTTTCTCCAAAATAGATTACTGCAATGCTATACTTTTAGGACTACCCGCAACAACACTCAAACCCCTGCAACTTTTACCAAATACCACCACCAGAATCCTCACAAATACCCGAAAAAATGAACATATTACCCCTATTCTAAAAGACCTTCACTGGTTACTGTTCCATTTCAGAATACGCTTTAAAAGTCTCACACTAATACACAAAACTCTACACAACCAAAACATACACTGGCTCAACTCCTCCTTCCAATTTCAAACCCCACAAAGAACCACCAGATCCGCCAACAACGGATCCTTAATGATACCCTCACCCAAACTTACACACCACACATCAATTCGTGAATGAGCAATATCAATTGCCGGTCCTTCCATCTGGAACACAATGCCCCCAGAACTAAGCCTAGAGCCAAACACACAAAATTTCAAAAAGAAACTGAAAACATGGCTGTTTAAACAGGCCTTTACATGACACCCACACACACTGACAACCAAGCCCAGAAGCTCCAGTACCTCCTCAAAAACCATTGTATAAAGTCATTCTTGTTAATTACATCTCTTACCATTCTATATTTGTTAAAATTCCTATTATGCTACATTTGTTAAAATTACTGTTATGTTGTTCCTATCCACTGCCTTCCTTGAAGCCTCAGCCCACCTTCCTCAACTGAAACCCTTCTGCCCTGAAATGTTGGAATGTTTAAAACATTGTTATGAAGTAATTTCCACTCTTACGCTATTTATATATTTTCTCATTCTCCACCAGTTGCACTGTAAACCGATGTGATGTGCAAACGAACGTCGGTATAAAACAAAGCTATAAATAAATAAATAAATAAATAATTATGTGATACTTTATGATGTTCTTGGTTGGTGTCTGGTGATTACTTGTTCATTCTGCAAAATTGGTAGACATGTAATTAATTATCCTTTGTACGGTTCTGGTTAATAATTGTATGCATCATATGCTCTTTCATTAGCTATATTTGTTACAAGATGAAACAGCACAGCCCACCTTAATTTAAGGTTCTCCTTCCTTTCCTTTCTAAATCTGTTTTTAAAATGTTTCCCTGGCTCTGAGAGAGCTTGAGAAGTACAACCTCTCTGTCTAAATCCATCAGAGAAATGAGGATGCAGAGTAGGGACTGCTCAGAGATGTACATTAATTTTGGTCTCAAGTTTGAAACAAAATGAGAAGCTCTGTCAATCCATGCAAGTGCCAGTTGGGAATGGGTTGTGTCCTGATCCTTCCTTGCGTCCCACCCAGGCTCCATTCAATCTAATTTTAGTGGCTTTATTGGCTTTACCTGAGTAGGAAAAAGCCCTACAGTTTTGCTCATTCCATAATCTGCAAACAATTGAAAACAAAAATGTTTGTTCTTTTCAGGGGCACTATCCATTCAGTTAAAAAAAAAAAAGACAAAAATACCACATTTTGTTGCATACTATCCATTAATATCAAATGAATGCACATGCCTAACATCTTCCAACCCAAACCAAATACTCTTAAGAAGTCAAGCAAGAAAATGTGGTCTATTGTATATGAAGGCAGTTTTTAAATCCAATAAAATCGCTATCAATCCATCAATTTTTTTCCAAGAACCAGAGTAAAATGTCTAAAATACATACTAAGGTTTACTCCATACTATAGATTCAACTGAAGTAGAAATGGAATTCATTTAGAAACTGGAACTCATCAATAAAATTAAGGATTTGCAAAACTACCAACCATTCAATTAATTTTGACAGAAAAGAAATGTATGAGACAGAAACGTTTTTGGATCAGGAAAAGCATAGGGCAAACTATTGCTCTCTTTAAGAATACTGGAAAGCATCCTTCAATCTATTGAATTTCAATTCACAACTTTAATTAGTCATGATGGATATAAGTCTAACAAGCTAAAAGCTGTGTTCAGGCCTGAACGGATGCTACTTGCCTTCTCAGAGGAGACCACTTTAAAGTTATCCATCCTTATGGCAGAGGGAATAATCAAGGAAGAACAAATTGATAATGGACCTTTGTTTCTATAGTGTCCCTGATAAAAGTAATTATATCGGAGAAATAATTAGCAAACTCCTCATATCTCTGTGCAGACGATTCAATCTCCTCAGTTTGAGAGAAGTGTTTCATTAAGGATTTAACAATCGGATGTAGCTCCTTGGTAGAATTCTTTGCATAGGAGCTTTTGGTCAAGACATATACTTTTTTTTTTTTGGCAGTGATAGTTGTATTGTACTAAATAGCAGAAATTCCACACAAAGCAAGGTGGTGTTTTGTGTTTTTTTTTTTCCATCTGCTGACATATATAAATCTCTTTGAAAAAATAAAAGTGACAATGTATGGTAGGTGCAATGTATGAACTACTATCATTGAAAGTCGGCATGTAACCCCAGGCATATATAAAAACACTTTGTCCATGTATGCATGCTAACATCATAGTTGATGAACTACTATCACTGTCCATAAAGATGTAATACTGGCAGCAGTATTACAGCATAGCAGCCCTTTCTCTTAAAGAGACTATATAATAGTCAACCCTTGCAATGCCCGGCAGCTCACAACAGTATTTAACACGAAACAGGACAGCAAGGGTAAGGGCAGTGGTTAACTGAGCTTTATGTGCTTCACATATAGGCTTTCCTTCTGCAATACCTATCCTATAGGATTCCATATAGTGGGGCAGATTTTAAAAGCCCTATGCGGGTAAATCCAGGAGGATTTACGCGCGGGCCCGGCGGCGCACATAAAGCCCCGGGACACATGTAAGTCCCAGGGCTTGAAAAAATGGGCAGTCCAGGGGTGGGGCAGGGACGGGGCGGTCCGGGGGCAGGGTAGGGACATGGCCAGAGGCCTCTGCAAGACCGCTGGGCCACAGGATCGCCCACCAGCAGTAGGCCGGCGTAACTTGTAAAATAAAGGTACGGGGGTATTTGGGCTGGGGGGTGGGACAGGTAGGGGAAGGTGGGGGGGAACGGGAAAAGCTAGCTGGTCTCCCCGAGAGCTCAGCGTGCGCAAGGTGCGCTAGTGTGCAGCCCTTTGCGCGTGCCGACCCCTGATTTTATAACATGCACGCGGCTGCACGCGCATGTTATAAAATCGGGCGTACATTTGTGCACACCGGGTAGCGCACAAATGTAGGCCGCGCGCATACATTTTAAAATCTGCCCCAGTGCTTGTTCACCTCTTCTATTTTTATAACAGGACTCTCACTTCATATATGTCACTCATTGCAGAACTCAGGGAATTTGCACACTACATCCATTATCCACAACATGCTCTTCTGCTGGGGTTCGGTGACGCATAATAGTTTTCATTTGAAACACATTAAAAATAACAGATGTGTTTTGTCTGATCACTCTTATTTTCTTAAAATGCTACACATTCTACAAGTTCTGCCAGGGGCATGTAAACTTATGATCACAACTGTATATTTAAATTTTGACCACTAAGGTTATGAGCACTAGGGCAAAATTATTTTTGGTAATCTTTTACTTTTCTATAATTTAACAAATAAGCTATAATAAAAGGGGCTTTGGCTACAAAAATATAGTTACGCTGACTTCTCAGCATCATGACCTCAGTAAGATTCTGTTGTCATGGAATCCCCTTGGAAACGGCTTCTCTAGCTACCGTTTCCCTGATGCTTCAATTGATGGACCTCATTTTATTTGATTGACAGGGATAAAATTGAAAATAAAATTAAATCAGTTTAATCCAAATATAATGTTTTCCCTCAAAAAAACAAAAGACACCCCAATCTAAACTTATAGAAATTCCTCAGAACCCCCATTCCTATATTTAAAAACAAAAATATTTTATATTAAATTAAGAAATAATTCCAGATTATGGACAACTTCCTAGGTATACAGCACCGCAAAACAATTTTTTTTCCATGTCTGTAACTGTCTTCATAGCTCCTAAGGACCTCTTCTTGTACTTAGTGAGATAAATTTAAAAATCAAAACTTTCAAAATCCAATTTTGGCATTGTTCAGGTTCTCAAAGCTTCCCCACCTGACCACCATGAGCAAATGTCTCAGTTTCAGTAGTTTTTAAGGTGCTCCTCCCCCCTCCCCTCCTTAACATTGGATATATAAATGTGTGTTTTTGAACTTGAAACTTATGTGGGAGCCTCCTCACTAGCTGCCACCTAAATCGCCATGTTTTAAAACTATAACATTTCCTAAATCTTATATTTTTAACATTAAATGACTCTTCAGGCATTGTCTTAGGCAGCTGCTGATGTCATCGATGTCATCAGTGGGGCCTACACTTCAATGCATCGGGAGATTCCACCAAGGCTCCCATCTCCCTCCCAATACAACGGCATGCGGCGGCAGCTTTCCAAAGCTTTCCATTTATTTATTTATTTTAACTCGGCAGGACCTAGCGGTGGCGTGGGAAATCCGGAGCTGTGATAGCGCTCACTTCAGCTGCCTGGGCATGACACCTCCACAGTCTGTGGCAGCAGGAGTTCCCACACTCCCACTGCACCTGCAAGAATGCCGGCAGCTCTCGCGCATCGGGGAAGCTTTGGAGTGGTCGCAGCATTTACCAGCCTCCTGCTCTGGCTCCCCAATGCTCGCTTAGCCTCCTCCCATGCGGCGTTTTGTTTATTTACAATGCAGCAGATGCCACATTAGCTTCATAATTCGTCGCTTAAGCCATTGAAGGCAACACTTGCCTACCCTACCCCGGAATCCACATTTTAATTTTTTTTTTTTAAATATGCGGCCATGCTCCCCCAGCTTTACGACAATGGGGACTTCACCTTAAAAAAAAAAATAGCGGATCAAACATCACTGAGCCACTTCAGCCCAGAGGAGAACAACATAGATTGTCATGCACCCACAGGTAAATATATAGGGGCGGATTTTAAAAGGCCCGCGCGCACCGGCGTGCCTATTTTGCATAGGCCGCCGGCACGCGTAAAGCCCCAGGACGCGCGTAAGGCCCGGGGCTTTCGAAAAGGGGCGTGCCACGGCGTTTCGGGGCGGGCCCGGGGCGTGGCGCCGGCCCGGGGGCGTGGTTGAGGCCTCCGGACCAGCCCCCGGGACCGGAGGACGGAGCGGGGCTGCCGGACGACGCGCGCAAAGTTAAGGGGGGGGGTTAGATAGGGCCGGGGGGTTGGGTTAGGTAGGGGAAGGGAGGGGAAGGTGGGGAGAGGGCGAAGGAAAGTTCCCTCCGAGGCCGCTCCGAAATCGGAGCGGCCTCGGAGGGAACAGGCAGCTCGCGCTGGGCTCGGCGCGCGCAGGTTGCACAAATGTGCACCCCCTTGCGCGCGCCGACCCCGGATTTTATAAGATACGCGCGGCTACGCACGTATCTTATAAAATCCAGCGTACTTTTGTTCATGCCTGGTGTGCGAACAAAAGTACGCGATCGCGCAAGTATTTAAAATCTACCCCATATTTTTTATTTTTTTCATCTTATCTACAGAAGTTTTATTAGTATTTTATTACATAAGATTGTAATTGTATGTGTATGATATGATTTTAATTGGACTGGATTAAGATTGTAATCCACACTGAATGCTCAACACTAGGAAGAAGCAGAATATAAGATTTTATAAATAAATAAATAAATAAATACATTAAAGAGACTATGCTTTGCAACAGAATATGGAAAACGTTTCTTAATAAAGAAAACCTCACAAATTACCAGGAAAGCCACACTGATGAGAGACCATTTACATATTCTGATAGCGACAAAAATTTCAGTTGGAAAGTAAATTTCACAAAAAAAAAAAAAAATTCCACCCAGCATGAACATCAATTTCAAGCAGAGAATGTAATAAAAACGCATGTCACAAAAGACATACCAACGTCAGATCATTCTCTTGTACTAAATCTGACAAGTGGCAAATGCTTCAACAGGAGGACAGAGTTGTCTCGTGCCACTCCGCCTTGCTGCTGTACCCCCTCATGCTACACCTGGAGAGTCTTCCTACCACATAGCCTTGCTGCCATACACCAGATTCTACACCTTGGGGTGTTCTTCTACCTTGTACCTCTCATGGTGCTTTGGTGTGTTGATGCCACTCTTTGTGCTGCTTTGTCCGTTTATTTAGTTATAAAATTTATATCCCTCCAATGCCTAGGCTCTAAGCACCATACAATGCCACATACATAATAAATAAAACAAGACAAAAAACAAGGTTTCTTCCAAAACAGAATGAGTACAATATTAAATGTTTCAAGCCTGCTTCTGCAGTTGCTGACTAAAGGAACAGATGAGTTTTTAATTGCATTAAATTTTGTTGGGTCTGTTATGAGCCGCAATTGCCTGAACAAATGAGTTTTTAATTGTGTTTTAAATTCTTTGGGGTCTGTTATGAGCCACAACACTTGAGGAAGTGAATTCTATGTTACTTGGTCAGCCACCAAATATGCACATTCCCTAGTTTCAGTCAAATGCACATGGTGTGGAGTGGGCACATCCTATAGGCCATGTTGCAGTGCCTTGAATCTTTCCTGCCACCTTTTTTATTTTGTTCCCACTTCATGATGCCTTAGGTTGTTGGTGCCGATAAGAACATAAGAAATTGCCATGCTGGGTCAGACCAAGGGTCCATCAAGCCCAGCATCCTGTTTCCAACAGAAACCAAACCAGGCCACAAGAACCTGGCAAGTACCCAAACACCAAGAAGATCCCATGCTACTGATGCAATTAATAGCAGTGGATATTCCCTAAGTATAATTGATTAATAGCCATTAATGGACTTCTCCTCCAAGAACTTATCCAAACCTTTTTAAACCCAGCTACACTAACTGCACTAACCACATCCTCTGGCAACAAATTCCAGAGCTTTATTGTGCGTTGAGTGAAAAAGAATTTTCTCCGATTAGTCTTAAATGTGCTACTTGCTAACTTGCCTCTTGTGCTGCCTTTGGTGCTCTCTGTTGAAGCCTTAAGTGTTCTTCCCACTATTGCTGATTTTCTTTTTTTTTTTTTTGCTCTTCTCATGTTGCCTTGGAGAACTCCTGCCATTTCTGGTACCCTTTTGCTTCTTTACGATTCCTTAAGTTTCATTCCATTTTTTTGCCACATTGACATAGTCTTGATGTGTTGACCTACTTTCACCCTTCTGATGATACCTACCAATTTTATTAGAACTGATGAGAAAACCCCAAGTTTGGAGCCTAAAATAGGTTGCCATGCTTCCTCCATAGATTTTAATGGTGAACAAATTAATGAATAAAAAGATGAAAACATTTTTCGTTTCATTTGAAACTAATGAACTGAATGGAGGTGTCCTACAAAATGAATGACTGAACCAAAATGAAAATTTTCCCTCCTCACATTCCTATAAAATTATAGGGCTCATAATGATGCTGCTCATTGGCTGTGTTTTCTCATGGGTAAAAAAAACCCTTCTAAAATTGAATCCCCCTCTTCAAGGGGAAAAGTACATGCATCGGGGTAGATTTTCAAAAACGGCGCGTTGGCGTACTTTTGTTGGCGCTCCAGGCGCCAACAAAAGTACGCGGGATTTTAGTAGATACGCGCGTAGCCGCTAAAATCCTGGATCGGCGTGCGCAAGGCTACCGATTTCGTGTAGCCGGCGCGCGCCGAGCCGCGCAGCCTACCTCCGTTCCCTCCCTCCCTCGGAGGGAATTCGCTAACGCCCTCCCCTCACCTTCCCCTCCCTTCCTCTACCTAACCCACCCCCCCGGCCCTGTCTAAACCCCCCCCTACCTTTGTTGGGGGATTTACGCCTCCCAGAGGGAGAAGTAAATCCCCGCGCGCCAGCGGGCCGCTGGCGTGCCTAGACGCAACCCGGGGGCGGTTCCGGAGGGCGCGGCCACGCCCCTGGACCGCCCCGGGCCGAAACCACGCCCCCGGGCCCGCCCCTGAAATGCCGCATCCCGCCCCGAAAATGGCGCGCCGCTCGGCCCCGCCCACCCAGACATGCCCCCCTTGGAAAACCCCGGGACTTACGCGAGTCCCGGGGCTCTGCGCGCGCCGGTAGGCCTATTGAACATAGGCGCACCGGCGCGCAGGGCCCTGCTCGCGTAAATCCGGGCGGATTTACGTGAGCAGGGCTCTTAAAATCCGCCCCATTGTCAACAGCATGTGTACTTTTCTTCTGTGAGGAGAAGGAGTGGGTGTAGTATTAGTATGGGCTCAGTAAAACACACATAGGGATCTCAGTTTGAAGGCCCTATGCATTTTTTACCCATCATACTTTGCTCCCTGTGGAGTTCACTATGTAATGAATTCCCTTGGCAATGGCTGACTATGAGATTTTTAAAGAGAAACTCCATGAGGAATTTCTCTTTGAAAATCAGTTTGCAGGCCCACAGTTAAATGGGCAGTGTAGGAGGGTTCAGGAAAGGGTGGATTTAGAGTATTTTTACTGTCAGTTGAGAATATTGGGGTCGATTTTAAAAAGAGCACGTGCACGTCCATGTGAATATGAATATATCTCAGCACCTTAGAAGATGGACTAGAGAAGATGGTGCTGAAAGGGAATTCATCTGTTGATGAAGAAGCTCCTGTAAAACTGGTTATTCTGAAAGTGCAGAACTTCTATTCCAGGTTTAATTCTAGCCTCCAGATCTAGTAATAACAGAACTGGAGAACAGAAAGGTGATGGGTGAAGATTTAAGATAAGAGGTCATGGCAGATCTGTGAATCAATGTTTTTTAAATATCATTAAAGAAAAAAAACATTTTTTCTAGAGACAAGCCGATGAAGCAGAGAACTGTACTATTTTTTTTAAGGCTGTTGACAATTTGTTAGGCAATTTTTAAAGGGTGTCCCTGGGGAATTGGATGGTAAAAGTTTTGTTACTTTTTTGGTTTAAAATGATTGAGGAATCCTATACGATCTTAGGCTCAAAATTGTGGGATCACAGGTTCTGTGGGTCTATTACGGGTATAGTAGGTTGGGGGAATGGAGCAGGTGAATGGGTAGAAGAGGAAAAAAGACAATTGCATTTCTTTGGCCAGGGTTGAGAGAACATTTACCCAATAAGTCTGAAAAGATTGAAGTCTACCTTGTCCACCTGAATGAGAGTATGCAGGTGATTTCCAAATGGGTTGTGGACAGCGGTTTCGTGCTTAATGCAGGGAAGTCTGAGGTATTGTTTATTAATGAGAGAGGAAAGCTAACACCTTCCCCAACACTTAGTGTTGATGAAAGGGAGATAAGCTCTGTGGTTAAAATTAGGGAAGTCATTTTGACAGCTGGTTTGATTTGGACTCCCTTATCGCTGGGGTAGTACAGTAGGCCTTTTTCAAATTGAGACAGATTTAGCATTTTTGCCTTTTACTACAAAGGTCTTTGTTCCAGGAACAGGAAGAGCCCTGAAGACGTCATCTGGGAGGGCTGAAGAGGAACTTCCTGCTTTGTCCCTTTAAAAGAGGAGAAGAGCCGCGCGGCCAGCCCCTAGAGGGAGCTCTGGAGCACAGGGGGGCGGAACTAAGGCCTGCAGCGATGCTGGAACGCAGGAGAAGGTAGGTGAAGGCCTGAGGACGTTGGATAGTGGCTCCTGCCGCTGAAGAGGAAGCTCGGCGGCAGCACTTGGCAGCGGTGGGGGAGGAATCCCCATGAGGGGATTCCCTCGATGGAGGAGAGGCTCCGGCGGCATCCTGGCCACAAAGAAGGATTCCCCGGCGGCAGCACAGGCCGTGAAGAGGAGAGTTTCCTGGCGGGGGGAGTTCCCCCAAAGAGAACATCGGAGGCGCGGCTCCAGCCGCGCAGGAGGGACTGCGGCAGCGGCAGCAGGCCGCGAAGGTCGGAGGCAGCGCGGCTCAATGGCAGACCGGGCTGGAAAAGGAAGGTAAGGCCCTGTCCGTGGAGCAGCCGCAGGCAGGGGCGCAACAGTAGCGTCCCCATGTGGGTTTGTTTTGCATATTCAAAAGTGAAAAAATCCCTTACACCAAACAATTTATTGCGCCAATTTTAAGAATTCTACAATAATCTCAATATGGAGGAAAAAGACCTCAGAACCCAAGTACAAGTTTTATACAAAACTTTTTCACATTACATTTGCAGCTTTCCAAGGCTTCCAGCAATTGCTGGAATCCAGTGTGGGCCCAGAGCACCTGCTGTGTTTCAAGTCCCATTTCCCACCAGTGAAAGTGCTCACCCTCCAATGCTGCCAATGCCATCTTTCAGGTCCCACTTGCTCATCCCCCAAGCGGCCAAAGTGCCTGCTGTCTGGTGGCTGTGAATGCATTGCAAGGGGCCCTGTCCACCAGAAGCACTTTCTGGCAGTCCCTGGCCCTGCATAAAAGAAGAAGTTCAGTGTTGAAGAGTGCAGGAGCCTCAGAAAGCTGCTGCCGAGAGAAAAGAAAGCTGGAGCCACCACCGGTAAGGATAAATGCAGTATGTGAGGGGGGAAACGGGGAGGGGGGGAGGGAGATTCTTGGTTTGGTGGGAGGAGAGAGAGAGGGGAATGTTAGGCAGAAGATGGAGTAGAGATGGGGGAGGCTGCTGAGTGGGTGGGTGAGAGGATCTGATAATGTTTTATTATAATGACTTCTGTCCACCAAAATAAACTATTTACCTGGAAAAGTGATTCATTTCTTTCAACTGATTTTCTCTTGTTTTTGTCCTTATCGTTATAAATCCTGATACATTCCCAGGAAAAATAAAGAACAATAAAAAGCAAAAATGAAGATCCTTACTCATAAGCAAGGCTATGTTGGGTACGATCTTAATCTCTCAAATGTATTACTAATGCTCATCTTTATACTTACACAGTTTCTAGTGGATAAGTTGTGGATTCTAAAATCCTTGAGACTATAACAAGCCAAATGGCTTATATATCCCATCCCCCAGCATGACTTAAGTATCCTTAGCAATCCATAAGGGGAAGATGCTCAGACGAGGGCACTGTTTAACCCGCTGTCGGACACATGTTAAATAGGCGCTAATCTACCCCCTAATGCAATAGGGGGATTAGCAACTATTTAACGCACGTCCGACACGGAGTGAATGAGTTAACGCTCATCACAAGCAAATGTATGTTAATGAGCCTATTACTCATTCACTCCAAATGCAAAAAGATAAATGTGCATCTCAGACGCACATTTATCGCTCAGATGTTAATGCCTGCCTGGAGCAGGCGTTAATAGTTAAGTGCATTGAAAAGAAGTACAGAAAAGCAGAAAAAAAACTGTGATACTGTGTTCATAACCGGACGTCTGCCAGTAATGAAAATGGCCACCGATAAACTCGGTGGCCATTTTCATTACTGGCAGACAGGCCGGTTATGAAAACCGAGGCCAAGTTTACCGGTGTCGGTCTTCATAACCGGCAGCCGCAGCGGGTCACTTTAGTAAGGAAGCGCTAAGGTCGCGCAAGCAACCCTAGCGCCTCCTTGCTAGCGCGACCCCCTAATTTGAGTATTGCATGGCGCCCCCCTTGTGGGCGCCATGCACATGTTAGGAAAGTGGGTGCTGAATTTTCAAAATCCTTTTGAAAATTCAGCCCATAATGTTTTCAGGAAAAATTGAATACATACTTTTGAAAAAGCAAATGTTTGCAGTTAATTCCCAAATCCCATCCCAACCCTGCCCTCAAGAATGCCAATTCAAACTGCAGGAAAAAGACAGTGCATAATTTACCCGCCTATTCAGCTGGCAATTTTGTAAAAGCCAATTTGTATGGGTAAATTACTGCTTTACCCTTGGAAATGACTTTGGAAATTTCCTTCCAAAAGTGTAACCCTGCCAGACGTACTTCACACAACTGCACTGCTGCAATATATAGCAAAGAGTTATTCTCTTGCAAGCCAACTCTGAACTTGCTTTGGGACTTTTAATACTACAGAATGTTGTATGGCTATTCCAGATGTAAACCATTCTTGATCAGTGATTACAGCTGTATAATGCAATTACAATGATAAAATATCTAACCAAGACAGTTCAACTTTACTCCATGCAACTGATAAAACTTCATGCACTGTTTTACTAGTTGAAACGTAATTCTAACCAAATACAGTGGGTTTAGTGGCTCTATGCTTTTTGAAAGTGTCACACTGCAAATTTCTTTTGATAGCCTATGAGAAGGAAACAAAAGAAACAGCACCTAGTTTTATCATTTTAATGTTTTATTAATAGAATTATATTTATAATTGATCCCATTTTAATTTTTTGATGACATGTTAGTATCCCCTTGTCACTGCCAAGTCACTTAATCTCTCCTTTGGTATGTTACATGAAATGTTCCCTTCTGTATTTGTCTTAGGGTTCAACTCTGTCATCCTTTTTGGCCAACCTGTGAAGGCACATTGAGCAAGACGTCTAACCTGCGGGAAGAACCTACCCTAATGTCACCAGAGGATTCCCATTCATCTTCACATAGTGACTGTGTTACCAATCTCAGATTTCCTCAGCTGCTCACCAGGAAATAAGTTGTACCGAAGGGTCACATGGCTGTGAAGGGACTAACATCAATGTCACAGATGTCTGCCATTGCCTCTAAATCTTTCCCTTGAGACTTACAGAGATCAGAATATTAGCAATGCCTGTGAAGAGACAATCAAGCCTAAAATCTGACACCTCTTTATCAGATGTAGACACTTTTGCTTTTGCTCTGTTTCCACTGAGATTTCGTGCCAGAGCCCTAATATATTTTGGATGCTTCTTCTTCACCCATAATGCTTTCTCTGCTTATTACGCTTGTCTTGGCCCTCTACAGCTTAGGAATGGAAGGATACATTTTTAAAAAATCATTGTTTGTTTGTTGAGTTATAACTATGAATGTCACTTTGTAAACCATAGTGATCTAAGTATGGAACAACAGTATATAAAATGTCTAAAGAAAGAAAAGAAAAAGCACATAAAAGAGGTAGAGAGAAAGCCCCAACTAGATGCAACACTAGGCTGTTTGTAAAGTGGAAATTGTAGTATTCTAGCCCTGTTGTGTGGAATGCTGTGGGCTCTGCTGATAAATAGGTGAAAGCAGTGACCTCTGGTACTTCAACAGTTTTGATGTTCCCTGTGGAAGGCATTTTCTTTGGCAGTGGTTCTACGTATGAAAAGTGATATCCTCCAAATAGCTGTAGCCTCGTAGGTGCACGTTTAATTCAAGTAAGCAAGAAATACAATACATGAAGATGGCAGAAGAATAGTTTAAGATAGAATTATTCAACTGGAAAGTACAACTATATCTATATGCTTGCATAAGTTTGCCTGGAAAACTAAGGGAAGGATGTGTAGTCATTGAAAATAAACTTTATAAAACAGTGTGGCTGGTTTAGTAAAAGAAAAGATTCAGGAAGGAGGACTGTAAAAGTGTTTTAGGGGTTTCAACCTCAGCCATTCAGGGCCACAAACAGATTTGATTTTCAGGATAACAAACGTGTGCAAAATGATCACAAAGAAGGAGGGCACTTTCCAGGAGCCATTTACCAAGGTGAAATGGCTGCCTGAAAATCACCCAGCTCTTTTCTGCCTAAAGGTATGTGCTGGGATCAACAACATGCACACATTCAGCTGAGTAAAAAGGGGGTATGTTTAAGTCATAGAAGAGAGAAAGCATGCACAGAGAACATTATCAAGTGTATCTGTATTATTTTCAAGGGAAAAATTAGCCAGAGAAAGCAGGTGCATATCTCTGCAGGTACATTCTCAAGGCCGATTTCAAACGGAAAGCATCATCATGCTTTCCCTATGAGAACTGATGCAAACCTCTTGGGTAAAAGTGCCCACCGACTTTGCTTCTACTGTATGCTGGCCGATTGGAAAATTGCTCACAGTATGCAAATAAATCTCATGAATATTCATGGAAGACATCCTGAACACTGAAATGGTTTCTGGACATTAAAAACTGCAGTTTCGGGCCTCCGGTAAAGGTGAAAAGTACTCGCCTGGTTAGGATGATGTTGGCAATACTGTTCTTCACAGAGAGTGTGTGTGGTTCCAGCAGAGGAGAGCTCCCTTGGGACCTCAGGCATGATATTCACAGACCACTGAATGTTTAGCAGACATCCTTCCACCTCCCTGTAGACTAGGCCGATACTACCACTAGCACTTCAGAATCAAGCTACTACTGAAAACCCATACCTAATCTCGCTTTCTTCCCTTATTCCTTATTTCTGGATGCTAGTTGATGGAAAAAAGGTGAACTAGTAAATAAAAAGAGAAAATGGACTATCTTTGACTGTAACTGCCTTTTACTTAGATAAAAAAAATACCCTTCCCCCCCCCCCCCCCCCCCGCCCCCGAAACCTCTCCCCCACAATCTCCCGCTATAAGCCTAAAATTAGTGTCTAGTTGGAAATTGCCATTAGGGATTTCCAGAAGCAATAATGTCATTTTGGTTGCCTAGTTTGTTTTCTAGGTCACAGTCATTCATTTGGTTTGTTTCAGATGGAAAAAGAAAATGTTTTCATTTATTTGTTTTATTTGTTTGTTTCCCAATAAAGTCAAAGGAGGAAGCAATGCAGCCTATTTTAGGCTCACAAATAAGGGTTTTCTAATCATTTCTAATGAAACTTATGAGCAGGCATCATCAAAAGAGTGAAGGGAACTTCAGTGCATCAAGATTATGTCACCAAAAGTGGTATGAATAGCCCAAGGACCCATAATGGAGCAAAGTACCACCAGCAGTGGCAGTTCTCCAAGGCTCAGTGAGAAGAACAAAGCAGCAGCAAAAGAGGTCAGAACATCCTAAGGCTACAAAACATGGATAAAGGGCATCAACAACAGTGGCATGAACCCTTCAAGGCAGCACAAGAGGGTGAAACAGCATCAAGTCTGACATGAACTGCTCACAGCACCATGATGAGGGAAGAAAGCACCAAAAGTGTCAGGAAAAATTTAAAGACAATGGCCGAAGGTCAAAGCAGCAGAAACAGTGGCTTGAAGACTCCAAAGCACCATGAGAGATGCAAAGCAGCCACACACAGTGGCAAGAACATTGCCACTGTGTGTGGCAATGTTCTTGCCACACACAGGGCACCAAGCAAATTGGTAAAAAGCCTTAGACAGGGAGAAGTCAGAGGAAGTCCCTGGATGAGGTCTAGTGTCATTTCTGTACAGCATCATTAGGGGAAATGGCTGGCAATACAGGCTTGGACTTGATCTTCCCCTTTGCTGTGTATAATCTCAGCCCTGCCACTATCATGTGTCTCCTCTACCACCTCATTGAAGTCTAAGATGCTTCTGACTAGAGGCTCCAAATTCTCTTCAGCCCCTAGCTGTTCAATGTCCTGTGATTTAGGGAATCCAGGACACAATTCTACTTCATAATCAGTTTTTGCAAATACTGCCTTCATTGCTGAGAAGCAGTAATAATAGAATGTAGTCCTGGTTTTGGGTGTTGTACTTCCGCTGTGGTATACTCCATCAAATGTTAAATACTGGACGAAACCAATAGTTATTAAGAACTGAAAGGAAGGGGAGTTTGAGGAAAAAATACAAGAGAGTATGAAACCCTTAAAGATAACAGTAAGCTCTTGGATTGCTGTGACAAGACCAAGAGTCAGCAAGTATCATAAAGGAAAGGAATTTGGAAAGAACCTCAAAGACAGTCAAAGCAGGGGATGAACAACCCAAAGATAGCAGGAGTGGCTTGGAGCAGCAGCAGTGATGGCACTGATGATTAAAATCTCAAGGTGCAGAGCAAAGCAGCAAGAAGATTGGCAGCAAGGCCTCAAGATATACAGGGAAGACTGAGACAGAAATAAAAATGGCATAAAAAGCGCAAGGCACAAAGAAGATCAAAGTGGTATGAGGAGTGGCATGAAGGACCCAAAGGTCCATGAATGGTGCATTGTGTGCAAAGCATCAGATTGCCAAGGCAAGTAGAAAAGTTGGCAAAGAACCTTGAAGACAGCCAGAGCAAAGAAGGAACCACCCAATGGGAGAAAGAGTGGCTTGGAGCAGCAGCATTGGAAATTGAAATCACAAATGATAGGTGCAGAGGAACACAGCAAGAAGAGTGGTAACTGCCTAGAAAGCAGAGAACAAGCAGAGCTATAATGCCTGACAGTGGCATACACTGTCTCCTGTACAAAACAATACTGCACCCAATAACTCTCACAGTGTGCAAAGAAATATTTCTCACACACTAGATATGTATTCTTGTGCATACACACAAACTCTAAAGCAGGAAAAAAAAGCAGACAAGGCTCAGGCTGGTGTTCACTGTAATCTTCCTCTGTAGTTAATAGTAGATGCAGAATAGAAGACAAGAAAACTGCATTTAGAGTGAGACAGAAAGACAGAGTGGTATCAAAAAAAACCCAATGTGTACAGTGTGAGGTACTGTAAACAGCACAAAAACATCAAAGCCCCAAAGTGCAGAGTTTGGGATATCCGCAAGGTAACATAAGAAGGTCTAAGGGAACCAGCAATATTTATTTGTGCAGCCCAAGGCAGTGAAGTCACCAAAAAAAAGCAACAAACAGTGGCATGAAGATCCTTAAAGAAACCAAAAAGCAGCAAAATGTTACCTGCAGCGGCAGGTGTTCTTTAAGGCACCATGAGAGAGCAAGGATCAGGCAGAGCAGTAACAGTGGCAGAATGAACAAAGTGTAGAACTAGAAAAGAGATGGGGTGGGAGGAGAAATTTGTATTTTGGGACAAATCCCAGTATAGCTAAGAAATAAGCAGGATCGAAGAATTAGGCTGGGTTCCTAGACTGGTACAAAAAAAATAGTAAGGTGCCGATCCAGAAACGTTGTGGGGTAGAAGGAGAAACTTTTTTTTTATTTTTACATTTTATTTTGGGACAAATCACCCCAAATCACCTAGTATAACCAAGAAAAATAAGGGGCAGAGAAATAGGGTGGGATCCAAGTGACAAACAGCACAGAGGCATTAAAACTCCCAAGGTGCAGTATCAGGTGCTTTGAAACTAGGTATAGTGGCAGCAAAAGTCCCAAGGTGCTTTCAGTCATCTTGCTACATTCATAGAAATTCTGGAAAACCCAGCAAAGGTAGATTGTTTTTCCAGATGATCAGCTTTTTCATCCAATCTGGTGCTAGTTTTGAACAATGAGGGCTCATGATGTCCCCTGCCATTAAGGAGGCATTTTGCTGGGCATATTGCTTTGTGGCCAGGAAAGATAATGCTGAGCCACCTGGCACAGTCTGGCCAGACCACAGACTTGGGAGCCCAATATACCAGCAGATAAGTGACCATATCCTCAGTGCATCAGAGAAATTTATGTTGGCATTTCCTTTGTATGGTTGGGCAAAGGTGTCTATTGTCTGCTGCTTAAGCTATGGCCTGTATAAGAGAGATGGTTCAATAGGGCCAACATAGTTATGGTGTACTGATGTGGGGAAGAAAGTGGTAGCTATCAGGGTGCTGCACATTCTCATGCTAAACTCTGGGGTGGCCAATATTTCCTGTACTATTGTTGTGCCCGTCGGTTGCAGACAGCTGAGCCCTCTATTGCTCACCTTTTTTCTGCCTGATTCAGTTCCTTTTGGGAAGATGGCTACCTCTGCCTCTCTATGCCGACCCCTCCGGCGTCTCCGGTCTGGCATGGACGATTGCGTTTGCCATCTTTCTCCAGGAGTCACCTAGGGCACGTGCGTGTATCCCCGTCTTTTACATGATTCATGGGGGAAACCTCGGGGGCATCCCCACTGCATGACGTCACTAACGCTGGTATTTAAACTCCAACTACGATTCCAACTATGAGTTAGCAAGAATCCTCCATGCTGATCTCTGTTGTGTCCGTCGGTTCCCGACGTGCTCTCTCCACCCTCCTTACTTCTTTGGTGCCTCCCTCTTCGTCCGCGGGAAGATTGGCTGCCGCGGCGTCCTTCTGCCGAGGTCCTCCGGCATCCCCGGACCGGCTAGACTCTACAACCCACCATGTTTCCTGGAGGCCTAGGGGCGCACACGTGGCACTGCCCCAACTGAAGTACCAGCGATGGCGCAAACCTCGGGGGCGTCCCCCAAAGATGACGTCATCCACGACAGATATATAATGTCTTAGAATTTGCTAACACATCGAGTTAGCATGGATTGACTACGGATTCGCTTTGACTTTCTAAGCTACTCTGCCTCCTCGTAGTTAGCAAGGGTTACTCTACCTAAGCTACTCTGCCTCCTCAGACTTACTAGGGATACCCGCTCCTCGGGGGCCTCGCTCTTTCCTTTGTTTTTCAGGTGATAGTCTGGAACCGGTACTCGCTCCTCGAGGTCCCTCGTTCCCAGACTTACTCGGTACTCTCTTCTGCCTGGAAGTCATCACTACCAACTACATCAGTGAGTTACCAACGCTCTCTCAGAGCTTTCCCTGGAACCAGGTACTCGCTCCTCGAGGGCCTATACATTCCAGCTCCTGGGCTTCTATTTATTTATTTATTTATTTATTTATTTATTTAGTGGTTTGTTTTTTTTTATATACTGCGGCACGTTAATAACATCACCTCGGTTTACAATAAACAATAAATCAGCAACAAGCTTTACAGTCAATAAGAATTCAGGTGTACATAAATTAAGAACCAATTAAGAACAATTAACAAATAAACTAATGATAAACATATTCCATAGTTAATGGCGAGTCTAATAACTGGGAGGAAAGAGCCCGATCAAGTAAAATTTAGCAGCAGGGAATAAATAAATTGGCGTGTGGCATTGGATCAGAGAAACATAAGCAATAACTGGCATTTCATGGCTTCTATGAGACATTGTGTGAGTGTTACCATCTGGTTCAGTACATGAACTCTGCATATCCTGCCTACTCACTATTTTTCAGTTTCTCTACAGTTCAGCCTCCAGGGATCGCTGTTCCAGTATCTGAGGGACTACAGCCCAGCGAGCATTCCAGCTCACTACTGCCACATCTGGTGGTTCAGTATACTGTCTAATAAAAGAACTAGTGTGTGTCTGTCTCCATACTCTGAGCCTGACCGGTGATCCCTCTCGGGATCTTCCCCCGGGGCGTGGTCATCTGCCACTGGTCCAAGGATCCACCCACAACTCTCCTAAATAACAAACAGATTGCTAATTCCAAGCAGACTGTTAACTCTGAACCGAACAATCTCTCTACGTTCAGATGCTTCCGCTCTGTGTACTCTCGCTCCAGGACGACTTAGGTACCCGCTCCACTGGGGCCTTGCCTCGCTCCTCTTCACCCTCCGGGGTTATCTGCTACCAACAAGGACGCCTAAGGTACACGCTCCTTGGGGGCCTTGTCTCGCTCCTGTTTACCCTCCGGGGTTGCCTACCTATTCCAAGGACACCTAAGGTACCCGCTCTTCGGAGGCCTTATTTCATCTGGGACCTCCGCTCCTTGGAGTTCTCTCTTGCTACTACTGCCAGCATCAGAGTGAGTACTGCTGCTTCTATTGTCTCTGTATTGTCTCATCTCTCTCCATAGATCCTCGGCCTACCCCGCACCGCGGACCACTACCGGATCTATTGGCCTTTCCATCTTGGCCTGGGTTCTCGGCCTATCCTGCTTCACGGACCACTACCAGACCCATCTCCCTCTTGGGACCTGGTGAGACTGTGGAACTGCCTTCTCCACTCAGTAGCCTGCAGACAGAACTTTTCCATCTGTCATCTCATCTCTTGGCTGGGATCATTACCCGTTCCTCAAGTTACCATCTACATTGCAGTATAATAAAGCTATTTCTCAGTGTCCATCTCTGCTTGGAGATAGCCTATCACTGCAAGTCCCCGCAGGGCTCCGCCCTGTGGGAAATGCCATCTCTTACAGCGACCAAGGGCCCACGCCTCTATCTCCAAAATACAACAACTATAACCCACTATTAATGCCTCTGACATTCCTATTCATACACCCTAGCATCAATATCTCCTTCATGTAAGTAAGGCTCTGCAATAAAAGGGGAAGACACTCTTTTACCCATGGATCACAAATTATGGTAAGCATTCAAGTATTGTTTTCTGTCAGAGGTTTCGATCTGTCTTGTAGCAAGGAATCCACAAACTGAAATACCTTTGCTTTCATTCCCTGTTGCACATGGAAACCTTCTAACTAACTCTAGAATATTTACTACAAGGATGACCTCTCCCAGAGTAGCAGTTCTGGAACTCAGATCCTCTATGACACCCTTGAAGGGCTTCAGGATTTGTAGCAGCTGCCTCATCACTACGCAATCATGATGCCCCAGGAGGTGATCCACATCTATGTCCTTTTTCAGAAAGAGGTCATAAAGGGTTGTCTGCTGCTTCTTTAACATTAGATAGGTAGAATCCGAGTAGGTACCAACATCTTGAATCAACTGCTTATGAGGCATCACAAATCCTGCTTCTCTAGAAGAAGCTGCCCACTTTCACGCTTCATTGAAAATGCCCTGCTATTTTCTGCACCTTTCTATCAGGTCCTTGAGGACTGGAATTCCATATTCCTTGAGCCCCAGCTCCAGGGCATCCCTCACTGCCATATTCAACAAATGTGCAAAGCAGTGGATCACCACATAGCCTCCATCTTCCACTGCCCTTATTATATTTGCTCCAGTGTCTGTCACAAAAATACCTGCACGAACCCTCCTGCCTCTCCACTATAAGTGTCACTATAATATGGATGTCTTTCACAGTCACCTCTCTACATCCATGTGGGCTGTTGCTGCTGCTACTAGAACTGGAGTTGAGGTTGAGGGTGGACCATGAGGGAAAAGGCCATTGCTCATGCTCTCTAATTGTACTGCCTACTCTTCCTGGAAGTTACTCTCAAAACCTTCAGTATCATCTACTTCCTCCACTTCTTCACTAGAGGCTAATATGCTACTATATCTTCAGTTTCTAGCTCTTTTGATTCAGGGAATCCCAGACATGATTCTTCCTCAGAATCAGTTTTTGAAAATACTGCCTCCACTACCTCAGAAGCAAAAAATCATGGAGGAGCACACTGCTGCTTTTGAGTGTTGCAATTCTACTTCCTTTGTCCTTGCCCCTGCCCTGCTAATGCCAGCCTAGGATAGCTCTCCCACCTTTTGCCCCTGCTTCTAAGCAAGAGAGAGAGGAACAGATGGCAGTGGCTCCTGTTCTTCAAATTTTAATTTCTTATGTCTTAAGCTGTCTTCCACTTCTGGCTTTCTGCAGCTAAAAAACTCTCTTAAGTTTGGGCAAGTTCCCTTTTCTTACTGATATTAGTTCAACTTATACTTTTCACAGGCTAGGCTGGCTCAGTGCCAGCATCAAATCCTCTGCCCCTGCCATTTCCTTCTCTTCCCTTTCATTATAATGGTATGATAGAACTGGAAATGGCTGCTGGAGTTTTTGAAGTCATGGTACACTTTATTAATAACTTACCAGTACCACTCTAATACTGACAATCTGTCTGTCACATACACTCAATCAAGTTGACAGACTGAGTTCACATCAGTGCAGAGTTAGCACAATTGCTAGAGGCATAGTCTCTTTCTAGGGCTATCCCTCACAGTGTGTACAAAAAAAGCCTCTCTCATACACACACACACACACACATGCACACATATACATTGTATATGTATTCACTGTTGACTGACTCCTTTTGCACACACACACACAAAAACTGTCAGAAAGAGAATAAACCAAGAAGGCTGGGGGATTTTGATGCATCTGTACTTCTCTTCACTACAGTCTTTCTACAGATAACCGGTGCAGTGCATTCTGTAGAGTCAGAAGATAGACACAAAAAAATCAGTGTTCAGTGCTGCTATGTCTCCAGTCTACTAGCCCGACCAGAGAACAGACAGAAAGCAGTTCCTCTGTCTTTCTACCACTGTGACTGCAGCAGTGTAGATCCCTTTGCCAATGCCAAAATTCTCCTCTCTCCTTTCTTAAAGCTTTTCTTTGACTCTGAGAGAGCTTCTGAAAAGGCAAGCATATATTTGTATTTTTTTTTGCAAAATCCAACAGAGAAAATGGAGTTCCTTTGCTCATGATCAGACCTTACAATAAGATGACATCAGCATAACTTGATCCAGATACCCGCTATAGGCTAGTTGAAAAAATGATTCACCTTAATTTTTCCTCCATCCTGGATTCTTGCCTTCTCCTGTTTCAGCTCTGGCTCAGCTGCTATCTCACACAGGCAATAGTTGGTTGCTATAGTTACCGGTCTCACTGCAGCAGACTCATTTTCAATGTGCCATAAACATAATCAAATAAAATAAAAAAATTTTATTTAAATTTGTAGACATCTTTCATTTATTTTGGAGATCCACAAATGAAGCAAAAGTAGTCTTATTCAGAGCATTTTACCCATTAATTTCAAACAATGCACATCCCTACTTGCCATTAGAATTATTTAGAACAGTGGTTCCAACCTGTGGTACATTGACCCCTAGGGGTCCACCACACCATAACAGGGGTCCATGGGAACTCAATAGGTATAGAAGAAAGCCCATGCTGCAAAAGAAGAGGTCTAATAGGTCACCAGCACTCCCCAACCAGAGAAAACTGAAGAAGGCAGCAGGCCACTGGCATACCCATCCTGCCAGTGGCTGAAGTTTGAGGAAGGCCCAATAGGCCATTGGCACACACATCCCGCCAGCAGCTGAAAATTAAAGAAGGCCCAAAGGGCTGCTGGCGCACCCATCTCACTGGCGACTGAAGATTAAAAAGAGGCCCGACAGGCCACTGGCGCATGCATTCAGCCAGTGACTGAAGATCAAAGAATGCCGATGAGCCATCACCACTGCATCCCAACATGCTGGCAGCCTGAGACAGGAGGCAGCCATGGGATACCCCCCACCCCCACCGCAGACTCCAGAAAATAAAGAAGAGGCCCAGGTGAGAGGGAGGATGTGAGAGCCTGTGTTTATGAGAGAGAGAGTGCATGTGTGAATGAGAGAGAGGGAGTGTGTGTGGGTGAGAATGTATGTGAGCATGTGTGTGTGTGTGTGTGTGTGTGTGTGTGTGTGTGAGAGAGAGAGAGAGAGAAAGAGTATGTTTGTATCTGTGAGAGCATGTGTGTTTGAGAGAGAGCAAGCATGTATGTGAGAGAGAGCACGTGTGTATCTGTGAGGGCATGTGTGTATGAGAGAGGGAGAGTGTATGTGAGTGAGAATGAAGATGAGCATGTGTGTCTGTGTGAGAGAGAGCATATGTATATGAGAGAGAGAATGAGTGTGTGTTTGTGTGTGTGTGTGTGTGTGTGTGTGTGTGTGTGTGTGTGTGTGAGTAAGGGCGCATGGGTGTATGAGTGAGAATGAATGTGATCATGTGTATGTGTGTGTGTGTATGTGAGAGAGAGAGAAAGGCCATGTGAGTAAAGAGAAAGGGACCATGTGTTTGTGAGTGAGAATGAACATGTGAATGAGAGAGGACAAAGATTGTGTGCCCCCCTTCTATTCCACAGCAATCTCAGGGCGACTGGAAATCCAAAGTTCCCAGGTATGGAGAATGGGGAATTTTTAAATCCTTATTCGTTTTGTTGGCTATTATTTGATGTGTCTGATGTTTTGAAATATTTTATTGGTGTTTGGGAATTAAAAAATAATTTATGAGTTTTTATTTATTGGAGAGGAGCGGTTTTAAGTGGTGTACCGCAAGGATCGGTGTTGGGACCGGTCCTGTTCAATATCTTTGTGAGCGACATTGCGGACGGGATAGAAGGTAAGGTTTGTCTTTTTGCGGATGACACTAAGATCTGCAACAGAGTGGACACGCCGGAAGGAGTGGAGAGAATGAGACGGGATCTAAGGAAACTGGAAGAGTGGTCGAAGATATGGCAGCTGAGATTCAATGCCAAGAAGTGCAAAGTCATGCATATGGGGAGTGGAAATCCGAATGAACTGTACTCGATGGGGGGGGAAAGGCTGATGTGCACGGAGCAGGAGAGGGACCTTGGGGTGATAGTATCTAATGATGTGAAGACAGCGAAACAATGCGACAAGGCGATAGCAAAAGCCAGAAGAATGGTGGGCTGCATAGAGAGAGGAATATCGAGTAAGAAAAGGGAAGTGATTATTCCCTTGTACAGGTCCTTGGTGAGGCCTCACCTGGAGTACTGTGTTCAGTTCTGGAGACCGTATCTACAAAAAGACAAAGACAAGATGGAAGCGGTACAGAGAAGGGCGACCAGGAAGGTGGAGGATCTTCATCGGATGACGTACGAGGAGAGATTGAAGAATCTAAATATGTACACCCTGGAGGAAAGGAGGAGCAGAGGTGATATGATACAGACTTTCAGATACTTGAAAGGTTTTAATGATCCAAAAACAACGACAAACCTCTTCCGTAGGAAAATAATCAGCAGAACCAGGGGTCACGATTTGAGGCTCCAGGGAGGAAGATTCAGAACCAATGTCAGGAAGTATTTCTTCACGGAGAGGGTGATGGATGCCTGGAATGCCCTTCCGGAGGAAGTGGTGAAGACCAGAACTGTGAAAGACTTCAAAGGGGCGTGGGATAAACACTGCGGATCCATAAAGTCAAGAGGCCGCCAATGAAGAGTGGGTGACTCGCCAGAATGATGGCTATTGACACATACCCTTATTAAATAAACATACACATGCTTACTGTGACTCCAACATCGCTCTAAGCTTCAACAGCAAGAGGTAATGGAAAAAAGGATTTGCACTCACAAAGAGGGGAGTAGCTGGCTTGTTACGGCGGTTACTACCCCAAACCAAATATGCCTGATACTTCACTTTCAATGCATATACAGCATAGCTCTCTGCTTCAATGACAGGGGAGAAGAATAACTGATACTTCACACATCCAGCAGAGCTCTCTGCTACAACGGCAAGGGAGAAGAAAAAGGGTTCGCACTCAAAAAGCGGGGAGTAGCTGGCTTGTTACTGCGGTTACTACCCCAAACCAAATGTGCCTGATACTTCACTTTCCATGCATATCCAGCATGGTTCTCTGCTTCATCGGCATGGGAGAAAGACTGATACATCACGCATTTCCAGCATAGCTCTCTGCTTCAACGGCAGGGGAAAAAAAAACAAAAACAAAAACAAAAAACTGATGCTTCACGCATATCCTGCATAGCTTCAACGACAGGGGTGAAGAAAAAAAGGATTTGCAATCACAAAGCGAGGAGTAGCTGGCTTGTTACGGCGGTTACTACCCCAAACCAAATGTGCCTGATACTTCACTTTCAATGCATATCCAGCATGGCTCTCTGCTTCAACGGCAGGGGAGAAAAAAACTGATACTTCACGCATGTCCAGCATAGCTCCCTGCTTCAACGGCAGGGGAAAAGAAAAAAAACCAACAAGGGCTGTACAACATAGTCTAGGTAAAACAAATAAGCATGGGTGTAGCTTGCTTATCGCGGCGGTTACTGCCCCTACTACCCCTAACTAATCAAGCTAGATATTTCACTTGGATGCAGCTCCATCACTGCTCTCTACATTAATGGTGGGGGTGGAAGGGGAATAGAACAAAGAGCTAAGAGAAACAGATAAGTATGAGAGAAAAAATGTGTGAGGCTTGCTGGGCAGACTGGATGGGCCATTCGGTCTTCTTCTGCCGTCATTTCTATGTTTCTATGTTTCTATGGATGTTCTATATATCCGTTGTTTTGAAATAGTCTTTTTATTAGTATGTTTTACTATTATTGATATTTTATATTTCTTGATTGATTGTATTGTTTGATGATTTATGAGGAATGTGATGTTTTTGGTTTTCCATTGTTGCACTGAGGTTTCCAGTTCAGTTTTTGTCTGTGCATTTGTATTTATACTTTATGGTCTTTTTATTTTATATTTGGCAAGGATCTGTCTGTGTTTTGCATATGTGACTTAGGTGAGGTATTCTGCTAGCATGTAATTTCTATATAGGGACCTACAGCGACTGGATTTGTTCAAATTTCCTAGCAGGAGGTGTATTGATGTTTTAGGGCCTGTTGTAATATTTGCAGTATTGCCTTTTCATAGATAGGATTGTTACTGTTTTGAGGTCTAGCAGTTAGGATGTTATGGTATGGCAGGCTTCCTATAGGTCCCAAGTACATTTTTTTCAGGATTTTGTATTATATAATATTCCTGGTAGTGGAGGGAGCTTGTGTTGCTATTAATGAGGTGACACCAGAATTCCATTATTATTATTTTATAGTGAGTGGTAAGGGGAAGTACCCTTGATCTGCTCTGCACCCTTTGGTCGCAATTAATATTAAGTGCCTGACGCTTAATATTAATTTATTCAATCAGGCCAGAACTTGGGGATACTGCTTTCTGTGGTTTTTCCTACTGTATCGCGATGATACTACTAGGAGGAACCACAGAAAGCAGGATTTTTTTTTTTGTTGTTGAGCCCTTGAGCGCGGCATGCTTTAATGCCTGCTCCCGCACAGGTGTTAAATTTGCCATGTTAAAATGAGCACCTTGGCCGTGCAGCAATTTTTCTACATGGGATTTGCACGTGATGAGCACTATTGTTACGATTCTGCTCGTGGGATAGACACACAAGCAGCCTCTCACCTTCTTCCAGCCAGCTTTCCTGCTCCCCGACGCTGTCCACTGTGCCTCCATGCGGCCCAGTGGCCACCGCTGTCGCCCCTCCACTATGCGGCATAGAGCTGACGACGTCTCTTCTCTACCCTGTGGCCAGGAGGCCGCAAATGCCGTTCCCATGCGGCCTGGAGGCCACCCTGAAGCCTTCTTCCTCGCAGCATGGAGCCGCTCTCGCCAGGACCCTCCCACGGCAGGGAGAGCTGCCAAGCAGCATCTTTATCTTGAGGCCAGTAGGCCACCCTGGAGTTCCTCCTTGTGGCCAAGAGGCCGCCGATGCCATTTCCATGCGGCCTGGAGGCCGTCGTGGTTTCTTCAGCAGCTGGAGCCGCCCCAGCTTCTCTTCTGCGGCAGGAGCTGCCTCCGACGCCTCGGGCCTGCTTCCCTGCTTCACAGCATGGCTGCTGTCCCTGGTCTTGCCTCCTTAGGTGCGGGGCCATTCCTCTTCTCCAGATTTAAAGGGCTAGTCCTCCTGGCTCCTCCTCGTGATGTCATCTTGGGTGTTCCTCTTCAGCCCTACAAAAGGGCACAGCCTTCAGTTCTTCTTTGCCTTCGAAAGGAGTCAGTCAGGGAGTTGGACTGCTCCTGGATCCTCAGTTCCAACTCTTCGGTCCAGGAGTCTCTGATATCCACCTCCGCTTCTTCAAGGCACTCTGTTCTTCGTGGGAATTCCCTTGTCTTCATCTGTGGTTCCTGATCCTTCGTCTACATCCTCGTTCCATGTTTGGTCTCTCGCTGGATCCTAAGTCCTTGTCTTCAGATGTCTCCACCGTCCAACCCTCCTGATGTCCTCATCTTTAGATCTTCCTGGTCCTCGCCTTCTGATGTCCTGTCTTTCCTGATGTCTGTCATCTAGTTGTTCTGCTTCTTGGAGCCTCCTCGATGCTCTTGGTTGAGTGACCTGGGGGGTCCAGGGTCCAGATGTCCAGATGTCTTTCATATCTCGTTCTCCAGTTCTCTCGACACCTCCATGTTGCTCTTGACTGAGTGCCCTGGGGGAATGAAGTCCAGATGTCCTGACGTTCCAGACGTCTTTGTGTCAAGTTGTCTTCGTATTCAGAACCTTTTGACGTCTTCATCTTCAGTTCTTTCGCTGTCAAGCGTTCAGACCCTTTTTTGGCTCCTTCGTCAAAGAAGCCTTCAGACTCTTTGGCTCCCTTGTCAGGGTAGCCTTCTTCTCGGATGTCCTGGTTCCAGATCTACCTCCTAGTAGGCCGTCCTCTCTTCAACTTCGGTCTTGACCCTCTGATTCATCTTCCGCGCTGGGTCTGAAGCCTCCGCTTCTTCAGGTTGGCCTGCACCAATCATGACAGGTTCCCGAAGCCTTAGTCCAGGACGGTTGCTGCTAGAAGTCTTGGTTGGATTCCTTCATATTGAGTTTTAACTCTTCTGTCGTCTATCCACTCATCAAGTGTCTTTATCAGTGTCCCTGATGTTCTTCTCTTCAGCTTTGCCTCAACCTTATCAAGTATCGTCTGACCCTGTCTTCAAGTATCATCTGACTATATCTTCAAGTATTGTCTGATCATGTCTTCAAAAGTCCTCATTTGATTGTGTCTTCAGTCTTCAAGTCTTGTTCCAGTTCCATCATCTGCCCTCGACCTCTGTCCATCCTGACGCATTTGCCATTCCCTTACCGCAGGTCCGAAAGGGCTAGTGAGTGGCCGGAGGGCTACTCCAGAGACCAGCATTGCGTTGTTGGGTCTCTACTGATGCGTCAGGTTCAGCAGAGGTCCAAGTTCCTGGTCTTCAGCATGTCCGCCTGTGCTTGGACACTTCTAACCTGCCTCGGCGCTTCTACAGAGCTCTTTGTAGTCACGTCGTGGTCCAAGGGCACACAACTCTCCCCAGAATCAGGATCGCTCCCTAGTGCTCCCCCAACACTATTAGCTATGCACTCGATTGGATGTGCATTTCAGATGCGCTAATCCCCATATTCAATTGGGCATAAGTCTAGCATATCCAAAACACGAGTCCAATCACGTGTTAAGTGGCGCGCTGACCTGAGTGCCTAATATTGCATCAGCCTGATTATGTTTTATATGTAATGAATGAGTTTCATGTGCATATAATTATTTCTTTATTACATTAATAACTTTTCTGTATATGCAGGTAAAAATGAAAAGGAAGTATGTGGGAGTCCACAACTATTTTGGAGAGTGAAAAGTGGTCCACACTCCCAAAAGGTTTGGGAATCCCTGATTTAGAATATTTCCTCCATAAACCAGCTTTGGAGAGGGTTTTATCTAGCTTACTTAAAATGTCCCAGAAGAACTAAACAGATTAGGACTCTTCTGCTTGGAAAATACTTTATAAAAGAATTTCATAAAAGAGGTTTATAAAATTATCTGTGCTTTGGAATAAGTTAATAGGGTATGGTTACTCTACCAAGTAGTACTAGACTATGAGGCATTCCTTGATACTAATGTGTAGCAGATTTAAAACAAGTTTAAAAGTGGGGTTTTTTCAGTCAATGCTTAACTATGCTTCACAACTTGTTGCCAGAAAATGTGGTTAAGTCTAAGAGTATAACAGAGTTTTAAAAAGGTTTGGACAAAATCCTGGAGGACAGATCCAGAAATAATTACTAATCACCTAGACTTTAGTGTCTTCCCCTCAATGTTTTGGTACTAAAACATGAAACAGACATATATTGGGATTTTCTGGCTAATTCTAGTTGACCCAGATGGACCGCTATCGGAGACAGGATACTGAACTCAATGGACCATTAGTCTACCCAGCATGCCATTTCATATGTTCTTATGATGAAAAAATTACAATGAATTAGTTGTTTTTAGTGTGGAATTAGTAGAATCAGTGTCATTCATATATTTCTTAGGCTTTTGGAAGAAAAGGGTGACTACTGAGACATTGTTTGGCAGGCTGACATGGATGACTGCAAGTTGGATCACCATCTCTGTCCTCTTGCCAAACAATAATGATAAAGAGATTTCAAAAAGTGAATGACACTAAGCTTAATATTCCCTGTTCCCTTTGTGCAGCAACTAGTCTAGGGTATCTAATGTCAAAAAGTATGAAATATGTATTCACAGAGGTAAAACACCTGAGTGATTCTTTTTTCCTGCTCATTTCAAGATAGTAAACCAGAAAACAGGATTGGTCTGGTCAAACCAGGATGGATGCTAACATAATAGTAATCAACCCTGATGCATGTTCTGAAATGGTTCAAGACTCTCCAATTCATGGAAACAAAACTGTAAATACGCATTGACTCACTGTTCTCACCACATAGCGCCA